>NC_143402.1:78726646-79028300 GCF_052110815.1 Crocodylus siamensis | reverse complement strand
CCCGCCACAGGCCGGCTGACCGAGGGGCCGTGCTTGCATCCTCCAGGGCCCATCGCACCTGCTCAGGATGCCCAGGAGAGCCACGGGCTTCGGCCCCACTCGGCTACTTATCAATAAGGGAGCACGTTGCGAGTTCGGCACCAGGAACATCCCATGCATTTGGCACCAGTGCCTTCCTACCGTGCTGCAAAGGGCTGGGATAGGCTGCAAAAAGAGCCAGAGTTCCTGCCCTGTGCACGCTGTTGGAAATCCCCAACCCAGCCTCTGAATGGGGGCAGCGACTGCTTCCTGGCCCCTGCACACTCAACCCGTTCACACTTGTCTAGGAAGTAGGAGCTGGGACCTCAGAGGACAAGCCGGTCTCAGGACAGCGAAGGCGAACGGTGGCAGAAGAGCCAGACAGGGTTTGCAAAGGAGAAACAGGCTCTGGCCCCTCGGGTCTCCAGAATACAGCACAGGAGTAGCAGCACTGGGCCCCTGGGAGCAGAGCGGGTCCAAGGCTTGGACAACGCACTGCGACCCCCGAGCAAAGGCCTGAGCACATTTACCACCCGGCACAGAGGGCCGGGATCTTCTCTGCCCGGCTCGGGACAGGACAGTACCCACGCAGCAATGCAGGGGAGAGCCCTGCTAGGCTGGGAGGCTAATAATGCCTGACCAGGACTAACCCCATCCTGCTGCGAGGGAGCCCCACTCCCCAGCGAGGGCCGCGGGACTGGGGCCTCCTTGCCCTGGGGCCGTGGCCCGCGGGCTCCTCCAGAAGCATCACTCGGAAGAGGCTAATTATAACCGTGCAAGCATCCCACTGCACCTTATTAGATGCAGCAGGTGCTGCCGGGTGTCATTCATGGCAGATATGCTACCTGGCCATAAAACAAGCGTATAAAAATAGCCAAAAATGTAGCCAGGCAGCTTGAACCAAGACAAAGCAACCAGCCCAGCCGGCCCAAGCGCGCAGCCGGCAGCAGGTTTCAGCTGCACCCTGCCCACCCCGGGCTCATGGGCACGGCACGGGGTCATGCCCCAGCCTCGCACACTCCGTCTGCCTGTTGCACCGGGCCCTCCTGGCACCACGAATCTCTAACCGGGGCCTCAGGCTCTGCAGCAAAGTCCCTGATGACTTCAGCCCCCTCCTCTTTGGACTGCAGCTCGTTAAGAGGCGGGCCGCAGGTGCATTAGCCTGGCCCCTCAGCCCCGACGTTTCATCGTGGAGCAAGGGGGTGTTTGCATCTGAACAAAGCTCCGGAGCGCAGGACCCCTTCTGCTCCCAGGCAGCAGCAGGATGAGGCCATAAACCAGAGCCAGTCTGGCTGGGCTGCCTTTATGGGCCCTGCAGGGAGAGCTACATGGGGAGCAGGCGGCAGGAGAGCATCCTACAGCACCTGGATGCTGGGCACAGCTCCATCCTGCTGCATCGCACCTCCTCACCCACGGCCCACGGCTGCATTGCTTGTCTGGGACATTCACCTCTCTTCCCTCTCCCCCAAGAGCCACGGGACGCCCTGCAGCCGGGGCTACTTGGACCCATCCATCTCGCACGGCCTGCCTCACCGCTTCCTCCAGGACCCAACAGAAAACGCAGTCGTTCCAGGCGGCAGGGACACAGGCGAGCACGGTGCGCTCGGGCACCGGCAGGCATCTGGCTGCACAGAGCAAGCCGGTCCTCCCTCCCCGTCCAGATGCAAGCGGCTCGTGTTCCCTGCCGGGATTACGGAGCGCAATGTTTTGGCTTTCAGGACTGCTAGGTTTTAATAATTTTCGCCTTCCTGTTCGAAGCACCCCCGCAACCGGCTCAGAGCATCCAGAGCCAGAGGCCGACTGTTTACCTTTGCAAAGTCCTGGCGGAGCGGTGCCCAATTCATTTGAACAGGAAAACGATTCAGGGTCTGGGTACAAACTGGTGGCCATCACATGTGCAGGGTTTTCACAAAACTAGGCTTGAAAGAGCTATTTTAATACCTTGCTATTTTCATCCACCAGCTCTGCATTGGCAGGGGAGAGTCAGAGCCATTCTGCCCATTTCACAGATGGGGAAAACCGAGCCATGGGTGGGGGGAGGTATTTGTTTCAAGCATTTCAAATCTGAAGAGCCCAGGAGTCCCAACATTCCCAGTCCCCCCCCACCTCTCTTTTTAGCACACATGAATCACGGTCCCTGCTTTGTGCCCCTAGACACTGCGTGGCACTGGAGCTTCCCATTAGCAACCCCAATTCTGCACTGGTATTTCCATCAGGCTCACCCCCTGCTCCCAGTGTCACAATGGTCTGGGGGTCACAAGTGCCCGTCTGGGAGCCACCGTGGGCCTGGGAGCCCTCCAGGGGAAGGCAATAATGGTATCTGCCTTGACACTGAAGTCGGGTTTCCTGGGATAAAGCCCTCTCCGGTCACCAGGAGGCAGCTCACGGAGCATCTTGGCCACTTATCTCACCGCAATGTAAGAGAAACTCAACAATCAGCCGTCAGACAGTGGGTGACAGACCCATGGCTGCGAGGAGACACCTGAAGATCCTGAGGCCAGCAGACGCCAGCGTAGGAACACTGCCTGGTGGGATCACACGCACGGCTGCTTTCATAACAGACCGCCACACAATTAGGTGTCACAAAGAGCCAGCAGGTTTTTTTCCCCATAAAGCAAACGCTGGAAAATTTCCAGGCGAAGTGTTGAGCCAAAGGAATGCGGAACGACCGTCGTGCTGCTCACGTGGAAACTCATTTCAAAAGTCATCGCCGCCTTCATCCCTTCCCACCGCAAACAGCTCCGGCAGCCAGACCGGCTCTGGGTCCGGGACGGTCGTGTTGTGCGATCGCTCCCAGGTTACATCGAGCAAGGGAGTCACTCAGGCTCGTCCCTGCGATGCTGACAGGCAGGCAGGCGGCACGAATGCCCGCGCTGCCCGGTGCCTCAGCCCGCCGGTGGCTGCACCCGGGCTTTCTGGATGTCGGCTACAACCGTGCCGGACACAGACGCACGGCCGTGGCTTCGTGTGGAGGGGCAAAGTGGGCAGCAGGTGGCGCTCTTTTCCCATGACCCCCTCTGGCACTCCCCCCCCCCCCCGTGCCAACACAGTACCACTTTCGGACGGGGGCGCTCCAGCCAGCCTGGGGGAAGCACGGCTGGACGGCACTGGCTGCAGGCCCAGCCTGAAGGGCAAAGTAGTTCCCCAAATGCCACGGCAGGATTCAGCCCCTTCCCATTAAAGCCTGGAAGCAGCAGACCCCCACACTGCACCCAACCAGCATGACACCAGCTCGGTAGGGCAGGGGCCAAGGCAAGTTGGTGCCCGAGACAGCAGCAGGCCCTGAAGGCCCAGCAAGGAGAGCACAGCGTTTGGCCCCCTGGCATGGATCCCCTTGCAGCTGCCCTCTCCCCTCCAGGGCTCACCGGGGACCCCACACTGCTGGCCTGAAGCCCCGTGCTCCAACCCTAGTCCCAGCCTAGCATTTGCAGCTGACTGGCGTTGAAGAGGGGCAGTAGCCACCCTTACTCCCACTCGGAGGCTGGGAGCAGAGACAGGTCCGAGCGCTGGCTGCTGCAGTGCAATTTGCTTCCTTTCTCATGCAGCTGCTGCGCAGGGGTCCCCACCTGGAAAGCAGGTACTGGAGCCTCCCTGAAGACACAGGCTGGACCACAAAATACCGGGGGGGGGGGCAGAGAGTAAGAGGAGCCCCCTGGCAGCCTGCAGGCACCTGGGGCTGAGCCCCTTGGACTGAACAGGTCTCCGTTATGCAGCTGCCAGCACCAGAAAGGGCTTTGCTGAGAGTGGAGGTAGACAAGATCGTGACCCCCTGGGAGGAGGGTC
The DNA here is from genome assembly GCF_052110815.1 of Crocodylus siamensis. NCBI lineage: Eukaryota > Metazoa > Chordata > Crocodylia > Crocodylidae > Crocodylus > Crocodylus siamensis. Next base: position 79,024,499 of record NC_143402.1, on the reverse strand, counting down.
CTGGGACTCCCTGCATGTGGGCAGGGGGCAGGTTCAGTCCAGGGGAAACCAGCCCACGCCTGCCCCCACGTCCTGCACAACACAGAACAATTCTGCGGGAATCGGCCCATGGAAACAGCTCCCCCACGAGCCCAGAGCTAACGACTTTATTTTTTGGCAGAGATATTCAGAGTGATCGTGGCTTGACGCAGAAGCCGGTGAGCTGTGAGCTTTGGTCGAAGCAATGTCTGTGCCCAGGAGGAAGGGGCAGCGCAGAGCCAGGTCTCCCCGGGTCTCAGCTCCCTACCCTACCTGTGAAGGCTGTTCTTGGTACCGCTCAGCAAGGGACCGAGTCCAGGGCTCCTTGCTCTGATCCAGCAGCAGAAACGCAAACCAGACCGACGGGCGCACAGTCACTGCTCCGGGTCTGACCCACGTCGTGCCGCCCCTGCTCAGCTCAGAAGGAGAAACTCTCCCTCTTCTTTCCCCTTCCACGTGTCTCCTGCCTGCCCATGTCCCCTGCTTCTGCCACGCATGCCAGTCATCCAGGGCTATTTCCGGAAAGCAAAGACGTCCCGCGATTTCAGCCCTCTCTTGCCTTCGCTTCCGGGCTTGGGGGAAGGCAGTTCCACCAGGCCCCCGTACGGGCAGCTCTCTGACTCGGGGTGATGTCCAGAGCACTCCACGGCCGGGATGTAGCCGCTGTCCCACATGCCGCTCCCACAAAGCTTGCACAGGTCGTGCAGGCTGCAGGGGATGCGCGGTAACAGGCGGAACTGATACAGCAAACTCCGTGCCTGGAGCGGGGAGAGGAGGGGAGGCTCATTAGTGGCATAGCCAGAGCGCACGTTCTAGGCGCCGGGGCTGCCCGTGGGTCCGTTTGGCTCACACGAGGATCCACAGCAGCCTGGCTAGGGGCGACATGGATCCCAAGTGCAGCCAAAAGAGGCCTGGGAGGCATTTCCAGCACTGACTGCATTCAGCCACCGGAAGGTGAAGCTGTTGGGTCAGCCACAGAGCCGGCCCAGCCCAGACAACACTGGGCACAGCTCCTCCTTGCTGCTGGCTGACATGCCCCAGACCTGCTGTGCAGCGACCACGGAGGAGAGGGGAAAGTCTGCTGCCTACCCCGCTGTCAGCAGTGAGGGCTATGTGTGTGTGCACGCGCGTGTGCAGGGCATCACCTGGCGTTACTGAGCACTACACTGAGACCATCATGCAGGGGAGTGTCACGCCTCTCATCATTCCTGCTTGACCTGAACAGGGGGCCTCACCCCAGGGCTGAGGAGCTGCAGGCTCCCTTTCCAGCCTCTGAATGCATGTGTGTGTTATCCTGCCTCTGAGTGGCGCGTCTAGACTCCCTGCACTTCCCAGGGTTGATCTCACAATACGTGCTGCCTATAGACAGACCCCCACACCAATCATTCCTGCTGTGCCTATGGCCCACGCCGGGGACAAGTGAACAGGGAAATGGGAGTGTTCCCGCTCGGCCTCCCGCATTCAGAACCGCAACAGTCAGCCCACGCCGGCCCACAGCACTGACCTTCCTGAGTACGAGTTCCCCATTCATGTGCATAGCCAGGTTGCCAAAATGCAGCAGCATCTGATCGGTAGCCAGCTGCTGCTCAATGACGTCGTCCCCATAGATCACCACGATGGCCACACAGATAAAAAGGTGGAAGTAGTCGGTCTGCAGGAGCAAAGCAAGAGTTTGCGTTATGGGATGGGATGCTTGGGGCACCCAGTGCCCTGCCTCCCCCACCCAACCTGGAAAGACTCCTGGGTCGGGAAGGAGCCCTGTTCACACAAAGTTTGGTCCTGTCTGGGATGTGTGCTAGTGGTGAATAGCAAGCCAGTTCCCACTGGAGTCAAGCCACAAGCAGCTGCCCCCCTGAGGGCAGAAGCGAGAGGAGGGTCATGATTTTTCTAAGGGACCCATTATTTTAGGTCCCCAGCAGGAAACTACTTGCTGAGGCCACCCTGCTTTGCAGGTCTGAGGAGTTAAGCCCCCCTGGGGACACGATTCTTTGCTAGGTAAAGACAGGGGAGTGTCCTTACAGAGCACACGGTCCCTCACACAGATGCACTGTCTAGATGGATATCTCCCACTCCAAACACATGGGCCAGCCCATCGTGACTTCCGAGGGCAGTTCTGCAGGCTAATTTATGCAGAAACAAACATACAATTTGTGTGGGCTGATGAAGAGGCCTTTCCAAGTGTCCCTGCCCTTTTGCTCACTGGACAGGAGCAGACCAGCACTCAGCTGCATGTGGCTAGCTTGGAGCCTTGGGGAAACAAGCTACCATTGCCACTTAAAGTGAAGGTGATTCCTTTTGCACTGATGGGTTGCAGCAGGAGCCAGATCACCCCCGGGACTCAATCAAGCACCAAGCCAGGGTACAATCTGCATTGATTTCAATGATTTCTAAGGCAAGCGGCAGGGGATAAAACCAGCCCATTGAAAGATGAGACACTATTTTAAGTGCATTGCAGTCACAACTCAGGGAGTGAAAAGGGGGCTGGGTCTGTGCAGTGATACTTTGCCTGGGTGGGTGCTCTCTCGTGCAACATACTGCATGAGCGTGGGGAAAGGCAGCTGCATCCATGAGTGTGGGGCCAGCCCAGGGCATGCACCTGCTCTGTGGTGCACCGTATTGCGGGCTGCAGCCTCACCTGGTAATGAGCCCAGCAGGCCTCCCACATGCGCAGGGCCTCCGCCTCCGGGAACTCGCGCTTGAAGCAGAGGAGGATCCAGCGGTGACAGAACAGCATCTGCAAGCCGTCCTCCCCCAGTGCAGCCAGGTGCTGGTAGAAGCGGGGGTGCATGAGCCGCAGCAGCTCGCGGAGGTACATCTGGAAAAGGTGCCAGCGCTCAGCTCATCCTCCACCCTGCGGCTGTCCCTGTGATGCCCCAGACCCAGAAGCACATGCCTGCCAGTGGCATGTCCCTCATCATCACACTCCAGCTTTGTTGCACATAATTTTTCCCCTCTTTCAACAAGCCCCATGTTGGTATTCAGGCCTCAGCCATGCCACACCTGTTATATATTTTGCAAAAAGGACCAGCGTTGGCTCGTCAGTGCAGACAGAGCCTTACAGGCAGAGATTCAGCAAGATTCTTGCTGCCAGGGCAGGGGTCGGACTAGATGATCTGCTCAGGTCCCTTCCGACCCTAGAAACTATGAAAAGAGAGAAGACCAAACCCACTACAGCTTTGCTTTTAATGCTGCTGCTAAAAAAAGGAAGCCTGGGACTCAGAGCTCTAGGAGTGTAGCCTCACAAAACAGAGGACAGAGGTAGCTATTTCTGGAAACGCTGAGTTTTGACTTTCACTGGGTGGCGCAGACATTGCATTGGAAAACCAACTCTTGGGTACACTGGGGATGCATGTGTGTGCATGGGAACATCACACGCCACCAGTGACTTTTACAGCAGCTTTCCATGGCAAGAGGAGGCCACGGTGACCAGGACAGCATGTCTCCAGTCGGGAGCAAAGTGGTAGGATTGCCCAGCCAGGATGGAATTAGCTTTCCCCCGACAGCCTGAGGCTGCATCTAGATTTTTAAAAGAACATGCTACTTTAAGAAATGCTGCCAGGCAGATTGGGCCTGGCTTTCAGCTCTCCACATGCCCTGGGTCTGTGAAACCTTGGTCACAGACAACGGTTATTGGTGCATTTAAAAACAGATATCCATGGAAAAGTTTGCAGCTTGGACCAGATCATTCCTAAGTCACGTCTACAGCCAAATAATGAGGAATTAAATAAACCTCCCAGGAGCAAAGGCCAGGATGCAGACTCAGACACTCCACAGGCCCAGGAGCAGGAAGTACAGCACTTTTGGTTCCAACTAGCACAGCTGCTCAGTGCAGCGCGGTGCTCGCAGCCCTCTGAGAAGCAGCACGAACTGGCTTAAGTGCAGCACAGTGCAAAGACGATGGGCCTCCTCCGGACACAGCCTGCAACTGTACCGCCTGAACCCCAAGCAGTACAGCCGCGTTCATGTGGTGCTGCCTGGCACCGATCGGAGACCAACATCCCTCCGACAGCCTGGGGAGAAGGGAAGTTAAGGAAAGGAACGAGAGCCTCACCAGCTGCTTCTCCATATCCTCATCCCGGGGGGAGCTGATGAAAATAGTGTTCTGCATCAACCCCACGAAACACCAGAAAGTGTCCGACTCATCCAGGACCTCTGCCAGGATGGGGGCCACGAGGTCAGACATCCCCTGGGAGTAGCCAATGGTAGGGTTAAACACTGCATAGTTCAGCAAAATTCTCCTAGGAGGCATTAGACAGGAGAGGGTGAGATCCAGCGGGCACCTGTCACAGGTGACTCAGTCCCACTTCCCCCCTCCAAATCCCGCCCAACATGCAGACCCATGCAACTGAAAACTCCCTCCTGCTGTTTAAAGCATGAAGGATGCAGCTACAGCTAGAAAGCACGTAGCTTCCTGAGCAGCCCCCAGGGCCGTGTGCCCTCCAGCACAGCACCTCATGGCACGTGGGGAGAGAGTGCCCAGATGCCAGGCATGGCCGTGGAGGGTTAGACTGCCTAGTACCAGCTCTGATGAGGGGCTGGTTGGCCAGCCAGACTTCCAAACAGCTTGTAGCAATCTGGGACCAGGACTCACAACCACCCAGTCTCCAGGTAGGCTGCCTGCCCCCGAGAAGCAGGGCAGGAGAGAAGTATAGTAAAGGTAGGGAGAGAAACACAAAATAACTCTAGGGGAGGGAAACCCCAAGAGCTGGGGAGGGGACAGCAGGTGCTGGAAATCAAAATGGCAGGAAATAGCAGTTTAAACAGTAAAGAATCACACGATGGGAACAGAGGAGCAATGTGGAGCAGGGGCTACATGCCCATCCCCAGTGCCCAAACCACTACAGCAGGCAAGATCTAGCTGCTCCCTAACCATGCATCAGAACCTGGGTGCAGCAGCTCCAGGGAGACCGGCCAGGTCCTAGGGAGCTTGGTCTTTCACCCCAGCAGCTGCAAACTGCCAGCTTCAGCTTTACCCAGGCACCTGCTGTGTTCCTGCAGTGGCTGCTTGATCCTTCAAGTGCCCTCACCCTTTGGTGTCCACCTCCTGGCTTCCCTGTCCACAAGGAACTGGGCCAGGGAGACAGGACAACAGGATGCGTTTCAATACTGACAAGTGCAGGGTGCTGCATGTGGGCAGTAGAAACCAGCAGCACACTTATAGAATGGGAAACTCCCTTCTCGAGAGCACAGAGGCAGAAAGGGATCTCGGAGTCATTACTGACTCCAAGATGAACATGGGCCGACAATGTGAGGTCACGGTTGGCAGGGCTAACCGCACCTTGTCGTGCATCCACAGGTGCATCTCGAGCAGGGCCAGGGAGGTGATCCTCCCCTTCTCTGAAACGCTGGTCAGGCCACAGCTGAAGTATTGCGTCCAGTTCTGGGCGCCGCACTTCAGGAGGGGTGTGGACAGCATGGAGAGGGTCCAGAGGAGGCCACCCGCATGATCCGGGGACAACAGGGCAGACCCTACAACGAAAGACTGTGGGACCTGAACCTGCTCAGCCGTCACACGAGAAGGCTGAGGGGGGACCTGGTGACTGTCTATAAACTCACTAGGGGGGACCAGAAGGGTTTGGGGGAGACACTGTTTCACCGAGCGCCTCCCGGCACAACAAGGAACAACGGACACAAATTATTGGAGCGGAGGTTTAGATTACGCTCGTAGTATGGGCAACAAGCAGGAGGAGCTCACCCTCCTGCCGGCTGACACCAGCCCGGGCATAGTGGGGATCACGGAAACGTGGTGGGACGCAACGCATGATTGGGCGGTGAATGTCAAGGGCTATAAGCTGTACAGGAGGGACAGGATAGGAAAGAGGGGTGGGGGCGTGGCGATCTATATCAAGGAGGAATACACATCATAGTCAATTAGCAAGGAGCCAGGGGAGGGGCACTCTGAAGTGCTTTGGGTTAGGGTACAAGGCAGTCGAGGGGAAAGAGACTTAACGGTGGGAGTCTACTACAGACCTCCCAACCAGGGGGAAGAGCTTGACCACGAATCCTTGGGTCAGCTCACAGAGGTGGTGAAGGCTAGGGATGTAGTAGTCATGGGGGACCTGAACGTCCCGGACATCTGCTGGGAAGAGCAGTCAGCCAGGTCTGACCGCTCACGTCGGTTCTTGGCCAGAGTGCAGGACCTCCACCTAACCCAGGAGGTGCACAGCCCCACCAGGGGGGACACCCTGTTGGACCTAGTGCTGGCCACGGGTGACGACCTGGTGCGGGGGCTGTGGGTGCTCGACCCCCTGGGCGACAGCGATCATCCCCTGCTGGGATTCACCATCCAACGCAGGGTGGCAAAGGCCGGCAGTAAGGCAGCGGCCCTAGATTTTAGGAGGGCAGACTTCAGCGAGCTAAGGAGGATAGCTGGAGAAGTGCTGAGGTCCCGGAGGGGAGGGGAGCCGGTGTCCAAGGAGAGTGGTCGCTCCTTAAGGAGACGATCCTCCAAGCCCAAAGGAAGGTAATCCCAACGAGGATCAAAGGGAGCAGGAGAGCACACAAGCCCCCATGGCTCACCAAAAGCATCCAGGAACATCTCCTTGCTAAAAAGGAGGCTTACACCCAATGTAAAGAAGGGGTCATCACCAGGGAGGGCTATTCTGTAGTTGCTCGGGGATGTAGGGGGGCAGTTAGGAAGGCCAAGGCAGAGATGGGACTGGGACTAGCTTCCCAGATTAAGGACAATAAGAAGTCCTTTTTTAAATTCGTAGGGGGTAAAAAGAAGGTCCCGGGTAATGTGGGGCCCTTGCAGGACACGATGGGAAACTTGGTCGTCACACCAGACGGCAAAGCTAACATGTTTAACAATTTCTTTGCCTCCGTCTTCCTAAGTAGGGACCAGAACAGCCACCTCCCTGCTGGGCCCCCCTTGGGCCCTGGGGGAGGCACACTTGGGCCACGGGTTAGCGAGGAGTTAGTTAGGGAGCTTCTGGAGGGGTTGGATGTATTCAAGTCAGCCGGCCCGGACGATCTCCACCCTAGAGTTCTAAAGGAACTGGCCCAGGTCATTGCAAGTCCCCTGGCACGGCTGTACGAGCACTCGTGGTGCTCTGGTGAGGTACCGGAGGACTGGAAGAGGGCCAATGTGGTCCCCATCTTCAAAAAAGGCAGGAGGGAGGACCTGGGAAACTATAGGCCAGTTAGTCTCACCTCGATCCTAGGCAAGCTGTTCGAGAAAATTATGCTGGCACACATCCAGGAGGGGCCAGCAGGGGACTGCATGCTCAGGGGCAACCAACACGGGTTCATCAGTGGCAGGTCCTGTCACACCAACCTGGTGGCCTTTTACAAGCAGATCACCAGATCATCAGACGCAGGGGGAGCAGTGGGCATCGTCTTCCTGGACTTCCGGAAGGCTTTCGACACTGCCTCTCACCCTGTTCTCATTAAGAAACTGGGGGGCTGTGGTGTAGACACCCACACAGTCAACTGGGTCGCCAACTGGCTGGAGGGCCGCACCCAGAGGGTGGTAGTAGATGGGTCCTTCTCAACCTGGAAGGACGTGGGCAGTGGGGTTCCCCAGGGCTCGGTCCTCGGGCCCGCACTGTTCAACATCTTCATCAGCGACTTGGACGAGGGGTAAAAAGCACCCTGTTCAAATTTGCTGATGACACTAAGATGTGGGGGGACGTGGGCACACTGGAAGGAAGCAACAGGCTACAATCAGACCTAGACAGGTTACAAGGGTGGGCGGACGAGAATAGGATGGGATTCAACACAGACAAGTGCAAGGTGACGCACCTGGGGAGGAACAGCCGGCACCACACCTACAGGCTGGGGAACTCCCCTGTCGTCAGCACGGAGGCGGAAAGGGATCTGGGGGTCATCACTGACTCCAAGATGAACGTGGGCCGGCAGTGTGGGGACGCGGTCAGGAAGGCCAACCGCACCTTGTCCTGCATCCACAGATGCATCTCGAGCAGGTCCAGGGGGATGATCCTCCCCCTCGATGCGGCACTGGTCAGGCCGCAGCTGGAGTACTGCGTCCAGCTCTGGGCGCCGCACTGCAGGAGGGATGTGGACAGCATGGAGAGGGTCCAGAGGAGGCCAGTCGCATGATCAGGGGCAGCAGGGCAGGCCCTATGAGGAGAGGCGACGGGACCTGAACCTGTTCAGCCTCCACAAGGGAAGGCTGAGGGGGATCTTGTGGCCTGTTACAAACTAGTCAGGGGGGACCAGCAGGCACTGGGGGAGTCCCTGTTCCTCCGAGCACCGCCACGAGTGACCAGGAATAGCGGTCACAAGCTGGCAGAGGGTAGGTTTAGGTTAGATATCAGGAGGCGACTTCACGGTCGGGCGGCTAGGGTCTGGAACCAGCTTCCAAGAGAAGTGGTGCAGGCCCCTACCCTGGGGGTGTTTAAGAGGAGGTTAGATGAACATCTTGCTGGGGTCTTTTGACCCCAGTACTCTTTCCTGCCATGGCAGGGGGTCGGACTAGATGATCTGCTCAGGTCCCTTCCGACCCGAGAAACTATGATCAGACATCCGCAAGAACTACTTCACAGTCAGGGCAGCTAGGAGCTGGAACCAACTTCCTAGGGAAGCGGCGCTGGCTCCTACCCTGGGGATCTTTAAGAAGAGGCTTGATGCCTACCTGGCTGGACTCACTTGAGTCCAGTTGTTTCTCCCGCTCAGGTGGGGGTTTGGACTTGAAGATCTACAAGGTCCCTTCGACCCAACTGCTGTGATCCTATGACTCTATGACAACGCTACAGCTGGAGGGAAGTGGTTCGGGTAGGGGAAGAGGGGCCATCTGGCCCAGCTCCAAGGCCAGGCCTGCCCAAACAGCTTCTTGCACCTGGGAAGGGAAAGCTCTAGCCAGGGCAGATGCCGTCCTCCATAAAGGAGCATCACCTCATGGTCTCCACATTGGGGTTGTCCTCCCCACGGAAGAACTGGTTGCTGCGGTCAGTCCGCACCACGTCCTTGTCGACGGTGAACTGCACGTTGCGCCAGAACTCCTTGTGCTCCTCAGGGGTCATCGTCAGCCTGGAAACGAAGCAGCCCTGTGAGTGTGCTCAGCCCAGGGAGAGACACCACAAACCCCGTCCCAGAGGCAGACTGAGCTCCCCAATCTCCACGATGCCCAGACTGTGCGAGAGGGTTGGAGGCACTGAGTCCATCCCCAGCTCTCACCAGCAGCCGCGGCACAGTCCCAGTCAGACATGGGTCTAGCATCTTCTGCCAATAAGTTTATCCTAACAGCTCTGAGAGGCTGTTCCTGGACCTGGCCATTGGGATGATCAGAAATCTTCTGTGTTCCCAGACTGTCTTTATTCATCCCCATTTGTGCTTGGGCCAAGATGTGAGTCTGAAAGAGCTGCTTCTCCCCGTGGACATGTTATAAGGAGTGGTCACAGCCCCTCCTCACCTTTGTTTTGCCAGGCTAAGCACAGCGTGTTCTCCTCATCTCCCTTTGGGAGAAAGGCTTTCCTGCACACTTAGGGACAGTCATTTCCGGGGATCTAAATGACTGGAGGGATGAGCTGAAAGGCCCCAGCTCCTCTGTGCCTAGGTACGTTGAAACAGAGCCCCTCAGTCCATCCTTCTCCCACCCCCCAGCAGCTTCCCCTTTGAGAGCCTCCCCCTCTGCATCAACCCTATGAAACACCAGAAAGTGTCTGACTCATCTAGGACCTCTGCCAGGATGGAGGCCACGAGGCCGGACATCCCCTGGGATGACCTCGGGGAGGATCTCAAAGCCAAGTGTAGTGCTGGATGGAGACACTGTCCCTTCAGGACCCAAGCCGAGGTGAGGAGCATGGAAGACAGCTCCCCGTTACCTTTTCTGCTGAATCTCAAAGTATTCTCTCCTCTTCTGCACCCTCAGGGCCTCCCTCTCTTCGGACGTGGACTCATAGCTGTAATAGTGCAGTAGGAAGGGCCAGACCTCGCCACGGATGGAGACATCGATCCCCCCAAAGAAAATGGCCTGGAGGAGCAGTGCAAAAAGTGACAGACACAACTGGGAGAGTCCCAGAGGCTGCACCAAGACGCCACCCGCCCCTGGGCTGCTGCAGCTTTACCACCCGCCTCTGACAAGTGATGCCTTGATTCAAGCTCTTTCAAATTTGCACATGTGTAGAAGGAAAGTATTGGGCTCTATTCCCAGATGAGACACAAATCGGGCTCATTTCAATGTCAATAACCCCCCCGGAGGGACTCTGTGATTAACGTGTCGTTCTCATGTCAGGGCTTAATCCCCAGTCTTGGAGACGCTGCGTTTCATAGCAAATTTTTCTTTCAGGGCTTGGACAGGGTCCTGCCCGGGCCCACAAAGGGCTGCGAGTAGGAGCCTCGGCTGCTTTCTACAGCCGTTCACACTGCATTGTACAGGAATGGGACCCTCCCAGTCCACTTATTCCAACGGGCAGTGGAAGGAGGGCAGAGTCCCCCCTGCACTCAGGAAGATGCTCCATTACGGTGACCTGAATGCAGCTCCTGTGAGAGCTCTAGCTGAGCACCAGCAATAAGTCTGAGAACCAAGACCCCAGGGCCTGACCCAGCATGAAGTCAACTGCTCTCAGGGACTTGTCCGCTAAGAGAAAAGCAAACCCACCCGGGCAGCCGCTGGTGCCCCCTCACCTTCAGCAGCTTGTACTCCTCCTCCACCTGCCCGGACTCGTTCAGGTGATGGAGCCAGGCAGAGACATCGAGGCGCTTGTACGCGTTCTCCTCCGGGTGAGTCTCTGAGGATGGCAGCTTGGGGCGGCGGATGGAGAACTGCATGCAGGTCCTTTCGTCAGTCAGCTGCTGAAGGGGAGACAGAGCGGAAGGGAGGAGATGGGGACGGCTGCAAAGCAGCAGCTCTCAGAGCAGCTCCCGAGGTGAGCCCCAAGATTTGGTGCCTGGGAAGGATTTGACTGACATCCCACCAATCAAAACAGCAAGAGCTACTCAAGGCATTCGAGAACCTCAAATGCCTCTACACAAACGCTCGCAGCATGGGCAACAAGCAGGAGGAGCTCACCCTCCTGATGGCTGACACCAGCCCGGACACAGTGGGGATCACTGACACGTGGTGGGACCCAACGCATGACCGGGCGGTGAATGTCAAGGGCATAGGCTGTACAGGAGGGACAGGATAGGAAGGAGAGGTGGGGGTGTGGCGCTCTATATCTAGGAGGAATACACATCCTTGTTAATTAGCAAGGAGCCAGGGGAGGGGCACTCTGAAGTGCTTTGGGTTAGAGTACAAGGCAGTCGAGGGGAAAGAGACTTAACGGTGGGGGTCTACTACAGACCCCCCAACCAGGGAGAGGAGCTTGACCAGGAATTCTTGGGTCAGCTCACAGAGGTGGCGAAGGCTAAGGATGTGGCAGTCATGGGGGACCTGAACTTCCCGGACATCTGCTGGGAGGAGCAGTCAGCCAGGTCTGACCGCTCACGTAGGGTCTTGGCCGGCATGCAGGACCTCCGTCTAACCCAGGAGGTGCACAGCCCCACTGGGGGGGGACGCCTTGTTGGACCTGGTGCTGGCCACGGGTGATGACCTGGTGCGGGGGCTGCGGGGGCTTGACCACCTGGGCGACAGCGATCATCGCCTGCTGGGATTCACCATCCAGCGCAAGGTGGCAAAGGCACGCAGTAGGGCAGCGGCCCTAGATTTTAGGAGGGCAGACTTCAACGAGCTAAGGAGGATAGTTGGAGAAGCGCTGAGGTCCCGGGGGGGAGGGGAGCCGGGTGTCCAAGGAGAGTGGTTGCTCCTTAAGGAGACGATCCTCCAAGCCCAAAGGGAGGTAATCCCAACGAGGATCAAAGGGAGCAGGAGAGCACACAGCCCCCATGGCTCACCAAAAGCATCCGGGAATGTCTCCTTGCTAAAAAGGAGGCTTACGCCCAATGGAAAGAAGGGGCCATCACCAGGGAGGGCTATTCTCCAGTTGCTCGGGGATGTAGGGGGGCAGTTAGGAAGGCCAAGGCAGAGATGGAACTGGGACTAGCTTCCCAGATTAAGGACAATAAGAAGTCCTTTTTTAAATTCGTAGGGGGTAAAAAGAAGGTCCCGGGTAATGTGGGGCCCTTGCAGGACGCGATGGGAAACTTGGTCGTCGCACCACACGGCAAAGCTAACATGTTTAACGATTTCTTTGCCTCCGTCTTCCTAAGTAGGGACCAGAACAGCCACCTCCCTGCTGGGCCCCCCTCGGGCCCCGGGGGAGGCACACCTGGGCCATGGGTTAGCGAGGATTTAGTTAGGGAGCTTCTGGAGGGGCTGGACGTATTCAAGTCAGCCAGCCGGACGATCTCCACCCTAGAGTTCTAAAGGAACTGGCCGAGGTCACTGTAAGTCCCCTGGCACGGCTTTACGAGCGCTCGTGGTGCTCTGGTGAGGTACCGGAGGACTGGAAGAGGGCCAGCGTGGTCCCCATCTTCAAAAAAGGCAGAAAGGAGGACCCGGGAAACTATAGGCCAGTTAGTCTCACCTCGATCCTAGGCAAGCTGTTCGAGAAAATTATGCGGGCACATCCAGGAGAGGCCAGCAGGGGACTGCATGCTTAGGGGCAACCAACACGGATTCATCAGTGGCAGGTCCTGTCAGACCAACCTGGCGGCCTTTTACGATCAGATCACCAGATCATTAGACGCAGGGGGAGCAGTGGGCATCGTCTTCCTGGACTTCCGGAAGGCCTTCGACACTGTCTCTCACCCCGTTCTCATTAAGAAACTGGGGGGCTGTGGTGTAGACACCCACACAGTCAAATGGGTCGCCAACTGGCTGGAGGGCCGCACCCAGAGGGGGGTAGTGGATGGGTCCTTCTCAACCTGGAAGGACGCGGGCAGTGGGGTCCCCCAGGGCTCGGTCCTCAGGCCCGCGCTGTTCAACATCTTCATCAGCGACTTGGACGAGGGGGTAAAAAGCACCCTGTTCAAGTTTGCTGATGACACTAAGATGTGGGGAGACGTGGGCACACTGGAAGGATGCAACAGGCTACAATCAGACCTAGACAGGTTACAAGGGTGGGCGGACAAGAATAGGATGGGTTTCAACACAGACAAGTGCAAGGTGCTGCACCTTGGGAGGAACAGCCGGCACCATACCTACAGGCTGGGGAACTCCCCTCTTGTCAGCACGGAGGCGGAAAGGGATCTGGGGGTCATCGCTGACTCCAAGATGAACATGGGCCGGCAGTGTGGAGAGGCTCAGGGGTGATGTGATGGCCACCTATAAGTTTAGCAGGGGTGACCACCAGGATCTGGGGGAACGTCTGTTCACCAGAGCGCCCCAAGGGATGACGAGGTCGAACGGTCACAAACTCCTGCAAGACCGTTTCAGGCTGGACATAAGGAAGAATTTCTTTCCTGTCCGAGCCCCCAAGGTCTGGAACAGTCTGCCAGCGGAGGTGGGTCTAGCACCTACATTGAACACCTTCAAGAGTAAATTGGATGCTTATCTTGCTGGGACCCTATGACCCCAGCTGACTTCCTGCCCTTTGGGCAGGGGGCTGGACTCGATGATCTCCCGAGGTCCCTTCCAGCCCTGATGTCTATGAAATCTATGAAATCTCAAGCAAGTCCAAAGAGATGATCCTCCCCCTCTACGCGGCACTGGTCAGGCCGCAGCTGGAGTACCGCGTCCAGTTCTGGGCGCCGCACTTCAGGAGGGATGTGGACAGCATGGAGAGGGTCCAGAGGAGGCCACTCACATGGTCAGGGGGCAGCAGGGCAGGCCCTATGAGGAGAGGCGACAGGACCTGAACCTGTTCAGCCTCCAGAAGAGAAGGCTGAGGGGGGATCTTGTGGCCTGTTATAAACTAGTCAGGGGGGACCAGCAGGCATTGGGGGAGTCCCTGTTCCCCCAAGCACCGCCACGAGTGACCAGGAATAACGGTCACAAGCTGGCAGAGGGTAGGTTTAGGTTAGACATCAGGAGGTGCGACTTCACAGTCAGGACGGCTAGGGTCTGGAACCAGCTTCCAAGAGAAGTGGTGCTGGCCCCTACCCTGGGGGTGTTTAAGAGGAGGTTAGATGAACATCTTGCTGGGATTGTTTGACCCCAGCGCTCTTTCCTGCCATGGCAGGGGGTCGGACTAGATGATCTGCTCCGGTCCCTTCCGACCCTAGAAACTATGAAACTATGAAACCACAGCACTGCCAACGGCAGCACTTCCAACAAGAATTTCTTTCCACATCCCCCCTTCACACACACACTCAGCTTCCCCCCGAGACTGAATGAATGCTGCTCACAGCCAGAAACGCTGGCAATACATTGCATACGATTGGGCCCATACAAAGAGAGTGCTGTGAGGCACGTAGTGCGCCACACAGCCTGGTCCCCTCTCCGGACACTCGCGATTTCAGCGCAAAGCTGCAGCTGATGTTTCACTGAAAAATCAAAGGCTGCTCTGTGCCAGCCTAAGCCTGTGTGGCTGCAATGAGGAAAGCAGCAGGGGATTTGGGGGGGAAAGATGGGAGTGTAAAAATCATTGTTTTTAATAAGTACATAATGGGTCATTAAAGTGCTCTTATCACATTTGTGGGGAGACAGTAAAATCTGGCAAGGTGTCTTGTCAAAACACCCCTTCCATGTGCAGGGCTTTGGGCACCCCAACTAGATGAGACGGGTGCAGAGCTTTGGATCCAGCACCGGCAACGCAGCCTTCTAGTCCCAATGCCCAAGCACTGGCCCAGCGTCCAGCAAAACAGGGACCTGCACGTACAGGCCTTTGTGATGTTCTCTCCATGCTGGTACCCAGGACCGAGGAAGAGGGACCAGCACATCCAAGCAAAGACCTGACCTGTGCTGCACCCTGCAGCCCTGCCCACACTTGTCAAAGCTACTCATTAAGACACCTCTTCAATGCCCAGCCCTCAGCCCTGGCTAAGAAGGCAGCTACGACAGCCTCTTTGCCTCACGTGGCCCAGGTTGGTTACCTGATCCTTGAGGTGGGTCTCCGTGCAGTACTTCCACTGCTGAAACACCTCTGACAGCTTATCCAGGCCACCGTGGTGAAAGTGGAAGATCTTATATTGACTCTCCCTGCTAGCAACGACCAGCTGTCCACAGGTGCAGGCCTCGTCACTGCGGGGCAGCAGAAGGGAAAACACACAGGTTAGAGCCGGCTTTCTCAGTGGGGAGGAGAGGATGAGGGAGGGGAGAACACAGCCGGAATGAAACACAAATGCACAGAAACCTCAAAGAAAAAACTACAAGCATGGAGGCAGGCAGACCAAACACCTCCCCAGCTCAAGGCACGTGGGCCGTCACGGCCCCAGCCACAGCACAGCGCTCTCCAAGTAGCAGTGGGGTGGCCGCGCTCCCTCCTCTTCCCACTCCAAAGCCTTCGGCCCCAGGAAGGAACTGCATCCCTGCCTCGGGGTGGGAGCAGGTCCACCAGAGCCTTTCCAGTGCCTGCACAACACGGTCCTGGAGACAGCAGCTCCCAGAGACACGGGGACTCTAGGAGATGGGGAAGCCACAACAAGCTTCTGGAGAAAACTGGGACGAAGACGGGCGAAGGGAGTTCAAGGGTCTAGAGTTCAAGGTGTTTTCTATACCGAAACTAGCCTTGCTGTTTCCAAGGGGGGAGCGGTGCTGGGACATGGAGAAAACCCATTTCTCACCTGAAGAAAAGGCGGAGGGACCTCATCTGGCCAAGGTCCACACGAAAGACCCCGCAGATCTGCTCGAGGGCAAACACCTTCTGCTGCTCGTCCCACCGGGCATTTTGCACTTGCCCGTTGTTGTCCTGGAAGTGGGTGTTGGTGTCGAGGCTGGAGGCAGAGCTGGTGGAGCAGGTCATGTGGTTATCACACGTCTCCCTGGAGCAGGGGTGGGAGGACCATTAACCACAAGTAACAGAGTCTGTAGTCACCCCAGGACGATGGAGAGTCAGTAGCCTCTGAATTCATACCTCTCTGGTGGTCAACACTGGTCTCTCTTGTACCATAACCAGGAGCAGTTTGGGGAGCCAGTCCAGTGGACACTCACCTTCCCTTCCCACTACGTGCCAGGGTGCCTACAGCATCATCTACACCCCTCTACATCTGCATTTGGGGCTCACTTCTTCCCTGTTTTTTCCACCCTTGGCCCAGGTGACCAGAGCAACCCCACTAGGCTGCAGCAGCGAAAGCCTGGAGGGAAAGGTCGTTTTGTCACATAGTCCTAGCAGAATCCTTTGCATGGAGCCCAGCGGCTCTGGGCCTTGGCTGGGGCAGGACCGGGGAGCACACTCGGGAGGTCACTTTTCTTGGTAGCAGAAGAACTGAAAGAGCCTCCTTCCCGCACAATGAAAACATACATTTCTGGGGAAATGACTCACTTGCTAGAGCATATTTCCTAGCATCCACTCATAAGCTTGGCTTCATGCATGGGGACTTCAGACAAGCTCCCACTTGCAAGTGTCAACCTTTGTCTACAGAGGACTGGGAAACCATCTGAAAGCCCTTTCACCAGAACCAGACTGTTTTCCAATAAGCTAAGCAGCTAAATGAACCCAGGGTTTCCCCAAGGGGAAGCCTGAACCTAGATTAAAAGCCAAGCAGCCCCATCCCCAAAGAAAAGCATCACTGCTCTGAGAACTAAGTGACTCTGAAACCGTGACCCCCCCCCGGCTCTTACAAAGGTCAAGGCCCGTGAACAGTTGTAGAGCGAGGCCTGAATGGGCTCCACTGTGAAATCAGGGTTTGCAAAACAAGACAAGGAGCAGGTATAAAGGCAGTCCCCGCAGTGCCACTTTCTGCAGTGTTTTCTAATCCGCTTATCTCACAATGTAGGCACTGAGCACTGAGTCTCGCACACTCAGCATGCGGCTGCACTGCGCCACGTCAGGAAGCTTTCTGCAACGGGCTACCGTGCCCCCCAAGTGAGGGCCATTAGGCTGTGTTTCCAGCATCCACCCACCGTTCAGGTCACTGCGTTTCAATGAACAGGCTGCGGACATTCCCTCTAGCTGCGGGTGAAATTAGTAACAGAGGCTGAATGGGCAGGCTAGTTCCAGGGGGAGGACATGAAACCTCAGTGCCCACACACATGCAAAATCAATCCCTCCCCATCCTTTCATTCTGCATAAGACTTTACATAAAAAGGTCTTAATAGATCTTAACCCAAACAAACCAGCTCCACTACTTAATGCACGCCTGTTCTGCTGCTTAATTATCCCGATGAGACACAATCGAAGTGAGATCTTCGGACACAACCTGGCACCACAAGAATGCAAGCAGGGATCATGCCTCCAGCAAGACCGATTCACCCACTCAGCAACACTGCACCTCATCCGAATGTCGCCTGGAGCCCCCCCAGTGTTAAGTGGAAAGTGCAGCCAGGCCTCCTCATCTATGCTG
Source organism: Crocodylus siamensis (assembly GCF_052110815.1). Classification (NCBI taxonomy): domain Eukaryota; kingdom Metazoa; phylum Chordata; order Crocodylia; family Crocodylidae; genus Crocodylus; species Crocodylus siamensis. Next base: position 79,007,195 of record NC_143402.1, on the reverse strand, counting down.
CGCACACACTTCCAGGCAAGTTGTATCTGGGTTCGTGAGAATCAAAGCGCTGCTTTATCGGCTGGATCTGCGGTGTGGAACGCCTGCCAGGAATGCTCACTACCATATGTTAGTGCAGAAAACTGCCTGGAAAAGGCACCGTGTGCTGGATAGCCTGCTGTAAGCAGCTGGATTTTACGCGGCAACATTCAGGTTGAAGCCACAGCTGATTACACAGGATTTTCCAGGAAGAGATGACTCAAACTCATTTAAAGACTAAGCAAAACCACCCAGGTATTCCTGCAGCCCTTGAGGAGATCAAGTGGTCAGAAAGACAAAGAAGGGCAGCCTATAAATCTAATAAAGAAATAAACGGACAAGAGGCTGGAAGCGAATGTACTACACAGGTTATTCCCGTGAGAAACTCCACACAGTTCAAGCACATCAAGTCACTAGATGCACAAGCAGCATTTAATACTTGTACACGGCATTGCATATGCTCCCAGCGTGGGGACATGCTGCCCCTCGAGTGGCACAGGAAGCCTCTGTATGTGGCAGATCAGGAAGGGGACAGGCAGCATGCCAGCAGAGAGGGCTGGGAGCAGAAAGCAAAGCAGCAAACCGAGCAGAAAGCTTGCGACTGCACATTTGGTAATATATGCATGTACTGTACCTGACACCACAAACATATAAAGTGTTATTTTACACACTCTATAAATACTAACGCTCAATAATTACCCAGGTTAATCACTCCATGAATTTAAAAAAGACTCCACCTTATGTTTAAGCATAAGACCTTTCCCATTTGTACATGCTGAATGCATTGGAAAATGGCTTTAAACTGCTTCGTAAACCAATGTTAACACTCATCTGTGTGCAGCCCTGCTTGCCCCTTGTAAGGATGGGCTCTTAGGCAGTAAGGCCAATGCTAATTAATTAAGTCTATGCTTCTGGGGAGTCACCTCTGTGTTGACACATGCAGGCAGGGAGAATGCTCCTAGGTTTGCAAGATAGCACTGGAAAGCCAGCGTTACGTTCGTTGGACCAGAGATTTGTATTAGACTGTTCTTCAAAAGCAGCCTTAGCACTGCAGAAACACATTCCAGGAAGATATTATCTTGTGGGATTAATAAAAAAAAAGACAAAACAGGCAAAGCCAGTGCTATGGTTTATGCATGGGAGTGAAGGGACCTGGAGAAAAACCAAATGCTTATCAGCAGAATTGAAAAAGCTGAAAGCAGGAACCCCGGTGCAACAGGCACGTTCATGGCTCATTTCCTTCCTAAAGTTTCTTTGCTCCTTTTAGGTTAGTGTCCCTCCTATTAGTTAGTTAGAGACAAGTGCTACCACAGGCGGTCTCTCAGGAGTCCTTAATGATGGGCTGCGTGCCTGTACCATCCCCTTTGGCACATCTGTAACCCTTAAGAGGACAGTAGGGTGAAGCCTCACAAGTAGGAGTTTGTAATAGTAACTGTCATAAGCCCAAAGCATCCTGAATCCCCTTGCAGTAATCATCAAGACACAGGGAAGCGGTATCAGAGACCTGGACTGAGAGCAATCGGCCTGCTGAGACGGGTCTTTTACAAAGGCCACATCTTTGCAAGTTTGTGGAAAGCACCCATATCAGGTGGGCTGAGTGAAGTGACAATCTGAGATGGAGCTGGCTGTCTTGATACCTCTGCGCTTCACAATCCATTCCCCAAAAAGAAGGATCAAAGAAAGGCATGACAAAACGACAACGGGCTCACTGTTCTGGGAATCCTGGCTGGCTATATCCCTGAAAACAGAGCTGCAAGAGGATTATGCCCGTGCAATTTTTTAAAATCCATTCATACCTGCTGAGCAGAGAGTAGTAAACTAGGTTAAAACCTGCTCCTAAATCCCCCTCAGGCTGATAAGATTTGGAATAGATGCTTGAAGCTTTGTACCGCCTCAAAAAACGCCTGCAGATCCTCCTCATGCAGACGTTTCTGAACGGGGAAGGATTTATTCCACTTATTTTGAAGAAGTGGAATGTGTCTCTTTAAATGTCATGTCAGAATAAAGACCCGTGGAGGTGCATGTGAGTAGGTAAGTGGTGCCCGGTGGGGGGAGCATCCCCCAGCCCTGCCCGCACAGGAGGGAAATCCATGGCAGATTTCGTGGGATGTCACCGCACGGAGCGCTCCGATGCCGGCGTGGGTTTCCAGAAGCCACGTTCCACGGGCCCGCCATTGATCTGTTTGCTTGCAAAACATAAATTCCTTCACATTCAACTGCGCTAAATGCTACTTAGTAGCTAATTAACTTTCTGGGCTGAAAACCTCCTGTAATTGCACTTCTTTCACCTTTTTAGCCCGTGTTCTCCAGGGAGCCGAAGCTGTCCTGCGGCATTTGTTCTGCTCATTCCTATCGTACAGGCGCAAGTTCCTTCCTGACAACAGACTGCCAATCATGGCTGCAGAGGTCACTGGAGACCAAATTAGGAGCACTCTGCTGCTGACAAACCTGCTTTGCTTAGCTCAACGCAAAGGGAAAGTAATACGTTATAAAAAAAATCATTTTCCCCGTTGAAACTCAGCGCCAGGGAGCAGATTCAAGGGCACTTTTCAGAGGCGATTTATAATTACCGTTGAAACCGTTCGGCTCTCAAGCTGCTTGTATTTTGACTGAACTGGCATCTGCTCCCCACTGGACAGGGAGAGAAAACAGAAAAAGCTTCACGATTAGAGCACATCACAGAAACACAGACCATAGGGAAGGCAGAGACTTTCGCACTCCCCTCCTTCCTCTGCCCACAAGACTGTCGCAGCGAGATGAGGGATGGGGTCTTGTATTAAACAAGGATGCTCTGCATACCATTGAAACCTCCCAGTGCAAGACGGGCTAAAGAAAGCTGGATTTGACCACTGCACCTTTTGACACAATCGGTTTGCTCGCGAGAAGCAAAGATCAAGCAGTTTGTGTTGAGGTAAGTGGACATTTCAAATCCACATGAAGGCACACCGGCTTTCTCTCTCTGAAGCTTCCTGCAGTTTTGCTGGGGTCATAGCACCCAGTGCTTGTGCCGGCTGCTGGATCCATACCCAAAGTCTCTGCATACAAAGACAAACTGGGCAGGAGGCAGAGGAACCAGAGCACTCTGGGATGCCCCCCTTTTCTTCCCTACCTCAGCATAAGAAAACAGCCAAGCAAGAAGCCTCGCTGCACTGGAGGCTTTGGGGCTCCTCATTCTTCCTGAGATGCAGTAGCAGCCTGGAAGGAGACCAGGTGAGTTCAGGCAGGAACAGAGGGCGTTGTAAGAACGGGCATCCCTACCTCCACCGGGTCTCCTCGCTGCTACATGACAAATGAACGAAAGAGAAAATCCTTGAGCTGGTAATTCTGCATTTAAATAGGAAGCACTACAAGGACTTGTAGTGACTTAGAGTACCGCAATCCCCTTTTTCCAGGGCAGCCCAAAATTGAACATACAATTGTGTTCGCTGTTAAATACAAGTTACTTTTCTCAAAGATCAGACGGCTAAACAGGTAAAGTCTGCTTAGCTAAACCCGAAGCACGGATTTTCTCTGTGAGCTTTTGTGACACTTGGGCAGCAGCAGCAAGGACAGTAGTTTGAATGAATAAAAACACACACGGTCCCTGAAAAGCCAAACACAACAAATCATTTTTAAGCCCAGCGTATGCTGTTCAACAGTGCATACTTTACCTTCGTTTCGAAGGAGGAAAGCATTTCAAAAGCCGAACAACAGATTTTTTGCAATCCGTACAGAGAAGGGGCACCTCATGCCTGGGCTTTAACTCATTAATAAATCAATTGAAATGCAACACTTGAAAAAAAAAATTCCTTAGATGGAAAAAGTGATTTCTCAGCACGGCCCAAAGAAGAATGTTTACCTTTCAGCCCAGTCCAGCCTGGAAAAGAGGAGCTTTCTTAGCAGTGTTTATTTTATTTTTGAAATCAATGGGTTATTTTGCCAGGGGTTTTTGTGCAGTTCTTTCCATGCAAAAATAAAATTCTGAGCTAATTATGCTAATTACAATCAAGCCTTTGAAACCCCAGCCCCTTGAAAACCCTGAAGATTATCTTTGTTCTTATATTCTTGGCTCCAAGCAACCAACTGGGAATTTTGGAGGGACTTTCTACCGGCAGACTGAGTTCAGCCAGTCCCTGGACCCCGGGAGGCTGCTGACCTGGTAGCAGCACCAGCAGCACCACCCAGGGAGCCTCTCGCTGCCTCAGAGGCCTCCCTGGAGGATACATTTCTCCAAGGCAGCAGAAAGGAGAGGGGAAAGAGGAGAGCTGATGAGAAGCAGGTTTCAGAGTTACTGTCAGTGCTTAATACTGCTCTAATTGCAAGGACTCAGCCAAGGTGACAGACTGTGCAGACTGCTTTGCACACGCTGCAGTGGGACTTTTACAGGGGAAACACAATTCCTTCTGCACCAGGCCAACTTAAGCATGAAGGCAAAGCATGATTTATCTTCAACCTTGACTAGAGCCTCTGGGTGTTCCCCTAATACCAACAAACCAAGGATGGCACCAATGCCCCGGGAATGACACAGCACGGCGAGGCTTCTCCAAGAAAGCAGTCCTTTCCTCTAATCCTGCCCATTGCACTTGGCTGCTCAAAGCATCCTGTTGAAGGACCAGAGTCCTTGAGCACCGCTGTCCATAAGGGAAGAGTGAAACACATGGCACCCTTCGCTTTGGGAAACCCTTTTGGTATCAGGGATGAACCTGATCCTTTCAGGTCTGGCCCACAGGCAGTTTTGTATTAGGATGATGCTGATTTAGGAACCAGCCTAGTTCAGTTGGTCCAATCCCCCTCTGCAGGCTGCCGGTACACGGGCGCAAAGGGGCTTACATCAGTGCAATGTAGTCTCATAAAACAAACTGGTTTCTAAATTAGTCACATTTAGACAAGCCCCAGGTTTCTCGAGCGGGGGCAGGACCACCTATTGCTACGAAAGCCACTCTTAAAGGAGACGGGCTATTTCCTTCCTGGAGTTAACAGTTCAGGAGAAGCAGGCACATCCCTGACCCAGCTTTGATGTCTCACCACCTCCGGATTCGGGAAAGCCTGTTTGGCCAGGAGGCAAAGGAGGGGCAGGAAGAGCGCAGCTGCTTACTGCGTTCTCACTTCGCAGGAAAGCCCAAGCATGTGGGAAGCGTGTCTGTCCCTCCGTGAGGGTGGGGGGGACTCTGGGGGACAAATACTGGGAGTTAAGGCTTTCGGCTATACCACGGAAGGGAATAAGGAGCGACCAAACAGGGACGGTCACTACCTGCATAATGCTATCTGGCCGATGAGGTGAGCTCTGTGTAGCACAAGGATTGCAGCAGGTATTGTACGCCAGGACCAGCAAGACCAATGCTCTCCTTGGAAACGCACCATGGCACCTAAGCACATAGCCCAGACTTCAGCTCTGTCATGGGGTGTCTCCCTGCTGGGCCCCACAGGAGAGGAGGCAAGGCCGTGTTTCTGCACGGTCCTTGATCCGAAGGAGGACGGATGCTCCAGGTCTCAGTTGCAGCCCCTCCGAGGAGGAAAGGTCAGCTGCCGCATCCCTCAAGACAGGCTCTGCAGTAGCAGCACCATGGCAGGCTCTTTGATCAAGGGCTCCTTTGATGATCTGATCCACCAAGACATCGCCTGCGCAGGGATCTGCCAGGAGACGGAAGGGACCTCTCCTGCGTGAGCTGGACGGCGGAGAACAGCACCGACGCAAGCAACATGCTCGACATCTCTCCCTTTGCCCAGGGAAGGGCGCTTGTACCCGAAAGCTTGCAAAGAGCATTTTTTCCAGCTATTTAGTTGATCTAATCAAAAAGATTGCATTTTCCCAAAGAACCCCGAGAACAAAAGTAAGCATCGATGCTCCCCAGAAGACAGCTGAAACTTGGAGCCCGACTCTGCCAGGAGCCTGCCTGGTCTAGCACCTCGCACATCGTTTTCCTGCCGCCTCCCCGCGGGTCCAACCAGGAGTGGGGTGCGTGGGGCAGAGCAGACCTCCTCCTCCTCCGGCTGCCGCTGGCTCACCTTGCTCTGGCTGGAACGGCGCTGGGAGGCGCCTGCCATCTGCTGGCCACGGGCAGCCCACGGCGGGCCGGCTCCGGGGCCAGCCACATATTTCCAAGCCCCTCACCAAGCCTAGGCTGCCTTGCTTCAGGAGCACCGGCTGAACAGCTGCAGGCAGGCTGACACTGCACCCAGCACTGGCAGCCCTGCGTGGCAGGGAACCAGCCGGCATGCTTTCCTCGGTGCAATGCAAAACTCAGCGGCGGGACCCTACGACACTTTGAATTCCCTTCCCGTCTTCAGGGAGTGCTGCCAAGTTCGTAAGCGGCCTAGAGCCGAGCGTGCAGGCACCGCAGTCTGGGTGGTTTCCAGAGATGCCCTTTGTCAGCCAAGTGTCTCCCAGGGAACTGCATCTCTGCGGAGCATTTGGGACAAAGATGGCCCAGGGCAAACAATCAAGAGGGGGCTGGAAACCGGGTCGCCATCCAATCTGCTCTTTCAGAGGCTGCATTCATCACGGGGAGACAGAGTTCACTGTAAAAGCAAGAGTTTAAAGCTCCGTTTTCAAAAGAGCCATTGACCCCTCCGGGAAAGCCCTGCAGAGCAGGCCAGACTGCCCCCGCCACCTCCGAGGCTCGCTGGGCTTCCTGCCCCCTGGCGCCTTCCCCAGGCTTTTTGCACCTCCTCTGCTCTCGATGCATATTCCAAGCCGCGCTTCTCATTCGCGCCTCGCTGTAACACGCTGGCTGCGCCTGAGTCAGCTGTCATGACTCTCTTCCGTGGAAAGCTGGCAGGAACCCAAAAGGGAAAAACAGCCTCCCGCTGTTTAAATATTTACACAGGGCAAGATCTGGATCCCTAGGCCTTCACAGCGTCCTGAATTTCCCCCCTCCTCCGTGGCACTGATGCCCCCAGTCCCATCACCCGACAGCCTGCCCATGCCCCGAATCAGAGGGGAAAGCAAGGAGATCTTGCCAGCGGTTTCAGTGGAGTGAGGAGCTCCCAGGATCTGCTTTGGGTGGCACGGAGCTGAGATCACTCTCAAGTTTTACTGATCAATGACAGGAAGTTTTAGGCAGAAGGCAGGGTGGAGTAGCACCTTATAGACCAACTGACTCAGAGAGGCATACATTTCCATGAGCAACAGCTCACTTGGTTGGACACTAGTAACATTTTGGACAACATGCTGGCAGTCTTGTGCCAAAAAGCCCAATGGGCCTGTCCAGGGGTGCTGCCCCCAGGCTTGTCGGACACAAGACACGCAGGCAGCATGACACAAGATGTTGCAATAGGTTGCACAAGGGTTTGAATCTGCTTGTTGGCTCCCACCACCGCAAGGCTGCAACTACTCACATTGCAGCAGGGATGCTGGAAGAAAGGACGAATCCCCAGGCCCCTCCAGACTCCGCGGGGACCCTGCCGGCTCACGTTCATCTCAGCTCATTCACCTGTAATTTTGCCTCTTGATTATTCTGCACAGGTGAGCTGCCATAATAACATGATGCAACAGTTGCTGCTGCCCTCCATCGCCCAGCAGCTCCCTTCTGTGTGCAGGGCAGCTGATGAGCTCCCTGGGAAAAGGCCGAAACACAGGCCACGCAACCAGTCAGTGAAAATTGCATCAAGCCAGACTCCTAAGAAGCTGCTTCCCTGGCCTCGCTTCTCGCCCAGGTAGGCAGGGAGAAGGTTTGTGCTCCAGATTCATCTCCGTCTAGGAGCTGTGGGGACTGAGGGAGAGCACTGTTCTGTTAGGTCCCATTCTTGCAAACACCATCTACTCTGCACACATAACACTCAGGTCTGCTCCCTTCGGGGCCCCAAGCTGCTCATGCTCCTCTGTGTCTCTGGTAGCCCTGCCGTGGGACCTGGGACAGGAGTACATAAGAACACAAGCAGTGCTGCGCTGGGTCAGACCCACGGTCCAGCAAGCCCAGGATCCCATCTTTGATAGTGGCAGGAGCGGATGATGTAGAGGGAGAACAGTGAACTGGACAGATCTAATGTAATCCACGCCGCTCCTAGGCACCTATCATTATTGGTTCAGAGATGCCAGAGGAAACATCTCTAGTGGCTCCATTTCACAGCTACTGACAAATCTATCCTCCATAAACCTGTCTTATAAACCTAGGTCCTTTTCTGAACCTGGATATGCTCTCTCCCTTGACACCTTCCTGCAGCAATGAGTTCCACAAGTTAACAATGTGCCATGGGAAAAAAAGGGCATTTTCTTGTTCCTTTTAAACCCATCTCCTGCTAATTTCAATGGGTGCCTCCTCATTCTGGTACAGGTCTGCTCATGCATCGTCAGCACAGCTGGGCACTGGGTCCCCAAGCCAGGGCTAGATGCTGCCTTGTCCCACTGCCCCAGGGCCAAGGCTGTGGAGTCTGCAAGCCATCACCCAGCATTAAAGTCAGTGAAAGACCAGAAGCTTTTGGGAAAGGCACTTGCAGATTAGCACCAGGTCTTATGTTCTGGGTGATATTCACCAGCCAGATTGTGCTGGGGCACCGCTACCCCTGCTTTCCCGATGGGGACACAGAGGCTAAGTCCATTGCCTATGGCCACATGACCGGCTGGATGCAGAGCTGGGGACAGAGCCCAGGAGTCCTGACTTGGGCCCCTTTGAGCTGTGAGATGACACTCCCTGTCCCCTGCCGCAGGTACAACAGTGCTGGACTGGATGGAGAGGAAGGGAGGAAAGAACCTATTTATTTCCAATGCCACCATGCCCCTGTAGAAACGTAGGCACTGAAGAAGCAGCCACTGATGTTGTCAGTGCATGCCATGCACACCTTTCTGTGGGCTGACAGGTGAGGAAGGTGGCCGGCTGAGCACAAAGCTGCCTCCCATGTTCAGGGAAATCCAAGTGGCACGTCCAGCTCTACAGAGGAAAAGAGCAGACCAGGCAGGAGAAGCCTGCGGGGAACCAAGAACCTGCGGAGAGGGCATGCCCTTCTGCTCTGAACCTTAAAAGCAGTGCCAGCGGGAAGAAAGCATCTGGTGTGATGCTATTGCATGTTGCTCTTCCTGGAAACCTCTTGGTTTGCATTGCTAATGTGAGAGGCTCCCTACCAGACCTCCAGCCTCCACCCCAGTCTGCAACACCTGTCTCCTTGGGAGCCTGGCAGCACCTGGCGCTTACTCCCAGCACCCCGCCTCCACACCCGCAGGATCGTCTACTTCCAGCTGGACTAAAGATGCCTGGGAAAGACATCGCTTCAGCTCGGTGAGTTGGTGCAGGGAGAGGGGCCCAGCCTTTGGCAGGAAAGCAACCAAGGAAGGGGCAAAAAATCGCTACTGGAAACTTGTATTCTTGGAGGGCAGGAGAGAGAGAAAGAGAGGCAACCTGGCAGCAACACAAATCCCCATGACGCTCCAGACCTGAGGCAGACCTACAGCAAAGGGACACGACAAATAAGGCCAGTTGTATGCACATGGTTCTAGGTGCAACCAGTCAAGGAAGCCAGGGTCCACATTCCCACTCAGGGGTTAGTACAGCACTCCCCGCTCTGCAACCCCCGGACGAAGCTGCTCTGCCAGGAGCAGGCTGGCACAGAAACAGGCAGAGCAGCCCAAAGCCATCCCTTATGCTACATGCGCTCCAAAAGGCCTTTAAATCCACAGCACATAACACACAAGCCTGTTCCCACTTGCAGTGTATTGAAACCTTCTCCAAGCTGCATCTAGCAGGGTGGCAGGAGCACCAGGAGTGCGGCTAGTGAGCCACTAGAGGCTCTCCTGAGCTAGGCGAACTGCCGGGCACAGGAAGGGAAGGCTGCCCGCATCCACCAGCAAACCCTGGGAAGACCAACAGATCACGTCCCCTCCCTCTGGTGCTGCCACCCACTGCAGTCACGGACGCTGGGCATTTTATACACCTCGCTGATGTTTCACTACCTTCCTAGCCTTAAGATCTCCCTGAATGGAGGGCAGAGGGAAGAGCTGCCTGGCTATTTTAGGGGTCTGTAGCCTTTCTGTCAGTCCCCACCTGGCCCAGGTGCCTGTTCTGCGGTGCTGAGCCTGTCACTTGGTCTCACTGCCACTGCTGTCCCAGGCTGCCCAAAGAGCATCACTTGCCCCTGCTTCAGGGTTAGGGTTAGTCCAGCATAAACCCAGCGCGCTGGCAGGCAAATACCAAGGGACTGCCTAGGAATACAAAACACAGAGGAGTATTTTCTCTTTTGAAAGCTTCTGGCTGGCACTGAAAAGCCTTCATGGAAGCATTTTCCCTAGATTTCGGTTTTGGGATAACTCACTTTTAACAAACTCACATTTTAGGTCAAATAAAACCCAGCATTTTGCACAACCGTCTTGTAATTCGACTGCTCCTTTCAACAGTTCCACGCAATGCTTCGAACAGAGATGCCATCAGCAAACAACTAAAAGCCAGCGTGTTCCTCATGGATTTATTCAGTCATTATCCTGACAGGAAACTGCTTTCTTAAAATCAAACTGCAAGCATCTTTGTGGAAGCTTTGCAGCTTTCAAGAGGAGAGAGTCAGGTAAAATGTGTGAAGCTGCACGTTTTGGTGAAAGAAAGCCTATTACACATTCCCAGACAAACTGAGCCTTTCATTTAATAGAAGACATTGCATTTACCTGAGGAACCTTGTCTGTCTATGTCAGGGGTTGGCAAAATGCGGCCTGCGGGCCGGATGCAGCCCACCAGGCCACTTTTTCTGGCCTGCGGGGCCCCTAAAAAATTTAGAAAATGAATACTTATCTGCCTCTGGCTGCCTGTCATGCAGCCCTCGATGGTTTGCCAAAACTCAGTAAGTGGCCTTCTGCCCAAAATAATTGCCCGCCTCTGGCCTATGTCCTTAGACCAACACAGCTGCAACCAACACCCCACAAAAAACTCAGTAATTTTTACAACTGACAAAGCCCAGGCACTCAGAGAATGCAACGCTGTGCTAACACAGGAGAACTGTGACATGAAAACTAGGAACCAGCCCAAATCAAGCCAACTGCATTGTCTGAACTCAGCACAGTGAGAAGAATAAATGAACACATGAAGCCAGGTCATTAGAACTGGCGTTAATTATTAATCCAGGGCATTCTAAACATAGCTTGGAAAAAAATCCTTAGCAGCACGGCTTTAATCCCGCAGGCTGGATTTAGTGTGAGAAAGACAAATGTGCCCTTTCAGCATTTGGCACCAGAGGGAACTTCTTCAGAGGAGCAAGGGGCACATGCCTTTAAATCGATGCTGGCACCATGCGAATGAACAATCGTCTTGGGCATTTTGTGCATTGTGTGTTTGGCTGTATGGCCAGGTGAGGGAGCCCTTGGCAGACGCACAGACTCCTTCCATACCGCTGCTGTATGCTGGAGCTCTCTCCCCATCGCATCCCACCCACCCATTATAAAGTGCCAGCTCAAAAGACCGTGTCAGGCTCCTGTTAATTGGAAGCACCCTCCCCAGGAGCGGCTGCAATGCAGAGCACATAGGAACTGCTCAGACACCCAGGCCTTGACACCCAGCCTCAGACTCTGGTTACCTGACACCACCTTTATAGCCCACCCCCTTGGGGCATTCTCAGGTCAGCCCATTGCAGAGGGGTAAATCCCACCCCAGCTACATGTGTGAATGTGTTCTGGGTATTTCTGAGGTGCAGAAAGGTTAACCTGCACCAGGTGCAGGCAGACTTGAACCTCAGCAGCACCTTTGCGATTACTCCACTTGTGCTCAGGATCAGCAGCACATGCACCCCCCAACCCAGCACTGGGGGGATATCAGCGAATCCGGACCAGCTTGGCATGGATGCTATGCACTGCAATTCATTTACATATGCACATATTCATGTACATGTTTAACGCCCAATCAGTTAATAACAATGGTGTATTAACTCAAGGCCAACGTAGCTCCCACACAGACAAACCTACAGGCACTTTATTAAAGAGCATAGTGAAAATACCCAATCCAGACCACCTGGTGAAGTGAGCCTGTGTTTCAGGGTCCAGTATAAAGCACACACCTCTGGGTGCAAAACTCTTCACAGAACAGAAATGGGGCATTTCTTGAGATTTTAACTGGATGTAAGGGAAGCAAATGGAGCCGTAAGGAGAGGGGTTAAGGAAAGCTCAAAGAAAGGATGACCTTGCTGGACTCAGAGGGATTTTTAGGCACTGGGTTATTGAGCCAGCAGCTGCATCCGCCTCCATGCCCCCTCCCCGCAGGAAGCTGGAAAAACCTGACGCACTCACCTGCTTTCGGTATCGAGAAACAAAGAGCTACTGCTTTCCCCCAGGGCTTCGCTGATGGGAGAGAGGCAAAACGGGGAAGAGAAGGCATCAGAATCAGAGTCGAACGTACTGTCCCTGCTCACGTCATCCACGGACAGCTCCAAGGAGGCCTCATCTTCCCCCTGCTCTGGCCTGCAGTCCAGCCCTTCCTCCGTCCCCTCCGCCGACAGCTCCAACCTGTTCTGCTCATCCTGAGAACTGATTGTCGATAAGATTCCTGAGTCACTGTGGGCAGGCGGTGGGGAATTGTGGCTACTGTCTATTGTTGGGCAGCCTTGGGAAAGCTTGTCCCCTTCGGAAGAAGGGGCACTGATGTGAGCCACATCTCTGATAAGCTGTGACACGACGAAGACATCTTCACCTTTCGGGATCACTGCCCCTTTCTGCTCAGTGGGAGAGGTCTGCCGGACGGCGCCAAAGCCCTGAGTGTGGCGGCCACGCTTGCGGGGAGCCTTACGCACAGGGGAGCTCTCCGGAGTGATGTAGCGCAGCGCCTCTTCATCCTGTCTCTGAATCCGAGAGTTCGGGACCCAGGCGAGGATAAGCGTGGTGCCGAGGAGCTCGTCTTTCTCCATGTACAGGCACAAGTAGCCTTCAAGAGACCACAGAACCAGCCCGTTAGGACATACATTTTATACTTAAGATAAGCCATATGCTGGGGCTACCTCGGACTCCCCCCACCCCAGCAAGCCGACACAGCCAAGCAAAAGGAATCCAACAGTTTGGCAGATTTCTCCCCTGTCCACAAACAGATGGTGAAATTCTCAAAATTATTTGCTATTTGCAAATAATTCTGAGTCTGCAGATGGTTTATGAATAGTTTAAATTCCTCCTGGCCTGGATGGTTACAGAAATCACATGCATTTATTCCTGCCCCTGATTGGACACATTAGACAACGAATCAAGGGTGCATTATGAATGACACAATTGCATGTAAAATTTGCACTGGGTGTCAGTTATCTTGCTCCAAGTGTGAGCTAAAACATACTCCTCAGAGGCGTTTGCCCTAGCACAGCTAAAGGCTAAAATACTTAGTGAAAGCCAAAGGCAAACGCAAGCCAAATTAATTATTTTTCATTATAAAGCCAGTAACAACTACTGCCATTCAGAGGGACACAGCAGCAGGCAGGGAGAGAGAGCAGCAATGCAGCTCTCCACTGGCTCCAGCGTATGAGGACACCCCGTGGTTTCACTTGTCCCTGTTCTGAAATGGCTTTAGGGGCAACTCATGCAATCAGGGCTGGGACAGTGCTTGGCCTCCTGGATGCGTGCAAGCGCACCCCAAATTGCCAAGGGACTTTTCTTGGCCGCTCCTAAGCACTGTCTTGCACAGGCAGAAGGTCTCGGCTCCTCATTTCATGGCAGCCCCCTGCGAACCAGTTGCAAGATGCAGGCCCATGCTGTGCAGATGTGTACACACCGGAGCCCACCCCCCAGCAGACTCTGCAGTCCCCATCACCTGGATGATGCTCCCCAAGGCCTTGCAGCCCCTCGGGAGGGTGGACGCAGACATTGTTCTTGGAATAGATGATCTCCCCATCCAGCACGGATGACGCGCTGCTGCCGGTGCTCGCGTTTAGGGTCAGGAGGTCAGAGGCTTTCGAGGAGGCACGTCGGAGGAGTCGCCCCAGAGACATCGCCAGGGGAGTGTTTCCATTATCTGTCCGCTTCAATCAGAAGCTACGTCCAGACAAAAGATCTGCTGAGAAGGGGGAAGGAACCGCGTTAGGAGATGCACGAGACACCAACAGAGTGGTTAGGACTTCCTGCTATGCAACATCACAGCCGGCAGGGTTCCCGTCAGCTCTTACCCCAGCCCTGCCATTCACACAGGGAGCTCCAAGCACCCCAAGCAGTTACAGGCCTCACTGCACACGCAGCAAAACCGTGCACAGAACAGGAGAGAGGCCTGCCAGCAACACTGCAGGGCCGGGGGGAGTGTGAGCCCACCGGAACCACGCGGTGCCTGGGAGATGGCCACAGCTCACGGCCGGCTCCCCTTGGCCAGCGTTGCTGGAGCCGGGTGGTGCTCGAAGCATCCCTGGGGATGGCAGAGACCAAAGTTTCAGCTTTGGTCTCAGGCTTCTGTTGCCCGCCACAAAATGCAAAGGAATTAATAAAGATCAGAGAGGGAAAGAAAGAGCACTTCATTGCCCAGGAACAAAGGAGGGGCTCTGAGGACTCAGAGCTGCCCCATGTGTCCTTGTTGCGATGGCCCAGAGGCAGCTTGGGCAGTCCCATAAGGTCAACCCCAATCAAAGCTGCGACAGGCACCACACCTGGGCAAGTCAAGGCTGGTGCTGCACCCTTGGCACCAGGTGCCGCTTGGTCCAGGCTAAAGGGCATTCACCTTGTATCCCCTGAGTTTTGAAAAAAACCCTGTTATTTAGACACGGCTCTTGTTGGTTGGGGGTGGAGGGAACTATTCCAGCTACAGCAGGCAAATAAGATGCAGGTAACAGAATACAGCGCGCCAGCCCCGAGCCACGGGGCAGGCGTCTCAGCTTGCAAGAGGGAACATGAGCGAAATATGGAACATGATCCCCAGGTAACCAGCAAATGTACCGTGACCCGAAAACAGGCCGTGCTGCTAACGAGGAGCTGCAGGCTGAGCCCAGATGGGATGCTCATGCCATCAATAATTCAGCAGGGAGACTGGGGAGAGCGCAGGGCCTGCTGAGGCAGCACACAGGGAGGCACAAAGCACTCCCCTGCAAGCCCAGAACAATGCAAAGGCAGGGCGGGAATCACTCTGCCCAGCAGGCAAAGCACCAGAGAGATGGCAGTCTCCATTCCCCCCGCAACATGCAGGTGGAAGGGAAGGCAGCCTCTCCCAGAGCCGTGCTGGCTGCGTACTCTAGGGCCAACTTAACCTGGCATGCACCAGATTGCCACGGGCCCCCAGGGAAGAGCAGCACCCTGCATGAGCAGTGAGCACCTTCCACAGGCTTGCAGCCAGGCACCCGGCTCGGCAGAGCAAGCCACAGGTGTGGCCAGAAACAGAACGGTAAAGGCTCCTGGTCACCCAGAACCCAGCCCCCACATATCTCCTGCCTCTGCAGACAGCAAATTCAGCCGCTTCTCAGGAAAACCAGAAGGATGCAGAGTGGAGACAGGCTGGCCTGCCTGCAACTACCTAGTGTGCACGGCCAAGGCCAACACTCACCCACACCAGGTGGGGCTGGTACCACTGCCAAGTGCTTCCTGGGGGCTACTTCACCCTCGCACTCACTTCCCAGCCTGGACAGACAGGGCAGCAGGGTACCAGGGGTTACACAGGACTGAGCTCCCAACTGAAGGAAACAAAAGGGAGCTGCTTTCTCTTCTCTTCCGTAGAAACAGAGGCAAAGCAGAAGTCAGCATTTCTCAACCCGAGAGATAAAGGTGGCAAGAAAGGAAATTGCTTTCCGGCTGTTTACAGTGAAGAGAGGGTAAGTCAGAGGAGCAGCTGACAGTGCTTGTTAAAGACCAAAGTGTGAGACTTCACCACCCGTCTCCTGGCTTGTGTCAGCTCGAATCACTGCTTCGGCTCAGTTTGACAGTGTCAGGCCTCAGTGGGACCTGACAAAGATGGATCGACCCTGCTCTGCGCAGAGCCCAAGGGTTCGAGGGTGAAGAGGTTGCTGTGCAAGCCCTTTCCCCTCCTGCCTCGCAGTATCTCAGCCCTGCTCTGAAAGCACATACCCGACAGTCACAGGAAACAGGGCAAGAGGACCCTGAGTGCTCACCCCGTCCGGCCCTCGAGGCAGGATCACTACCCCTCCCTATCCGAAAGATGCAAGTGCAGAGCCACGCTCCTCAGCCTGGGGCTCTCCGTCCCAACTTCTCTGCACGACACAGAGCAGAGCTCTGCTGTAGGGTCTGGGCTACGTAGGGGGATTGGGCATCCACAACGATCGCAGAAAATAGATGGAGCCCCTTCCAGCTCCGAACAGGGTGCAGCGGGCACTGTTGCAAGGCACCATAAGAAGTTACGGGCAACGTTTCAACACAGCATCTACCAGAAACTCTAGCCCGTGACACTGGGTGACCTGCATATCATCAGCACTGGCATGCCGGGAGTTGGGAAAGCTGACCTGAGCTTGTGGTACTGACCAGCCAGCTTGGAGCATGGGTGTCCCTGAATAGGGCAGGGGCACCCACGCTTCCTGCCACGCTAGCCACCGCCCCCCACGTTAGACCCACAGAACCTGTTGGAGGGAACACCGGAGATCAAGGCACGTGCATCCTGATTCAGGGAATGCAACCCAAGGAGATGCACAGACCTAAAGTGTGCCAGGGGGCGAGAGCTCTACGGCAGCCCTCCAGAGGCCTTCAGGGACAGGGAAAGAGGCCGAGCCCTTCTCAGCTGATGACCGGCAGCAGCGGCCGTTCATTACCTACTCCGCGCTCAGAAAGACTGAAGCAACTGTGGAAGATCTGCAGAAAGGGAGATCGGAGAAGGACCTCAGGGCTTGCCTTGACTGTTTCTTCGGGGCAAAGGGGGTGGGAGCGATTCAGAAGGAGGGAGCTGTGCTGTAAGGAAATCATGCAGGTGCATTGAGCTGGCTCTGCAGAAAAGCTGCAGTCCAGGCAGGAAGAGTGGATGTTCAGGGGCCTGGTTAGGAGAGAGGCAGCTGCAGAGACGAGGTCAGCACGTGTTCGTCTCGAGGTCAGTGTGTGTTGGTCTTGTTCCTAGCCTGCAGGTGTTCAGATCACACGAGCCAAAAAGCAGCACAAATGTTGGCAGCCCCAGCCAACGGGACAGAACAACCTCTTTGCCCCTCGTCCTTCTGCAGCGGCAGGGGTCAGTCTGCTTCTGGCCCGATGCAAGGGCCAGGAGCAGAAGCTTGGACTGTGCCTGTCATTTGTCCTGGGGATGCAGAGAGGGAGAGTTGCCAGGGCTGCTGTGTCAGCATGAGCTCCTACACCCATACAAGGAAAAGGGGCATTTCAGATTAGCCTTTTATTTTGGCTTAATCAAGATCATTCCAACATGGCAGCAGCTGACACCTCCCCTGCCTTCCGGAAGCTGGAGCACGGGGTTAGCTGATAAGCTTGCCTGGGTGCCAATATTTGTTAAGCACACACAAGATTTCACTCTCCCACTCTCAACTGCTGCCACCAAATACTTTGGCTGCAGCTGCTCTTGTTGTTCTCGCACCCCCTAGATGCTTTCTTAGTCAATCAGAAGGCAGGGTAGATTTGCACTTTATAAACTAACCAAGGTGGGGGGGGAGGGGGGGGGAGCAGGGAAGGCGTGTGAGATAATTATACATGGCACAAGCTTTCATGAGCTGCAGCTCACTTCATCAGATGCTGTGAAAGGACATGCAGAAAACAGAGTATAAGGAGAGAGAGAGTGGAATATAAAAGACAAAGGCAAGGAAGAAAGCAGAGGTGGGGAGAAGGAGCAGCGCTGTCTTAGCTGATGCCAGTGCTCTTTAGCTAGCACAGCACCCCAGAGGTAAAGCATGCAGCCAGCAGCTAGCTGCCTCCTCTCAGGGCTGCCTCAGTTGTCCCCTTCGCTGTGCACTAAGCCTAGCTTCTGCCAGCAGTGTCTCAGCCACTGTTTACAAAGGCCCTCCCTGCTCCACAAACTGCTGAACAACAAGATCCTGTTGCAGGTTGGCACACGGACACCCCTACCTTGGCAGCTCTTCCCGAGACGAATGCTGCTGGCTCCATTTGAAACAGCTCTCGGTTCTCCGATAAAGAGGAGCACAGGGTTTCTGCAGTCCTGGGCTAGGATCCTGCCTGTTCTTCAGGCTCCGAGCAGTGCTACGCACGGACCAACACCGAAGGTCTGGTCCATCCAGACTGAGCCGCAGCCTAAGCTGGGAGGTCGGGCTGTAACCCAAGAGCTAAGTGGCTGAGCAGTTGCATATTTGGCAATGGATCCTGCTGAATTTTAATACAGGCCCTAATAAAGCCAAATAAAAGGGTTCTGGAAATGAAGCAGGAACCTGTGGACAGACAAGAGCTCCAGAGGTGTCAAACAAGAGCCAGGTTCACGCTGGAATTGAGCAACATTTTCTACTTTGCAGTTCTCCAAGGAGAGGAATTTCTGCCAACAAACTTGGCTTGATTTTTAATATTGTGTGAGCCTGACACTGCATTGCACTGGAGAGCCCTGAGGTTAGTCCTCACGCTCCAGGGGGAGGGAAGAGACACTTAGCTTGTGGTCTGTTATGAGAGAAGCAGCAATGTAGTAATAGCAGGGAAGAACCCACGAGTCCTCACCCCCACTCTCTCCACAGGTTTTCCACAGATCCCACGGGACCTTCAGCAAGCTGCTGTCAAGCTCCATTCCTCTATATTCAGAAGGCTGCTATCACCACTTGCAACCTGCTTGCAATGATGCTGGCACAAGACTATCTGCAGCAATGAAGCGTACACCCGAGGGAATAATTCTGAAGCTGTCCCATACCACGGAGAGAATGAAGTAGGCCACATCAAAAGTCTTTCATCTCTAATCTACTGGCAGCAGCAGTCAAGCACAGAGTGCCAAGCTAAGGAAAGAGCAAGAGATGCTACTAGCATAGGGAAGGACGCTTGGCCCCACTGAAGTCCAGGACAAAACTCACCCTACCTGGGAAAGCATCACAGGTCACAGGAAAGAGTGGGCAACAGAGCCAGCATCCCACTGGAGAGACCCAGCATCCCAAAGCTGGGGGAGAGGTGCTACCAGCAGGGCCTGCCCATCACTCCCTGCCCCACTAGGCACGAAGACAAAATGGTAAAAACATCACTTTTTTGGCCACGCGAGGAGCCCACTTACTACACACGGCAGCTATGAGAAGACGCTTGGAAATGCTGCAACTGAATCACCGCTTGTAAAGCACACTGCACTCCACGCGGGTCTATTCTGCTCCCTCAGACCAGTCACCATGTCATGCATTATTTAACCCTGGTACTTATACAATCTCTGCAGTTGATGTCGGAGGGCATTATTTTTAAGCTACCTGCCCGGCGCTGCCTTAATACTGCTCCAGCGCTGGTCTCCTGAACTTCCAGCAGCCTGCATTGCTGGCTAAACATGAGCCAGTTTCAAAGCTCTCTCATCCCACCAGAGGCTGAGATGTGACAAGAGCATAGGCACAAGATGCATTCTTCATTCAGTCAGCGAGAAGCAACTTTCTCCCTCTGCTTAGCTCAGGCTTTATGCTGATTACACAGCAAGATGCTGAGAATGGAGTCAAAGATCTTTACCGAACCCTCCAGGGGCCAAAAATCACTCCTCAATTAGGTCCTCTTGATTTCAATGGAGTTACCACCAATTGCATTAGGTCTGAACATGACCATAAATCTAAGTACTGGGATCAAATCTCACCCGCACCTCGGTGTAGGACTCAGAACAGGAACTGGCCTCCCAGCCTGGGGAATTCACTGCCAGCAGAGCAAACCACTCTGGCAGCTCATTCTTCACAAACTCAAACATGACTCTGGGTCAGGGGAGTTGCACACAGACAGAGGCTTCATTCTCATCAATATTAATCACCGTGTATATAAAGCATGCCAGGAGCCCAGTGCAAGATGCATTCAGACTCTTGGGCAGCCCAAATGCTCCAGGTGGACTAGCAAAGTGCCTTCAGTGGGGAGGCTTGGGGAATGGTAACAGGAGGGGCAGAAGTGCAACCACTCTCTTCTGGTGTGGGGACACACTTGGCTGCCACCCCTCTGCCCACCCCGGTCTGTCTTGACCAACTCAACTGGCTGGTTTCCACTGCTAAACATTTCAAAGGAAGGAGCACTTCCCTCTGGCAGGTGCAGCTCTTCCCTCTGAATGATTCTTCAGGTTCCTTCCACATCTGTCGCGCTTCTGCACATCTCACATGCTGATCCACCCAAGCTGCTGGAGCAGGGGGCGAGGTTCTTCTCCCCTTGCCTAAGCTGCCAAAGTTCAACTTAGTCTCCCCAGCTCCAGAGAGCACCGCTCCCTGCTTTCTCAAACAGGTGTGGCCAAATCACCTCCTCTCCGTATGTCTCCACAGATGTCTATTCATTGCAGGGAACAGCTTAAAGTTCCCATTTTGTTTCCCTAAGCCTTTCACAGACTTGATCCAGCCCAACCTTCCACTCGTCCCAGTCTCCCCTCTTCAAATCTCATCACAGTCTATGCAAAAGCCTTCTCTCCTGCTTCACCAGCCTGGGAGCACCTCGCTGTGTCTATCCACCTGGGCCCTCTTTCTGTGTCTGTCATTTGAAAATCTCTTTATTCTTTCTCACTCTTCCTAATTGTCTCTGTGCCTCTTACTTTCTGTTTCTTAGCTCTTTATACCTATTTAGATAGTTCTACAAAGCATTTGGGAATACAGTTTGTATAGAAGACACTATAGAGCATTATACTGTAGGAATAAGCTAGACTTGCTCTTTATAACCCATCAAGGGAATTCTGTCATGGAGAGTATAAAGGCTTAATCAAAAGCCCACAACTCAGAAACCTGTCACTGAACAATACTGAAAGCATCTGGGTTCAACACATCCATTATCTTGCCCTCAATAACTTTCATTGTTATTCCTGACTGGTTTCACGGTAGCAATTCTGTGCTTTCCAGGCCGTCAAGAAGGCAGATCCCCCCCCTCTCAGGAGCTCATAGTTTGAGGATAGGCGGATAGGTAGATGGGGCCAGGGGAAGATGAGTTAGCTTCCAACCGTCTGATAAGTAATATATCACCACGCTGACCTCGCTTCAAAGAGCTTGCAGGTCCTAAATCAGACAACTGCCATGCAGTCAGAGTGAAAACGCTTACATTAATCTGTACAAGAGGCAAGATTTTTGTGATAGCTTTTATTGGACCAACTGCTGGACGAGCTGTCAAATTTCTAGCGTTGATGCCCAACACCACTCTTTATGATTCAGCTGATGATAAAACCACAGCAAACAAAGTACCAAGGATGGTGACAATCCAGAGGACAGTTACAAGACAAACAAACTTTGTTTCATGTTTGGGGTGCAACAAATTGGGCCAGGAGACAGTTGGGGCTGCTCCAAACTGCCAGAGGGAAAAGTCTGAAAGCTATTCCCAGTTTCATCTTTGGCAATATGTTGCATGTCCCCTGGAGAGCAGGGAGAGGACAAGGAAAGCACCTGGCTTCTTTTCCTTAAGATCATAAGAACTGCCATTTACTGCCCGGGAAAGAGGCCCATCCTGCCCAGGCTCCTGCATCACACGGCAGAGGGTGGAGGCTGAAAGGCAGAGTGACCTGGGTTCAACCGTGGTTTTTTCTCGCTGTTCCTCTCCCACTTGCAGCCTCCAGCATTTCAGGCCTAGGAAGTTCTGACTCAGAGGCCATGCCCCTCGCTCAATAGCTCCTGATGCCCCTTTCCTCCAAAAACGTGTCTGATCCCTTTGTGAATCTGGCTACGCTCTCAGCATCTTGGTGGCAATAACTTCCACACTTTAATGATGTGATATGAAACAAAACATTCCTTTGCTAGTTTTAAATGTATGGCCTGCTCCTTTCACGCTGTGACCACTCGTTCTTGTCTGGTGAGAGAGAGTCAATAATAAATCCCAAGGGACTTTCTCTTCGGCATTTAACACGTTGTAAACCCTTCTTGTGTCTCCTCTCAAGCCTCTCTCTTCCAAACCAAGCAGGCCTCTGTAGCCTTTCCTCACCTGGAGAAATCATGGCTTAGTTTCCTTGAGAAACTGCAGCTCATTTAAGAGCACCATCCGCATGGTCCTCAAGAGAGCCAGTCGGCTAGCCAAAGGAAGGCCAGCCAACATGACTCATAGAGGACAAAGGGAGGAGGAGGAGAAACAGCAGGATAAAAGTTAAGGTGCCATTGAGATGGTTGCTGCTCAGTAAAAAATCATAGAAAACAAGTTGGAAGGGACCTCGGGAGGTCACATCTAGTCCAACCCCCTGCTCCAAGCAGGACCAGCCCCAACTACATCATCCCAGGCAAGGCTTTGTCTACCTGGGTCTTCAAAACCTCCAAGGATGGAGACTCCACCACCTCTCTGGGGAGCCTGTTCCAGTGCTTCACCCTGATGAGAGAGTTTTTCCTAATATCCAACCTCAACTTCCCTTGCTGCAAGTTGAGGCCATTGCTCCCTGTTCATTATCTGCCCCCACTGAGAACAGTCCAGCTCCATCCTCTTTGCAACCGCCCTGCAGGGAGTTGAAGGCTGCTATTCAATCCCCCTCGGTCTTCCCTTCTGCAGACTCAATAAACCCATTTCCCTCAGCCTCTCCTCACCAGTCCTGTCCCCCAGCCTCCCAACCATTTTCACTGCCCTCCGCTGGCCTCTCCCCAATGTGTACCCATCCTTTCTCTAGTGGGCGGGCCGCAGCTGGACACAGGACTCCAGATGTGGCCTCCCCAGCGCTGAAGAGAGGGGAAGAATCACTGGCCTCCATCACAAAAAAGCAGATGCATTCACTCCACACATGACAGACCGACTGGCTGCAGAGCCCAGCAGGCAGCTTGTTGCATGCCAGCACACCCAGCAGCGCTGGGGCTCTGCTGCCACCCCGCGAGGATGGGAGCGCCCGCTGGGCAAGACAAGTGGGGTGGAGGAGGGAGCCAGGATGGGGGCCAGGTGCCCCCCAGCAGGGAGCCTCTCTGGCAGCATGGGCTGCAGAAGGCAGGGGGAGGACACGTGAGGGGAGCGGGGCTGGGGGAAAAGGAGCAGACAAACGGCACCTGTGAGGGGGCAACCTTGCATACAGCCCAGGGGGGGTGGGAATCCACCCCCCAGGGGTGTAATTAGAGCCCTGTCACTAGGGTTGCATGCAAATGGACAGGTGGAATCTACAGACAGTGGGGAGAGGGGCAACCTTGCATTCATCTCCTGGGGGGTGCAAATCTGCCCCTCCCCCCCCCATAAGGGTGCAAATCCACCCCTCCTCCCAGGGCGGCAATTAGAGCCCCTGTCATTAGGGTGGCATGCAAATGCACAGGGGTGGGGAATAGGGGCACTCTTGCATTCATGTCCTGGGGGGGTTGCAAATCCGCCCCTCCCCCCCCGGGGGCAATTATATCCGCCCCCCGTCATTAGGGTGGATTGCAAATGGGCAGTTGTCATCTGCAGAGGGAGGCAGGGGGGCACCTTGCATTCATCCCGGGGTGGGGGGTGCAAATCTGCCCCTCCTCCCCCCGGGGGGGCATGCAGAGGCCCGGCCCCGAGCATGCAGGTACCCACCCGGGCCCTGGTCGCAGGGGTCGGGCCAGGACCCGCCGCCGTTGCCCGCTGCAGCCGCCGCCGCCGCCGCCTAGCTCCGACCGGGGAGCGGGGCCGCGACAAGCCCCACCCCGCGCGTGTGTCGACCCCGCCCCCTCCCGAGGAGGCACGGGGGGAGGGGGCGGCGGGCCGCGGCACCGGAGTCTGCCGCCGGCGTCCGCTTCCGGGTTGGCTGCACTTCCGTGTCGACGATGTGGTCGCCAAGAGGGGCCCCGCAGCTGCTCCGCAGGAGGACCGTCGCCGCCCTGCTGGCGGGGCAGCTCCTTGCCCTTCCCACCCCGGAGGGGTTTGCAGGGGTTGACAAGGGGGGGGTACTGGTGTGCAGGGCTGAGACCTCCCTGCAGCGGGATGCAGCTCGGTGGCTCCTCCGCTTCGCTACTTGTGGGTGCACCCAGGATAAATCTGTGTTGGTGACATGTGCGGCCCCCACGGAAGAGGCAATGCGAGGTGGGGGGCAAGCTGCCCTGACACCAGCGCCATCCCTCTTGCACGAAGGCCTCTGGGTTCGGCCCTTCCCGGGATGCTCCAAGAATCAAGCATGTGAGTCTGTTTGCTGGGGCGAACCCACCCTGCAGACCTGCCAGGCACCACCTTGCCTTTGCTTTCCGTGCCCCCGAGACCAGGCCGCAACAAAGACCCGCAGTGCCGTGTAGTCCCGCGCTCCATCATTCCCCTCGTTGCAGTGATGTTTCTTCCACGCCGCTCCAGCAAATCCCCCGCCCTTCAAGGCGGCCGCACCTAACAGCTGGAAGGCGTGGGCGCAATTGCTGGATTTAAACAATAGCACATTCACTCCTTCCTTGTGTCTACACAGTCTGATATCATCGACTGGCTACTGCCAGGTCCTGGTCTGGGAGAGCTAACGTGTGGCTTGGCTGAGCTAATCCTTGACTGTGTCCCCCAGTTCTCTGAGCTTTAAATTTGCAATAACTAACTTGGCCTTCATGACGTTTTGAGGCAGTGAATTTAATGGACAGTGGGTACATCTACACCAGACACTAAATGCACAGCAGACTAATTGTACTGCATGTTAGTGTGTCCCAGCAGAAGCCGAGCCGTAGATTAGTTTACTGCACATTAGTGTCATGTAAAAAGCGTGCGCTGGCACTTACTGCTCAGTACCGTGACTGTGCATAGTGGCAATACTTATTATTACAGGTAGTAAACTTAATGCGCAGTAACTATGATGCATGTGTAAATGCGCCCCTCTGGCTTCTAAGTTTCTGGCAAATTGAATGTTGCTTTGGGATATTCAGAGATCATAGGGATAGGAGAGATTTATGCCTCCTCCGCACAGGAAAGTTGTATCAAATTAACAATACTAATCACTGGTGTTTCATCATTGTGCATATGCTCTTGTTTGGCTCTCCGATTGCCTTGTATCACTTAGGTGAACTCAGTGAGAAATCGTGACTAACAGGTTCCCACAGAGCTGCCCTGATATGAATCAAGTTCAGGACATCCTTAGTTAAATCCAGGCAGCGTGCTGGGGCAAACAAGGTCTGGGCACGCAGCTTTTCCCCATATACTTGTTGGCAGTAAATCACTTCTCAGCTGTTTAATGGGAAAAGCAGATCCCCAAGCAACACAATCATGTTCTGTAAAGTTTGATGAACTCAGCCCTGGGGCGAGGAAGGAGAACCTGGCAGTGACTGGAGATGGCATTTGCACCCATCCCCATGCTCCGGGCGCTGTACATCTGTGCCCTCCTCACTGGTCCAACCCCTGCCCAGGCGTCTTCAGGGATTTTTCTCCCCATGAACAAACAATTCTGGCCTTGTCATTTCATTTGGGTTTTTAAAACTTTTTCTTGGATTTTTTGGTGAAATTTCCTGCGATTCTTTTAAAAACATTTTTGTCTTACAGTTGTCTTGATTGCAACTACAGGCGGGGAGCTCCTTTCAGCCACAACCAGGTCCTCTTCTGGGTGGGTGGGTGCAACTGCAGAAGACCCCGGCAGAGGCAGGGGCAGAGGCCCTGCCAGCCCCATGCCCTGGGCATGGCTTTCAAAACTTGCTCCCCTTGCGGCTCCATGGGCGGCAGCTTGGCACTGTCCCCCGCCTGGCCCAGCAGAGAGATGCAGCCGCTGGGGAAGCTTGGAAGTGCTCGGAGCTGTTCCTGGCACGGTTTTGCACCATTTATTTGCACCAAGTTTTGCACAGAAGCTTATTTGCAAGGACTTGCACCAACATCTGCCTGAACACTTATTTGCACCAGCATATGCATGGATTTGCACCATCTGCATGAATATTTGCACCAACATTTGTGCAGATTTACACCAACAATTGGACAAATATTGATCTGCACTGTTTGCATGTGTTTGCACCAACATCTGCATGAATATTTATTTGCACCAACATGTATGTGGACTTGCACCAACATCTGCACAAAGATTTACTTGCACCAACGTTTGCATGAGTATATGTTTGCACCAACACATGCATGGATTTGCATCAGTTGCAGGAATATTTATTTGCACTAACAGCTGCACATTTACCTGCACGATTTGCATGAATATCTATTTGCACCAATACTTACATGGATTTGCACCACTTGCATGTATACTTATTTGCACCAACATCTGCACGAATACATATACACCAACACTTGCACCATTTTGCACAAATATTTCCTTACAGTTACATTTGCACGGGTTTTTATCAACATTTGTATAAATTTGCACGACCGGGGCTCGGGGCTGAGAAGAGCGACCCCCCCCCCCCCCGGGCGGCGGAGGCGTGGTTCCGTCCACCCCCCCGCCCTGCCCAGTGGTAGGTGCCCGCGGCCACGTGGCGGCCGGATGTTGACGGCGTCGCCTGGCAACGGGAAGATGGAGCCGGCGGGGCGGGGCCAAGCGTGAGTGGGTGGTCGGGGCCCAGCGGCCTCCCCCGGACCCCCCCGTCATCCTCCCCAGACCCTCTCCACAACCCCTCATCCTCCCCCCACCCCCACCATCCTCCTCCAGGTCCCCTTCATCCCCCCTCATCCTCCCCCAGACCCTCTCTATACCCCGTCATCCTCCCACCACACCTCCCTCCTTGATCATCTTCCCCCACACTCCCCAGCCCCCCATCATCCTCCCCCAGGCCCCCCTTCCCCCCACCATGTTCCAAACCCCCTTCCTCCTCCCCCAAACCCCACCACCCTCCCCCAGACCCCCCATCATCCTCCCCTAGACCCCCCAAACCCTTCATCCACTTCCAGGGCCCCCCCATACTCCCCTCATCCTTGCCATGCATCTCCCCACCACTCCCCTCCCCTCCCCCCATCCTTTCCGGATTCCCCGCCAGCCCCGTCCTCCCTCCCAGCCCCCTTGGGTCCCCTCAGGCCCCTCCAGAGCAGCCCCTTGCCCCTGTGCCCCCCTCCAGTGCCCCAGCCTCCTATCTGCCTCCTACCCCTGTCTTGGCACTGAGAGAGGCTGCCAAGTCCCAGCCCAGCCTGTCTGCACTGCTGCAGAGCGGAGCCGCCCGGCAGGTGCATGGGGTCCTCTGCAAGCAGCACCCGTCATTGCCCTCCTTCCCAGCCCTTGGGTCTTCTTGTCATTGCCGTTCTTGTCATTGCTGTTTGTCCCTGTGTTTTTCTTCATTCAGACCTGAGTCAGAGCCTGGATCCATTCCAGAGGAGGGGGAAGAGGAGCAGCAGAGACATCCTGAAGGCAATGGGGTAAAGCTGCAAAGACGAAGGGCTCCCTGCCTGCTGGGCAGCAAAATCTCCAGGGGCTGGTGCCTCTGTGGGCTTCCAGCAGCTGAGGATGGTTCATTAGGACAAAATTAAGAGGAGGAAATCCCTCTGGGGTTTCCTAAGAGCATCACTGGAGACCAGGGTGTCTTTGTCCTGAAGCGACCAGGTTCAAAGTATGTTTCAGGTGTGTTGGTCGCAGCCGTGTTGGTCTAAGGACACAGGCAGGCAAGGTTCTTTGGATGAACCCGATATCTTTTATTAAACCAACTGAAATTGAATTGATTTAACAAAAGATATCAGATTTACCCAAAGAACCATGTCTGCCTTGTTTAAAGTACTCACTTCCATTGGGCTGCTTTGCACCCGCTGCTTTCCCATGCAGCAGCAAGGAGTGTTGTAGCTGGGATGGTCTGGGCAATGGCTGAGACGTGAGGCTTTTCCATGCTCTCTCTCATTAGATAAACTGTATAGTTGGCAGGGCTGTTAGGCAAGCTTTCTGGCATCAGGTACCCTTCTTCCTCCTATTAAGAAGGTACAAAACCTGTATGGAAACATGATACCTGCAAAGCCATAGAAACTTAAGATAAGCACATATTAAAATGGCCTCTACACTTTTAAAGACTTGTAAATACCAAAATGTCCTCCCTGTGCAAGAGTGTGGTGACTTATTGGTGTAATGGCCAGGAATAGTCCCTCTCCTAATGGAAATTCCACCATTTAATACAATATTTTTGTTGTAAAGGAGCCAATCAATATTATTGAGCAATACCAGGCAGAGAACAAGGCTTTGTGGATTCCTGGCCCGTAAGAGCTCTGCAAATAATTTTTGTACTGGTTTCTAAACCACTTCTGGGTTTGTGATTTTGTTTTTTGCCCCGCCTCTTAATCACAGGACAGCCTGGGCTGAATTTAGGGATTTTTTGCCACCCAACTAGCCATTGCTGCACTAGCAGATGCTGCAATATTACGAATATGTCCCTAACATTTGATATCCAGATACATATTCTGCATGTTATAAGTGCTAAGACAACATCACAGCTATAAATTGCTGTAGTAGCTGCATGAATGAGAAGCTTGGGCTGTGTCAGCCTGTTGTTACAGCGGCGTTTCCTGTGTGTGCTAGCTGGTGCAGGCACAGAGTAGCCCTGACGGAAAGGAAGAGACCGATGGCGTTCCAGCAGAGGAAACAGGAATTGCACTCACCCCAGCAGAGCAGGATGCTGTGGAGACCCCAGAGCCTCCTGCAGCGGTGAGTGCTTATGAAATTGCACAAGGAAGCACAGAGCAGTCACCCAGAGCTTGTGTTACCCATCCTTATCCTTGGGGAAGCAATGCCAGTGAAGCTAAACGAAGCTCCCTCCTGAAATCTTATCCTGCATGGAAAAGGGCAGATTAATTTGGCTGCATTTCACTTCTCAGGAGAGTCTTCTAATACTCATATCTGAGTCGTCTTTTGCACAGCACTTTTCATATGGACTTAATAGTGCTTGGAAAAGGGAAAAGAAATTACCATTATCCCATTTTAAAGAAGCACATGTTCCATCCTTGTCCTTTCCTTGGTGCCTCTTGGGCAGATGTTTGTGTTTGCTGGGTGGAGATTGCCAGTGGATTCAGATGTTGCCTTTTCATTTTCAAAATATTTGTCATAAATTAATATAAATCAGCACAGGGAGTCTGTTCTGCCATAAGGGTCCAGTCCTGTGAGCTGCTGAGCAGACACCGACATTTAAAAGTCAATTGATGTTGATGGCTTCAAGCATCACTCACTGTATTCCTGGCACTTCCAGGACTGGGTCCTAAGAGATTTGAAACAGTAGTGTAGAAGCCTGAGTGCTTCCAGTTATAATATGGTGCTTAAATATTGCACAGTCGTCAATCCATGTGCAGCACAGGAGGAAGTCTGAATACATCTGGACTGAGTTTGTTGGTTACTTAAAGACAGTATAACTCATAACATCACACGGTGCAAATAGCACTGCCAAAATATTAAAAACATTCTTTGGGGTTTGGGCTGAAAGATACTTTTATAGCCTTTTCTCAGGGCTGTTTCTTCTTCCCAAACACTCTGAAGAGCTGATTTTCAGAAATACTGAGTATCCACAGTGTCAGTAACTGAGAGCTGCAGGTACTAAACACTTCTGAAAATCAGAACATGTGAACACGCAGAGTCCATCTGCTTGTAAGAGAAATGTAATTGTGATTTTAAAATGCAGATTTAAATAACAGAAAATATGCCTAGCCAATGCTGTGGGAACTCTGCAATTAAGAATACAGTTCATTTCTTGTAGCAGTAAAATAATTGTTTGAAA
This sequence comes from Crocodylus siamensis, assembly GCF_052110815.1. Lineage (NCBI taxonomy): Eukaryota > Metazoa > Chordata > Crocodylia > Crocodylidae > Crocodylus > Crocodylus siamensis. The sequence continues at coordinate 78,977,801 of NC_143402.1, read as the reverse complement.
GAGGAATTCAATTATCCAGCCACCTACAAGATGTACTTCCCCCTCCTCCATTGTTCTGGGAATCACAGCGCCAGCTCTCTCCAAAAAACATGCATTAAAGTGCTGTTCGTGGTGTCTTCAGAAGGGTCACCACAAGTGGAATACATGGGGAGCAAGCACAATGCAGTGATGTGGAGCAGTACCTAAGCTAGCTCTAAATGTGCTGTGTGGACAAAGCCCAGAGACTGGTAGTGGTTAAAAGAAACAGAGAGAATGAAAACAATGTGGCCTGGTCACCTTTAATGGGAATATTTCTTCAACAGAACCACACAGAGAATATCCATTTCTGAGTGATGAGCACATGAGATGAAATATTTGACAAGGAAGTTCTTTGCTGTTGTCAGCCTCACCAGAGCTGCTGCTGCTGTGCTGGATTGGATCCTGTTAGACTGATTTTCTGCACAGCAAAATTAAAATGCAATTGTAAAAGCAGTGTAGTCATAGCACTGAGCACAGAGTGCGGGCTGTGGTAACACCGTTCTCTGTTGTGCTCTGCTCTTGGGTTTCAATCTACGCCAGGTGATGCAGCCAGACACTGGGGATGATGAGGAAGGGTTAGAAGCTGTTCCTGCAGAGCATCCAGAAGAGAGATCCATCCCAATCAAGCAGGATGTCCCTGGGGTTGTGGAACAGGAGGTCTTTGGAGCGCCAGAGCAGGAACCAGAGCAGGCGGTCTTTGGAGAGCCGAGGCAGGGGGACCTTGGATTCTCCTTGGATTCTCCAAGATTCTCCTCTGAAGAGGTGAGTACTCCTGTATCTGAACACAACATGCTTACTCCAGGACTGTGACATTATGTGTTTCCACGTTGCAGAAGCAATTTTGCTAGGGGAAGCCCAAAATGTCCGTGAAAGAGTGAGGAGAGAATCCTGGTAAGCAAGAGCCCTGAAAAAAATGAGAGGGGATCACTATTATTGAATACTCCCTGTTATTTTTTAACAGTCATATTCGCTTGAGCATTTGATGTGGCTCTTATTACGTTGTTCTTTATCTCTCCACCATGGACGGTATAACCTCACTGGTGTAGCTGGGGGTACCACTTTAGAGCCTTTATTTTGCTTTCCAGTTTTCTCAGGAAACAACAGGATTGTTTTTATGGCTAGGTATTTTTCTACCTCATTCTTGTCTCAATGACACAACTCAGCAGGATTGCATGGTAAACTGTGTCAGACTGAGGCCTGGTTTTAAACGATGGCTTCTTTTATTGCAGGATAAATCCAGTGAGGATTTCCCAGACGAAGCGGGGGTGGAGAGTCTTCCTTTCAGCCAAAGCAATCTGGAGCAGCTGGTGATACACAGTGGGAGCCAGTCCCACACCTCTTCTTTAGCTAGTCCTCAGTGGTCTGCCTCATCTGTGGGGGTGGAGGTTCATGTCGAATCAGGTACCAGTCAGCGTCTTTCTAATATGCTGTCCTTGCAGCTGTGTCTCAAGTATATCTGGTTTTGCTCATCTCCCAACAAGTGTGAAACATCTCCCAACAAGTGTGAAACCAGTTGCAGCAAAATACTGTAACATCTCACTTCATTAACCTCTGCCTGATGCCACTAAGCTAGTCCTTGTGTCCTTTCTGTCATAATTTCCCCCTTCCTATTATGATTACTGTGTCTTTTTCTTTTTTATAATCTGTGTCCTATGTGTTGTTAACTTTGTGAGGCAATCTAAACACCAGAGAACACAGGCTTTGTTACACATGCACGTTCTCGGGACATCAGTGAATCTTAACGTACCTGACACACACTGCATTTTCTTTCTGTGACACCTGCCCTTTGTCCTTGGAGTGCAGTCCTTGACACAGGTGTAGCCATCCCCTCTGCCTACCCAGAAGCTGACTTCCAGCAGTTTCATCCACAAATTGGTGAGCGTGGGAGCAGGCAGGAGAAAAGGGAAGAAGAGGTACATGCTGCAGATGAGGAAGCTGGAACTGAGGGCAGCGAGGCAGTAGAAGAAACGCAACTGATTGTCTTGGACCCAGAACATGTAAGAAGTGTCCCTGGTCATTTGCATTGGAAGTTGCACAAAACTGAGAGGCAAACCAGGCTACGGTTTAGCTACACCTTGGGTAAATTTGTTAAATGTTGCTTTTACAAAAGTTTTAACTCCGCCAGAACACCTGTTCCTTCTGTGGTAGCTTGGGGCATGGACAAACAAACCCACTGCATAGCTTGAAAAGGGGAGGGGGATTTACAGCAGCTCAGCTGACACAGCAGCACTTGTTTTGTCTGCCTTGTACTATCCTGGGGTAAGCTAGGTCAGCTTGCTCCTGGGTGAAACAGGGTTAAGTTACCACAGGTTAGCTTCACTTGCTAAAGTTAGGAGCAGACAGACACAACAGTGACAAAAGGCTCATGGGTGGTAAATCTCCCAGCTTTCAAGTGGAATAATATTTCACATCCTCAGAGCTGCAGGTTAGAGCAGTAGGTTATGTACTGCACTCTAGTTCTCATGAAAACAAAGCACTTATGCTGGCTGGTGGAGAAATGCTGCGGGAGCTGTTGTCAAGGAGCTCTGCTGGGATCCCCCACCTCTGAGGTCCAAAGACTCTGGGCTTCTCTTAAACAGAAACTACTAGTGATGCCAAATGAGAGAGAAGTTTTATGATGGGAACAAATATCCACTAGGCTCACACTTGTACCCTAGCCTAAGTCAGAACCGTGGTCTCCATAGGTGCAATATAAGATACAGATTTCTTCATCACTTGTTCATGCATCTGCTTCACGGATGGCAACATCATCTTGCTTCCTTTTGTAGCCACTGATGAAAAGGTTCCAAGCTGCCCTCAAGAATTACCTCACCAAACAGATGGCAAAAGTGAACCTGGACCTTCGGGAGCTGGTACAGTATCTGTCAGTGCACCTCCTGTTGCATCTCTGCCCTTTCTGAGTTGGGGTGGCTTATCCCATTTCCTCTTGTACCTTCAGAAAGAGGCCACAAAGAAGGGCAAATTGCAGAGGGAGGAGCTGGGAGTGGTGCTTTACGGAGTCCAGCAACAGCTAGCCCGCCTGCAGATGGAGCTGGAGAAGAACCACAGCAGGCATTCGCAGATAGCCATGGTGCGGCGGCAGCTGGAGGATGAGCTGCAGGACCTCAGGACTATGTACAAGAAAGCGTGTCAGAACACCCAGGATGAGCGCAGGAGAGGTGATTAGGGTACTCCCGGGTGGTCTTTCCTCATTGCTGTGGTGTGGAAATGTCTTGGGAGTTAAGGGTGCTTATCAGGTCTTTTGGGTGGCTTCTCCCTGGTATCTTACTCCTCTGTCTGACTTTTATCATATGCACACACCTTTCTTTCCTTTCTCTTCAACTTGGACATGGGTGAGTGCTCCCGATATTGTCCTTGTAATTAACCTTCCCATCTGTCTCCCCAGTTTCTGCATTGCAGACAGAGGTGGAAAACCTGGCCCTGAACCTGTTCTACATGCAGAACATGGGCCAGGATGTGCGTGATGACATATCCGTGATGAAGCGGGCCGTGAAGAAGGCTGAAGTGGAGCAGATGCAAGCTGAGGTGGAGAAGAAAAAACAGGTATCAAGCAAGCACCAAGTGTTGCAAAGGCTATGAGTGATGCTGGCAGGGCTGAGAGTCACCAGGAAGCTGTCTTGTTGCAGGGGAGGCTAAGGCTAAGGGGACCTATTCAAGGTCATTTACTTTTTCCAAATCAATTAATTCAGAGCTCATTTTTTCCCCTAAAATTAAGAGGGGGAAAAAACCCCCACAAAAAACTGTGCGCCACCAAATAATCTAACCCTGCAGCCCAGCTTTTTGAGCAACCCTGTAACACTGAGTAAGGATCTACACATGCACTTGAACAAAAGAGGTTTAGGGAGATAACATCTAATTTTCAAACCATGGAGATGTTATTCTGAACCACAAGTGTAGCAAAGTGATTTTAAAATCAGAACTAGAGCTAGCAGTGTACTTTGCTTCAAGCTCCCTCTGCTGGCAAGCTTGCTGGTTTTTGTAGCAGGATAAATACTGTAGGATAGGATCTGAACAGTGGCAGGATAATGTGAATGCAAAGTAGCTGTTTAGAAGGTACTTTCATTTGCTGACTTAGTAATTTAAGGTGTTCAAATGCCATGGGCACAGGACAGTAACCCAGACAAGCAGAAGTTAGGTAAGAGTTTAGACAAGAAACTTTTCATTTACACTTGCATCTTACCAGCATTAATTAAATGACAATGAATCCTTAGCAGATTGGTACGAAGAAGAAAGGGGTCTTCACTGTTCAGTAGAGGTGGAGATGACAGCCTGCACCTGGCACTAAATGCACTAGAGGATGGTTCTGATTTGATACCTCCCCAGTCCAACTGAGCTATTTCGCTCGAAGCTGATTCCAAACCTCCTGACCATGTGGTCTGTGCTGGGTCTGCCTGCAGTATTTGAGCTGATCCGCTTTGCTCTCATTTTGTAGGACCTGCATGTGGACCACTTAACGAGGAAGGTCAGTGAGCTGCATGAGCAAATCGCTTTGTACAAAGCTCAGTGTATCGCCCAGGCTGAGGATACAAGACTGACACGACAAGCTGTGAGCGAGGTAGGAGGTGATAAGGTTTTTCATATGTGGTTAGTACTACTCCGAGCCCTTTGCACTGTGCTTAACTCCGTGCACACAGCCTGGGTTAGATCCCCATATCCCATTTACCTACATAAGAGTAAACGTTTTCCTTTAGTCTCAAAAACGATTACCTGGATTGGGCTACATCTATGGTTTTTTTCCTTGCAAAACCTCCTTTCTCACCTTACCCTCTTTATTTTTTGTCTTGGACACATGCACATACATCCTGTCTGCGGTTCTGTTTTGGAGCTAATCAGACTCACCTGGTATTGCTGACTCATTCTGGCAGTTGAAGAGCCTTGCCTTTCCATACCAGTTCTTAGTTCTTAAAAGCCTTTCCCCCACATTACATATCTTTTTCCTATATATCACCACAGCACTGTAGTCAAGTATTACTTAATAATAATGTTTGGCTTTAATGCAAAGCTTGATGCCAAGATGGTATCACTTCATAAATGATTTTTTTCCATGATTACCATCACGGTACTCTGCACAGATCCAGCCATGCTAGTATGATACACTTTACGCTGATACATGGATCAAAGAGAGCAGGAGGGCGCAAAAGCCCCCATGGCTCACCAAAAGCATCTGGGAATGTCTTCTAGCTAAAAGGGAGGCGCACATCCAATGGCAGGGAGGGGCCATCCCCAGGGAGGATTATACTGCGGTTGCTTGGGGATGCAGGGGGGCAGTCAGGAAGCCAAGGTGGAGCTGGGACTGGGACTAGCTTCCCGGATCAAGGACAACAAGAAGTCCTTTTTTAAATACATAGGGGGCAAAAAGGAGGTACCTGGTAACGTAGGGCCCCTGCAAGACACGCTAGGAAACTTGGTCGTCGCACCAGATGACAAAGCTAACCTATTTAACGACTTCTTTGCCTCCATTTTCCTGAGCAGGCCCCAGGGGAGGCGCACCTAGGCCAAGGGTCAGGGAGGATCTAGTCAGGGAATGTCTGGAGGGACTGGACATATTTAAATCAGCTGATCTAGACGATCTCCACCCTCAAGTGCTGAGGGAATTAGCTGAGGTCATTGCAGGACCCCTGGCATGGCTGTACAAGCACTCGTGGTGCTCTGGTGTGGTGCCAGAGGACTGGAAGAGGGCCAACATGGTTCCCATCTTCAGAAAAGGGAGGAAGGAGGACTCAGGAAACTATAGGCCAGTCAGTCTTACCTCGATCCTGGGTAAGCTTTTTGAGATGTCCATGAGGGGCCAGCGGGGGAGGTTCTGCTTAGGGGCAACCAACACGGGTTCATTAGGGGCAGGTCCTGTCAGACCAACCTGGTGGCCTTCTACGACCAGGTCACCAAATCCTTAGACACAGGGGTAGCAGTGGACATAGTCTTTCTGAACTCGCAGAAGACCTTCGACACTGTCTCTCATCCCGTTCTCATCAAAAAACTGGGGGACTGTGATGTCGACACCCACACAGTCAGATGGGTCACCAACTGGCTGGAGGGCCGCACCCAGAGAGTGGTGGTGGATGGATCATTTTCAGCCTAGAGGGATGTGGGCAATGGGGACCCCCAGGGCTCGGTCCTCGGGCCCGCACTCTTCAACATCTTCATCAGGGACTTGGACAAGGGGATAAAAAACACCCTGTTCAAATTTGCTGACGACACTAAGATGTGGGGGGATGTGGGCACACTAGAAGGGAGCAATAGGCTACAGTTGGACCTAGACAGGTTACAGGGGTGGGTGGATGAGAACAGGATGGGATTCAACACTGACAAGTGCAAGGTGCTGCACCTGAGGAGGAAGAACCAGCACCATACCTACAGGCTGGGGAACTCCCTTCTCGTCAGTGCAGAGGCAGAAAAGGATCTTGGAGTCATCATTGACACCAAGATGAACATGGGCCGGCAGTGTGAGGAGGCAGTCAGGAAGGCCAACTGTACTTTGTCGTGCATCCACAGATGCATCTCAAGCAGGTCCAGGGAGGTGATCCTCCCCCTCTATGCGGCACTGGTCAGGCCGCAGCTGGAGTACTGCGTCCAGTTCTGGGCGCCGCACTTCAGGAGGGATGTGGACAGCATGGAGAGGGTCCAGAGGAGGCCACTCGCATGATCAGGAGGCAGCAGGGCAGGCCCTATGAGGAGAGGCGTTGGGACCTGAACCTGTTCAGCCTTCACAAGAGAAGGCTGAGGGGGGATCTAGTGGCCTGTTACAAACTACTCAGGGGGGACCAGCAGGCACTGGGGGAGTCACTGTTCCCCCTAGCGTGACCAGGAATAACAGTCACAAGCTGGCAGAGGGGAGATTCAGACCAGATATCAGGAGGTGCGACTTCACTGTCAGGACAGCTAGGATCTGGAACCAACTTCCAAGAGAAGTGGTGCTGGCTCCTACCCTGGGGGTGTTTAAGAGGAGGCTAGACAATCACCTTGCTGGGGTCGTTTGACCCCAGTGCTCTTTCCTGCCATGGCAGGGGGTCGGACTCAATGATCTGCTTAGGTCCCTTCCAGCTCTATTAACTATGAAACTATATTTTCTGTTCTGGATTTTCCTGTGAAATCTGGAACTTAATATTTGAGCCAGTCAGAATTTTTTTGATGAAATATTTGTTGGACAGAGAAGGATGATTTGTGGAAACCAAAACTTTTTGCAGTTTGGGCAGAACTTTCTTCAGTCCACAGTGGAATTTCTAGTCAAAGGGGTAGGAGAAAAGAAAGAAAATACTATCCCAGCACTCCTAGAGCTGTTGGTTGGAGCACTTACTAGGAAGATGGGAGGCTTATGTTCAAATCTCTGTGCTCTCCCACATCCCAGATGAGTGCCCAGGGCCCTAATGTCCCCTTGTGTGAATCAGCCTCTCTTTTTCTGTCCTAGAGGCAAATTAAGCCAATGGATTTCAGTAAATTATCCCAGAAGTGCAAAGGTAAAAGGAGCCAAAGAAAAGAGCAGGGCCTTGGACAAGTGAATGAAAAGCATGAATAGTTTGAGCCATTTCTCCCCAGCTCTGCTGTGAAGAGAAGGCAGCACTGGGGTAGAATGCAAGTGTGATGCCCAGCCCACTATGGATTCACCAGCTCAGCTAGTCTGTTTGCAGGCTTGCATGGAGATACAAGCTATTAACTTGGAGAAGAAGCAACTGATGCAGCAATGGAACAGCAGTCTGACTGGGATGAAACGACGAGATGAGGCATACACTGCCATGCAGGAAGCACTGAGGTACCACCTCTGAGTACAGGCCAGGGCCACGAGCAGATGCAATTTGGTTGGGGGAGAGTCTGAGAGGAGAATATGGTCATTATTGGGCATGCAGAGCATTGCTAACCAAAGAGCAGACCTGCTGCTCTGACGAGCTGAGTGAGGCAAAGGATCATTATAACAAGGGGTATCCCATTTTGTTACTTTTCTTTCCCTTCACATTCACTCCTTAACTGAGCTGCTGTAATGGGTGATTCCCAACTCTAGAATGATCCATCCCTTTCCCTTCTCCTCCTGCAGCTTCCAGCTGTCAGAGGCTTAAGAAGTCCTAATGGGAGGTTGTACCTCTAGCTACTATGTTTAATACCCATAACACTACCTAGCATGGGTTTGGTGGGCAGAAAGGGAAGAAAAGACTCTAAAAAAGACCCTGCCTTTTTAAATACAAATGAACAGATGGGTTCTCAGTGAGCCCCTTCTCCTGCAGGTCCTACATGACACTGCCTTGTCTCTTTGGTCAGACTAGGCAGAGGCGGGTGGTTATATCATAATTCCTTCTGAGCTAATGGGAAGCTGATGGTAGAGTCAGGCAGGGAGGGCCTGCCATCTGTCTCCTAGGGCTGGCCTGAAGCTCTGTGTCCCCCTCTTCTTTGGGCTGATAAGGTCCTGAGGAAGTCACATCCTTCCACTCCAGTGCACTGGAGTGGCAGAACTGGCCCTCAAGGAGCTGTTAAAAATGATCAGAAAATGAGCTGAATGTTTTATTTGCCATAGAAGGACTTTAAGGAGCAGAAGTGGCCCAACACAATGGATGTGTAGGGTTTGGTCTTTACTTTCCTCTTCATTCATCCATTTGTGCAGCAGCTGGTTTGAAGGTGGGAGTTCAGAGATGCCCGTCTAGCACATACATTGATCCCTGTGGCACTTTCCTGTCTTCCCCTCACTGTGCAGGCAGTCTAGGCACCAGCTCACATCAATGGAGATGGAGATTGAAATCTACAAAAAGTCCATCACGAAGGAGGAAGAGAGGAACGAGTTGCTGGCTACCATCTTGAACCGCTCTGAAAATGACGCGAACATGAGCAGGAAGCTGATTGCCCAGTGCCTGGCCAAGCAGGATGCCTTGCAAGTGGAATTCAGCACCTACACCCGTGCCTTGCATGAGACAGAGCAAGCCCTGGGCAGGGCCAGCCTGGTGAGCTGTCCCCTGAGGGGAGGAGGAGTCTCCTTTAACCAGGCACTGACCTGTCCTGTGCCACCTGCTTCCCTCTTAAATCCCAGCAGCCAGCATGTTTTAATAGTTGTTTCTGTGGCTTCTCCCCAGGACCAAGCTACTCGCCTAAATGAACTGGGGATTGTGAAAAAAGAAATAGAGAAGGAGACTGAATGCAAACAGGAAGTGGAGAATGAGATCATGGCAAAGCTGCAGGATCAGTTGATGTCCAGCAAAGCAGCAAAGTATTTCTCGCAGTTGGCTGCAAAACTTCAGATGAGAAAGATGGATCTGGTAGGGCATCTCTTCCTGGGGGCCTTGCAGTGGGTGGACACACACGCACATGTGCACACACTCTCACATACACTCACATGCACACACACATGTTCTGTGTCTTGTTTCTGGTGTGCTGCAATTGCAGCCTAGCAGTTACTGCACACTGTTATGAATAGCCTGCCCTGCCAGAGACAAAGAATGGAGCATAGTTGACTGTATTCCAACATAGCAGTGATCCTAGAGCCACCTGCTGCCAGGAGGGTCAGTCAGCACGTTGTCCTTGATTATCTAGCATCCCAGCCAAGTTCCAGCTGGAACGGCCCAGATGCCCTCTTTGATTTCCCTTGCCATTTCAAGTCCCTGCAGGATTCTTCTCCATTTACAGGCACTGACACTAACAGTGCCATGTGCTGTTGAATTCCTAGGTTTCTCTTGAGAAGTAGCTGCATTGCAGCGGCATATGAAGTGATTCCCCTATGAACTGTGATCTGTGCCTGGAAAGTACTTTGGGACACTCCAAGGTGAAAGGTGCTCTCAAAATGCCAGGTGTCAGCGTGATGCCTAATCGCATTTCCAGCTTGTGAGAAAGTGTCAGGGTGCTTGGAACATTCCCACGGAGCATAAAAATAGAAGGGCCTGTACAGCTTCTCTGAATACCTCTCCAGGGGCTGATGTGCTTATTAGCTTTCCTCCACAACCTCCTCTCAAGGTTCACCTGCACGTTTTCCAAGGTGGTGTGTAGAATATAGTCAAAAGCATAACAGAAATATCACTGCCGTTGCTTCCTCCATGAAGAACAGGGCAGAGCCATCCATCCTGGGAAGGGAAGTGGTTCAGACTCTATGCTGCATGTGCCCACATGTCCCCTGTGTGTCTGAAGCACAAGCTGTATGGTGCCTTATGGAGATAGAGTGTAGTGCAGTGCTCCACATGAGCCAGTTGTCTGCTTCCCATGGACTTCTCCTACCAGCTGAGCTAGCTCATTTAGAGCTGATGTGGGGCTTTTGGGGCTCCACATTGCAGCACCATGTAGAACAGCCCCAGTCATCAAGTGCAACATCCTAAAGGTGGCCAAACCAGGGAGCAGGCACTTACGATGTGGCAGCTACTGCCTCCTCACAAGAGACAAGTTTGTTGGCATGAAATATGCCAAAAATCTGAGCTGTGCTGCATTTCTCTGTTAAAGATCAGGGCTACGCCATTTTCTGTAAATCAGATGCAGTCCTTGGACTACACACAAGCTGTCTGGACTCCCTAGTAAGAAAAAATATGTGCCTGAGACGTATACAGGTGGATCAGCTTCTGTATTAATTTGTATTAGCATCTAAGTCGTCTTGGCTGGAAAAATAACTCCAGACATGATAAGCATGATAAAACTTTGCCTTAGCAATTTTTTTGTCAGATCTCAGGATGGCTTATGCTCAGTAATGTTTTCCAGTAATCTTGTGAGGTGGCTGGATGTTATCCCCACTTTACAGATAGGGAAACACTGGCACTCATAGTCTACTTGGTGAAGCTGGAAATAGACCCACTCCTGTCCTTCTGGCACCAGCTCCCTGCCTGCAGCTGCCTTGTCACAGATCTGCTTGCAGCTCACCCAGGGGACTGACTGTTGAGTGACAATGCTTTGTTTTCTGCTTTTTGCCATTGTCAGGAGATGCATTTTTCCAAAGTTGACAATGACACTGCCCAGGTGACTCTGGATATAACCCACACCAACTGCCGGCTGAGCACGCTCCAGAAGACGCTCTCTGAGCTGGAGAAGGAAACAAAAACGATCAACGACTTGGTCAGCCACAGTGAGATTGAGATCGCCAAGCGCAACCAGCTGATCGAGCGCAAGCAGGGCATTATCAACCTGTACAACAAGAAAATGGAGACCATGATTTCCCAGCTGGGGGTATGTCTCTTGTGCCCAGCTCCCAAACTTGGTTTCATGTCCCAGGGGTTTACCAATGAGGCTGACAAAAGTTACTTCACAAGTGTGATCAATATACATAGGTTTCTGGAGTACATTTTACTTAAATTATGCTATATTCTCATTAAAAAACAGCCCTTCACATTATCCGTAACGCAAACATTGGCACGGTTAATGCTGGTGGGCTGCCAGACTTCAAAACCACTGTCAGTGGGGAATTGCCTTCAAATGTGGTGTTTCCCATGCAGTCTCGGCACTGATTGGTGCCCAGCCCAATGCAATTCCCAGCTTTCACTGCGGATCTGAAAGTAAACAGAATATTTGCTGATACAATCTGCACATTTCACAGAGCTTGGGGGAGAGAGAGCTAATGTCAAGGACAGGACAGTCCTACCCAGCAGTGCATCCCTCGAGAGGCTTCTCCCCTTCAAGGAAAATGTGTCTTAATAATAGAGACATGTGAAAAGTTACACATCTAGGAACAAGAAACGGAGGCCAGACCTACCTAATGGGGGCTGCATCCTGGAAAGCAGTGATATAAAAGGGGTTGGTTTAGTGCATCCACTGCTGAAATGCTCAGCATCTGCCCACTCCACTCTGCTTTGTAACTCAGTTGTACACCTTGCTTTGCAGGGGCAAGAACTGGGACCTTTGGAGATTGAAATCAACAGTCTGACCAAGCAGATAGATGAATACAACTCAGAGGTGATGACACTGCAGAAATACTGGCTCCAGCTGCAGAAGCAGCTGGTCAAGCTGACCCAGGAGCAGGAGGAACAGCTGGTTTCCCTGGATATGTTAAAGAAAGAGATCACCATCAGGCAGCAGAAGAAAGTGCGCATTGAGAGTAAGCATTCCCTTGATTCTCCTGGCACATTCATGCCATGAGTGGTGTATGCAGCCAGAGTACAGTCAATATCTTGTAATATACAGCCCCTCCCCAGAGGAAGTGTTTAGTGTCTGCAAGTGCAGGCATTGTGTGTTCACGTGAGCAATAATATGTGTGTACTCTGGAGCCACATGAGTAGTCTGCTTTCCCTAACCCTAACGAGCCAATCTTGCAGCCTTCACTAAAACAGGAGTGAGGGGCATGAGATCCTACCCCTGGTGACCATCTTGCTGTGGTATGTCTAAGAAAGGTTGTAATGTTTTCTCAGATAGCTGGTAAATGCCCAGCCCTGAGACTATAGCAGCCATTACTGGCCAGTTCCACTCTACTTTCAAAATAACCACCTTCAAAGCACTGGTTTGCTTTAGGCTTGGCAAGTTCCCTGGAGGCTTTTGGGCAGGCAGCTCTGATCCCAGCTTGGTCAGCTCAAATACCACCCTGCAGACCCCTGCTCTGTCTTCTCAGGGCCCCAGAGAACATTGTCTGCCTCCCATTTATTGAAGTCCTGTCTGTTCCTCCCCCTTCTCTGGCAGATGAAATCCAGCAGGAGAAGAATGAGCAGAAGGACATTGAGCGACATATGAGGAACATGTCCAACGACATGATAAAGCTCAACATGCTGATCAGTAAGAACAGCAACAGCTCACAGGAGCTGCAGCATGGCAACACCATCACGGAGAACGAATTTGTCCGCTCCCTCAAGGTAGGGAGGCTTTGCTCCTCTGCTCCAAGGCACAGCCTCACATGCAACAGCCGGCTGGACTCTCACAAGTCCCATGTTACCGGAGACACAGTGTCAGAGAAGATGAGGCCCCTTGATTGTTAACGACTGCCTCTGGTACAGAGTCTTGCATGTGGATGGAAAAGGGCGGCTGTGCTTAGAAAGCTGCCCCAGATTTTTTTCCTGTGCAGGGAGAATGACCTCCTTTACCAGAAAGAAGTAGCTGGTTGCATTAGTCTGAAGCCAGAAGGCAGGGGAGATATAGATAACTAAATAATATATTGCTCAGAGGGGTTAGGGAGGGCATACAGATTAGAGGTGAGGAATGAGCCTGCGAGGGGTGCTCAGTCTGATGAAGTCATGTCATGTTGGCTTCTGCTTCCTAATCTAGGCTGCTGAGAAGGAATCCATCGAGATGCAGGAGAAGCTGGACCGGTTGAGTGAGGAGAAGGAGAGACTGCTGAACAGCCTGGTGGAAGCAGAGTGAGTCCCCAGAGAGGCCCCGTTTTATGCCACAGTCTCTGCACTCCTGCATGCATCTGGGTTACCCTTCACTAAGGCAGCATCAGCTGTAAATGCTCCTCACATGGCTCTTCGTGCCCTCGGAAAGGTGTGGGGAGTGCAGTGACTTTTCAAAGCCGGTGGAATCTCAGATCATTTTCTTTTGTGGACCAGGTACAAGGATAATAGCCTCAGCTCACTGTTCTCTTTGCTGCTGCACCCGTAGCCACAGCTCTAACTTAGCATGAACTTGATTCTGTGAGTTGTTCTGGAGGGAATTTGGTCTCCCTATACTCACATGGGGCTTGTCTCTGTTCAGCAGAGGTTGCCAGCTTGAGGGGCTGGGGAAAGGGGAAACTCAGCTTAGAGCTGTGGGAGGTAAGCCCAGGCAGCTGCTGGTGGAAGGACAGCAGCAGGGCCAAGAGTTAAGTCCCTAAAACTGCCCAAATTGCACCAGTGGGGTTAGAAACCATGACTTTAACCCTCTGTGTTCTGCACTCTGCCCCTTTCTGTCATTGCAAGGCCTCTTTGAGAACTGCAGAGTATGCTGGCTGATTCTTATACTAGGCACCAGTGGCTGGTGGCACATCCCCTACATAGACTCTTAGGTTCCTGTAGAACTGTTATATTTTAGATTTGTTGTGAGCTTCTGCAGTGCACTAGCACGGCGTGTCAAGGAAAGGCACTGCCTGCTTTTTCACAAAAAGACTTCCCGTTCCCTTCTGTCCCTGAAGGCACCAGATCATGCTGTGGGAGAAGAAGATCCAGCTGGCAAAGGAGATGCGTGCTACGGTGGACTCGGAGACAGGGCAAGGCGAGATCCGAGCCATGAGAGCAGAAATACATAGGATGCAGGTAAGTTTGGCTGTTGGGGCATCGGGAGAATTGCACACAGGTTATCCAGCTTCCCAGGGGTCAGCCAGCAGATGGGAAATGACCTGGAGGTGTATTATCCTCATGCCTCCCAGCAGTGTCAGGAACAGAGGTCTTACTGTCCAGCAGCTGGGATGAGCTTAGGCTGCCACTACACAGGTGTTACTTGGAAAATGGAGTGTAGGAAAAATAAGACCTTGTCTAGGAAGAAAACTTGTCTATTGTGGGCTGAGCTGTCTCTCTGCTTTAGTCTGCTGATTCAGAGAAGCAATCCTTTCCTTCCTCTTTCAGGATACTTCTGGTCTCCCTTTACATTATGACATTTAAATGAGTTTATGGCATTGAAAACCTGTAGAATATAATTCTGGACAGGCCAGCAAGGGGCTAGCTACTGGTTTGACAGCCCCCCCGAATTCTGCTGTACAAGCCTGGCTCAGGATCTAGCATGAGGGTTTGACTCCCACCGATGTCTATAATGGGAATCTGTTGCATAAAAGATTTTGTAATAGGGTGCCACTTGTGACCACTGGGTATCTGCAGACTTCCTCTCCCACCCCCTGGCAGGTCCGCTATAGCCAGTTGACAAAGCAGCAGGAGAAGATGATTCGAGATATGGAGGCAGCCGTGTCCCGCAGAGAGACCATCACCACGCAGGGCGAGGGTCAGAGCAAAGTAGACAAGAAACAAATCACCAAGAGTGACTTCCACTACAAGAAACAGGAGCTGAGGAGGAAGATCAGTGAAACCCAGAAGGTGAGCAGGTGGAGGAAGGCAGTGAGAACTTATTTGACCTGCACTTGGCTTGCAGCTAGAAGGAGTTTGGGTGTTGCTTGGCATCAGCTATGTTGTGACCTACCATCAGACTATGGAAGGACAATGTTGTACTACATTTACTGGGCTGACTTTTCTCTCGAGCAGCAGGGAAAGCATTGTGGGCATCGGCAAATGGGGAGAGTCTGAGAGTAAGACTTATGTAGGTCTCCAAGATCCTCTGCTGTCCCTGGCACACTTCCAGTCATCCCCTGCTCTTGGCCACGATCATCCTTCGGGTCATGGACCAAACCAGCTGACCTGTCAGGAGGACTTGACAGGGTATTTGTGCGTGCCCCTCAGCACTGCTCTCTGTCCCTCAGTTATCCTTTCCTTGTTGAACTCCTAGGGCTGGGATTGCAGATGCTCATTGCCTTGGGCACTGTCTGTGCCATCTTCATCGTAAAGTAAAGAAAAGTACGGGAACCATGCCCCTAGCCACAGCGACATGCTGGGTAGGAGGAGATCAGGGAGATGGGACTGAACTGCTCTCTTTACTGGCACATTGTTAGAATGATCTAGTTTCCTCGCAGGCATCTGTCCACACAAATGCCTGTGCCTTCAGGGCCACACAGGGTGCTCGCAAAAGGACGTGCTGTCTTCAAATGCCCCCGAAGGACGGGGAACATCTTGGGCAATAGCGTAGCAATGCAGCTTGGCTAGGAAAGCAGCACCTCTGGTTTTTTCCCCTTTATTAGAGTGCTCAAGACTGCAACAAAACAATCCTGGAACTGGAGAACACCCAGGCATCTATCAGCACCGCCCTTCTGGAAAAGCAGCAGCAGATTTCCAGTTTGCAGGCTGAGTCCAGTGGTCTGGACTTGGACATAGAGCAGCTGCAGGACAAGAAACTCTGGGTAAGCTCATCTGTTTCGCTGCTACACACACAAACTACAAGAGTTCCTCTTTCCTCCTTCCATCAGTTCACACAGCCCCTGCCACGTCAGGCTGGTTATATCAGCATTGTCCAGCTCCCTTCTAGAGCTGCAAAGGAAACCTCAGCAGCTTGAAGCAGTTTCTCTTAGGCTGACTCTCATAGTAGTTTAACATGAAAACTAGATTTACATGAAACTAGATTAGGAGAAATTCAGCTCTGATTAACTTCAGTTTGCTTTGCAGACCCTTATCTAATATTTCACATTGATAAAATAGCAGCCAGTGTGTCTTTGTTTGTCGGACTCCTCCTTGTTTTCCCCATACTTGATGCCTGATGACCCTAGATACAGTCATAAAACTCAGTGGGAGTTCTGGACATGAAGGCATCTCTAGTGCTGATGTTCATGCCCTCCTCTTGTTATTTAGTGGAGAATTAAACTGGAGCATCAGGCTGACAGCAGACACGTGTGCACACACCCTTTCAAAGGTAGGAAGGAAACATTTTGTCCTGAGAACCAGCTGGCTAGAGCAAAAGATATCACAGCTTGTGTGAGAGCCAGTTCAAGCCAACTCTGACTTGACTTTCAGTGACGTTTCAAATGGGCAGAACTTTCTCTGGTCTTCCAGCTTTCCCTACTACGCCTGTGTCTGACTTTGGGGAGTCACTGAGCTCTGATCTTAATGCAGTGACCATTCACGTAGCACTGCAAATGGGGGGTGCCCGTTTCAGCTGTTAGGACGGGATTCTACGGCACTGCCCCTCTTAAGATGCATTCTGTTTCAAGATGTGATAAGCTCCGCTCCTCCCTTGTAGAAGTCCAGTCCTCCTTATCCTCCCACTCCTTGTATGCACAGACTGGTCTTACAGCAGCTTTCATTGTTGCTCCTCTAAGAACCTTTCAGAAATCGTGGCCTACCAGACCCGGCAGAAGCACCTGCAGGCAGCCAAGGAAGGAAAATACATCTCCCTGTGCCGGAGTGAGCATGCCCTGCAAAGTGAACAGAGGAAGCAGCAGAGCCGGCTGCATAGCATTAGTATCATCGTCCACCAGATCCAGCAGGAATACCCCCAGTGCCAGCGGGCACTGCGCCGGGTCAGCCAAGCCCTGGAGTCCAAGCTGGGCTCCCTGGAAGCGAAGCAGGCCGAAGGACAGAATCAGATCTGAACAGAGTGGTTTTTTTTTACCATGTTCACAAATAAATACAAAACAGCTCTTTAGCCCCTTGGTCCTCTCCCAGAGTGTGGAAGCTGGGGAGCAGAAAGAAAAGGGAGCGGCAGTGGGAAGCTGAACTGGGAGATGGTAGGTTGCTTTGGAGCTCTGACACACGAGTGGTGTGCACCCTGCTGGTCACTGGCTTTTTGATCAGCTCCAGAGCAGCAGGTCGGTTGGGCTCGATGGCTCATACAGTTGTGCACTGTACAAACACGGGAGTGACAAGTGCACGTTCAGATTCAGGGGGCTGAACTGGATGGTGTCCTTGTCTGTAGATAGTGAAGTGCATCCCAGAGCAACACGATGCTCAGATCACAGCCAGCGCTGCGCGGTTGAGGATAGGCTATGTCTGTTCCCAAGACCGGGAAGGGGAGCACGTAGAGAGCCCAGAGGGGGTTTGCAGGTGTGTGGGAGGGAGAACTGTCCTGACTTAGGAAGCAGTTGGCTTAGGAACCGCAACCATGCAAACAAAATGCAGTTTCTTTTTCATAGTTTTGAGGGTTAGAAGGGACCTGAACAGATCATCAAGTTCGACCTCGCTTTTTAATGGAGAGCCACTAATTTGGGGAGGTCGTGATGAAATGGAGTCTGGTCTAGGAGAGGGACTGCAGACAGGAAAGGCACATACACTGATTACACTGGACTGTGCCCAATTGCTCTTCATTCTGCAGCGCCTGACAGCAAAAAGAGGGAACTAATTCCAGGCCTCAGCCTAAGATTTCCTCTTCATCTCAATGCAGCAGGTGCACGTGCTCCTCCTGCCTGTGCTGGGTTATATTGTTAATTTGCTGCCTGGCTGCGGGCAAATCACTTCTGTTCTTTGCACTTGGGTTTGCTGCCAGAGTGGGGTGCTCACCTTTCTCAGGTGCTGTGGGAACCCTTAAAAACCACTATCCTGGGATATGATTTAATTATCCATTTAATTCACTCAGGCACTGCCAAATTAAAGCATTTCCCCTTGTAACCACCAGGTGTGTGCCCCACTGCTCCCAAATCCCTGCATCCTCTCACCTGGGCAAGGCCCTGGGTCTCCTGCATCAAACTCTCTTATAGTTTCTAGGGTCGGAAGGGACCTGAGCAGATCATCTAGTCCGACCCCCTGCCATGGCAGGAAAGAGTACTGGGGTCAAGTGACCCCAGCGAGGTGTACATCCAACCTCCTCTTAAAGCCCCCCAGGGTAGGTCTTGGAAGTTGGTTCCAGATCCTAGCCGCCCTGACCGTGATCTTGAGAACAGGATGGAGGGTAAGGGGTTACAGACGTGGGGAAATCCTAGTTTTCCCTTTTCACTCTTTTTTTTTGACTGTGGAAAAACACGAGAGCAACTCCTGTGTGGCAGAGACCACAGCAGGGCAGGATTGCTGGTGTTAAAAAAAAAAGGCTATCACAACTGCTGGCCGGGGTGCTCTCTTTTATGAGACCAACTGGGATCTCGCAAAAACAAACTGCTTTAATCGCGGGCTTGCGGGGAGACCCCCCCCCCCCCGCCGGGCCAGGCCGCGCTGCGCTGTCATGTGACACTGCGGTCACGTGGTGACCCGCCCGGCTGGGTCAGCTGACCGGCGGCTCACGTGACTCGTGGGGCTCGCAGCGCTGAGGTGGTGGGCTGGGCTGGGCCGGGCCGGGGGTCTAGGGCTGCTTTCCGCGTCCCAGGGGCAGGGGCAGGGCCAGGGCCAGGGCCAGGGCACTTAAAGAGTCTGTCTGGGCAAGGCCCTGGCCCAGCTGGTGCCTTTGAGCCCTGTGCCCACCCTTGCCCCGGGGCGGGGTGCTGGAGCCGCTCTCGGCCCAGAAACTAACGCCCCGCTTCTCTGTGCCTGCAGCCGGCCGTGGGGCCGCGCCCCTGCTCCGTCATGCCCGGGCCGCAGGCAGGCCCGGCCCGCCGGCGGGCTCCTGGCATCGCCCCGCAGGCGTCCGTGCTGTGCCTGCTGGCCGCGCTCGCGACGGCTGCTGTGCTCGCCGCGTCCGGCGCCCGCGAGGCCGCCCCGAGCCCCGGGGACGCCGAGGGGCTGCAGAGCATGTACAGAGGGAGCCGCGCAGCAGGCGGACGGGGCTCGCGTGAGCACGAGCCTCTGGGCCCTGCTCCCTCTGCGCGGCCGCAGTGCGACGCCTCTCCCGAGTACCGCTTTGACTGCGCGCCCGAGAAGCTCGTCTCCAAGGAGGAGTGCGAGGCGCGGGGCTGCTGCTACGTCCCCGTTCTCACGCCGGGGCCTGGCACTTGGCAGCCCTGGTGCTTCTTCCCCCCTGGCTACCCCAGCTACAGGGTGCAGAACCTGACTGCCACCGAGACGGGCTACACCGCCAGCCTGGCCCGGGCCACGGCCAGCACCTTCCCGGACGACGTCATGGTCCTGCAGCTGGATGTGCTGTTTGAGACGGATGCCAGGCTCCACTTCACGGTGAGTGGGTGCCGGCCCAGGTCGGGGGTCAGTTTGGAGAGCCCAGTTCCTTCGTCTGTGGGGTGACTCGCTTCCAAGACCTGTGGCTTTTCCCAGCACATGACGCCGTCCTGGTCTCTGCCTTTCCTTACAGCTCAGGGACCCAGCAAACAAGCGCTACGAGGTGCCGCTTGAAACCCCAACCGCGAGCAGCCGGGCGGTCTCAAAGCTCTACAACCTGCAGTTCTCGGCCGACCCCTTTGGCCTGATCGTACTCAGGGAATCCAGCGGGCAGGTCCTGTAAGTGCTTTTACCCTCCCGTCGTCACGTGCTCCCTTCCTGCACATCTGCCCTTCCTGAGTCTCAGCCCAACCCCGCAAAGCTGGAGGGATGAAGCTGGAAGTGGGGAGTGCCTCGACTGCCCCACTGCAACCTGAGATGTCTTCTCTCAGGTGCCCCCCAAGGAGCCCAGCCCTTTGCTTTGTTGTCCCGGCCCCTCTGCTCTCCACATGGCTTGTCCCAGCAGACGGGAAAAGGCAGCTCCAGCCTCTCCTGCCCCGTGCATCCCGGCTGCCCTAGAGGTGGCCACTGCACAGGCCCTTGGTCTGGAATAAGGACCTGGCAGGTATTGAGTGGGGAGGAGACGGCAGAGGCAGGGTCTTGCTGTTGGTTTTTCTTTATTCTCACCTTAATCTGCAGTTTGAGGTGACTTAATGAGTCTCTCTGGGGTGAAGCCGTTGCACTAAGGCTCAGGCCTGGCTTCCCCGTCCCTGGCTGGTGCCTTCGACCCCTGTGCTGAACTTCCCACTGTGCCTGAAGCACCTGCTGGGAGCCCTTTTTGTTCTGCCCAGAGACACCTCTGGTTCAAGGCTCTACGTCCTCCCTGCTTTCTGGTGCTGGGGGGCCCGTGGCTTCCCTGGTGCAGGAGGGGGGTGTGCTGTCCCTGGGGGGCTGTAGGTTGTGTGCTGAGAGTCCCCGTTTCTCTCTGGCAGGCTGAACACTTCCGTGGCTCCCCTGTTCTTCACAGACCAGTTCCTTGAGATCTCCACTTCCCTGCCCTCCCGCTTCATCTCTGGGCTGGGGGAGCACCTGACCCCACTCATCCTTGACACCCAGTGGACCAAAATTACCCTCTGGAACCGGGACATGGCACCTGTGGTGAGGGGCCAGGGCGAGGGAAGCCCTGCCTTAGCAGGGAGGGGAGTGTCCCAGAGCCCCCCAGGTCTCATCCTAGAGCTCAGACCCCAAAGCAGGGTTATTGGGATCTGCCTGCAGCCATAATGGTGAGGGGCTCAGGAGTCCTTCCCATCTCAGCATGCCGGTCAACTCCATGCCTGTCTCTGGAGCCCAGCTCCGCTGCACTGTTTTGCCTGGGCTTTAATGTTGAGGTCTGTGTCTGGCTGCGGTTGGCATGAGTGGGGTCTCCGTGCCCAGTTTGGCAGGTGCCACCATTAGCATCGGGACCCCTGGCCCAGGGCCTCTGTGGTTGGCAGTTGCTGCCTTCCTGAGAATGGCAGCGTGCCTGGCTTGGCACCCTTTTCCTGGGCTGGCCCACCTCTGCCAATCCAAGCAGGAGCACGCATGCATGCCACAGTGGGGCTGAGAGCATGTGCTGCAGCCCGCAGGCTTGGGGAGGGTGCAGGGATGTTTGAAATGGCCCCTGCTTCTACTCCCCCCTTCGCTAAACAGCCCCAAGGCTTGCGGCTGGGCAGCTGCACAGCCCTTGCGCCTGACCCGGCTGTCACCAGCCATTGCCAGCTTGTCTGTGCATGTGTTGTTTGGAGAGGCTGAGCTCCCAGGTGTCCGGCTAGCTGCATTTGGGAAGGGAAAGCCTCCCAGCTGTGCAGCAGGCCATGGGCATGAATGGGCTGCAGCCCTGCTTCCTGCTGATGGTCTGTGCTTTGCTGTGTCCCAGCCCGCTGCCAACCTCTATGGCTCTCACCCCTTCTACCTGGTGATGGAGGACAGTGGCGCAGCCCACGGAGTCTTCCTGCTGAACAGCAACGCAATGGGTGAGTGTCCCTCCCCCCAACCCGTGTCTCTGCATGGAGTGGGGAGCCTGGCTGTTGTTACACCTTCCAGGAGGCCTCAAGGTCAGGCTTGGCCGCCTGGCATAGAGTGGACATGGGAAGAGACCTTCCATCTCGCTCACCCTTGCACACACGGTTCCTAAACAACGCCTGGCAGGCGCCTCTCCAGCCCTGGCTGTACTCCTCCAGGGCAGAGGAGCTCACAGCTCCCTTGGGCAGCTTGCTCCATGCCCTTATGCTCTGGCCACCAGGGAACTTTCCATCTGCAGCATAATGCATTGATTTAAACCCACTGCCTCAGGTCGTGCACTCTGCAGGGAGGACGGTTTCTCCAGCTTCGTGGCAGCCTTTCAGCTACTTGAAAGGTGCTATAAAGCCATGTGCCCTATCTGATCTGCTCTTCTCCAGACTAAACATGCCCAGTTCTCCCAGCCTTCCCTTGTGTGGCTGCTTTCCAACTCATTGATCATCGTTGTTGCCGGCCTCTGGGTTTTGTCTGGTTTCCCTGTGCCCTTCTGTGAACAAGGTGAACAGATTTCTGCCCAGGCCTGCACTGAACAGGCATTATCACTTACTTGCCTCTGTTAATGCAGCCCCCAGCGGTGCTTGGTCATTGATGCTGGTGTCTTGTTGCTGATGAGCAGCCACCTCTGGGCCCTTCTGGGTGCGAGTGCCTGGCCTGTCATCCCCATTCTGCAAGGGAGCTTGTGGGTGGTATCACTGGGGTTGAGCATGGGTATCTCAGAGCGGCCCACAGGGGCTGGCTGCCAGTCTCGCAGGAAAGCATGGCTCTGGCCTGAGGCAATCCAGGCTGCTGGGTTGTGTTCCTGGCTCACTTGCTTCACTCTTGCACCTTTTTGTACGTGTGCCTGGCAGATGTGGTGCTGCAGCCTAGCCCTGCCCTGACGTGGAGGACGATTGGTGGCATCCTGGACTTCTATGTCTTCCTGGGTCCAGACCCCAAGAGCGTGGTCCGGCAGTACCTGGATGTCATTGGTGAGGGAGGAGTCTGGCCCCGCTGTGGGGAAGGGCCTCGTGCTCTTGTTGGGGTCTTCCCGCTGGGCAGCTTTGTGATGGGAGCAAACAGCCGGCCTGGACGGGCTGCGTAGGGCAGGAGAGACCTCGCAGCTGGCCTGAGCAAGGCCAAGGCCTGGCATATACCCCCTGCATATGCAGCACACTCTGGTCTCAAGAGCACCGTCTGGCTGAGGGGGCCTGATCCTTCCCTGTGCGTGCTGGGGAGGCCAAGGAGCTTTCTGAGCTGTGAAGACTTATTTCTCGCCCTCAGCGATCAGGGGAGCGGGGTGACAGCAGTCCTCCCTGCCAGCGTGCCCGGAGGATGTTGCAGCTGGAGTGCTGCAGCCTGTCACTGGCTCCCCCCTCTCTGACCTGCACCCTCCTGGTTTCCAGGGTATCCCTTCATGCCGCCCTACTGGGGCCTGGGCTTCCACTTGTGCCGCTGGGGCTACTCCTCGAGTGCGATCACCCGGCAGGTTGTGGGCAACATGACGGCTGCGGGCTTCCCCCTGGTAAGTTCCTGCCTTTCGATTTTCTCCTGAAACCAAGTGCAGGAGCCCCGTCTCGCTGCGGGGGGGGGGCAGTCCCTGAGCTGACACGGCCTTGGCGTCACAGCCAGCAAGACCCTAGTTGAGCCCGACTGCCAGGGCAGGGTTTGTGGGGACGACGTGTTACTGCATGGGGGAGTGGGAGCCAGGCTGGGGGCTGCACCAGCAACGCCGGGACCTGGTGCTCTGTGCAGGACGTGCAGTGGAACGACCTGGACTACATGGACGCACGGCGGGACTTCACCTTCAACCAGCGCAGCTTCCCAGACTACCCCGACATGGTGCGAGACTTCCACCGCGACGGCCGGCACTATGTCATGATCGTGGTGAGTGCAGCCCGGCCCCTGCCCCGTCAAGCTGCCTTCTCTCGGTCACCTTTGGCTCTAGTGGCCGCCATGCGGGAGTCCCAACCTGACGTAGCCCGAGGCGCCCCCAGGTTCCAGCGCTCACTTGCCGGCCCCTGCCTTGCATTGCCCTTTGCTGGCATGGACCGCGAGTGGTGTTGGTGGCGGGGAACGCTCAGATCTCCAATCCCAAGGGGCAGCTCAGCAGCTCAAAACCTCCCCCAGCCTCACAGAGCTGACGGTCCGCCTGGTCGTTCCTCTGCATGGGGCTGCAGGGAGTTTGGGGCCAGGTCCTGTCTCTGAAGGCAAGAGGGTGCGAGGCTGCAAGGGATGGGGATGCCCCTTGCATGTGGGCTGCGTGTTTGTGGCTGGAGGATTGCAGAGGCATGCAGGCACGTGAACTGAGAGTTGCTGGGTGACCTTGGCTCTGGAAGAGAAGAACATTGTGCCTGCCCTGGCAGCCTTGCTCTGAGAAAAGCTGCCCTGGCAGCCTTGGGACCACTTCTCCCCCATGCCCCGAGATAAGCTGAATCTCTCGCTGCCCTGCACCTGCTCTGGATGCTGGGTGAGGCCAGGACCCTGCACACAGTGCAGTCTGGCCTCTCTTGGGTGATGGTGTCACGGGCTGTCTTCTGGTCAATTTATGGCATGGGCATCTCTTCCCTGCTAGGACCCAGCGATTAGCAGCACCAGCCCTCCCGGCAGCTACAAGCCCTACGATGATGGGCTGAGGCGAGGGGTGTTCATCCAAAACACAACGGGGCAGCCTCTGATCGGGAAGGTGAGCCCCAGCCTTTGGGGATGGGCTAGTCCGAGACCAGGCAGGGGGTGCTCCGGGGTGGAGTGGAGCCTTCTGCACCTCCCAGAGACCCCAGTTAGACTCCTCGTGGTCTCTGCCTCCGTCTGCCAGGTGTGGCCGGGTCCAACCGCCTTCCCTGACTTCACAAACCCCGAGACGCAGGAGTGGTGGCACGACATGGTGAAGGAGTTCCACGACCAGGTGCCCTTCGACGGCATGTGGATTGTGAGTGACATCTCCCACCCGGGCCCAGCTCACATGCCAGGACATGATGGTGGAGCCATCACCCTCCCGATTCCCTTCCAGGGCAGCTGTCCATGGCCTGGCCTGGACTCAAGGGTCTCTTCTTTCCCCAGGACATGAATGAGCCCTCGAACTTTGTGCTGGGCTCTGTGGACGGGTGCCCCAGCAGCAAGCTGGAAGATCCACCTTACGTGCCAGGTGAGCGGTGGCAAGTCCCTGGCTTGCTACAGGAGGGATTGGTGTCCCTGCCATGTGACTGATGTCTCGGGAGGCATCTGGGCACCCCTCGCATGATGCTGTGCCCATCCAGATGAAGCTGGGAAGCCTTCACCTGCCATCAGGAGCTGGCACCCAGTGAGACCAGGCTGGCCTGCCCTTGGCAGCAGCGACATGGAGGGCTCGAGCACCTTTCTGGCTCGTGCTGTGCAGGCCCCACCGGGCTCTGGCTCACCGTGTTTCTCTGCAGGCGTGCTGGGGGGGTCCCTGCGCTCAGCCACCATCTGCGCCTCCAGCCAGCAGCACCTGTCCTCGCACTACAACCTGCACAACCTGTACGGGCTGACGGAGGCCATCGCGTCCCATAAGTGAGTCTGGGACAGCTGCTGCTGCCAGCTCCGGTCAGGACGATGCTCCTTTTCAGACATCTGGCTGGGTAGCTCTCGGGGAGGACTTGAGACTGGGGTGGCCCATGGAAGATGGGGCTCCTGGGACTGCCCAAAGACAGGCTTGCTGGCCTAGCAGCTGAGGCTGAAGGCACTGGGGCCAGTGGTGTATGAAGGAATTGGGGTGAAGGTGGGGGTCCCACACCAGTGCTGGCCTGGCTGAGTGTGGGAAGGGGCTGGCTGGGTCCAGAGAGGGGTGTGAGGGCGCTGGGAGAGCCCAGCTCGTGAGGGACACCAGGCAGCAGTCTTCCCCCTCGGCTGTGCCCGCATCTCGTGTCCCATGTGGCTGGGGTGCAGGAGGGGGCACTCTCATGGTGGGGGCTGGGCTTGCCCAGGGGAAAGGCCGTGGTGGCAGGGCCGCTCTGCCCCCCCGGACGACTCCCGACGGCCCCCTCCTGTCCCTGCAGCGCACTGGTGCGGGTGCGAGGCAAGCGTCCCTTTGTGATCTCCCGCTCCACCTTCGCTGGGCACGGCCGCTACGCCGGCCACTGGACCGGGGATGTCTTGAGCTCCTGGGAACAGCTGTCCTATTCTGTAGCAGGTACCTGAGTGCCACTGCCCTGGGTCCCTTGATGCTTGTGGCAAGGGGTGCAGCATGCCGCAGCGGGCCTGGGGCGGCAGCAGCATGAGGCATGTCCTGGGCAAGCCGTGGTGTGGGTGAGGATGCACCTCTGGGTTTGGATTCATCCCGGGCTTGGATATTGGCCTGCCTGGGGAGGATCCAGCTGCAGGTGTTGGCCTGGGGGTCAGCACGTTCAAGGAGAGAACTGCCCTCCTCTCCTGGAAGGTATGAGGGTACCTGTGTCTCCTGCCCCTGCTCCGTGGCACATGGTGGCACAAACAGCCCCGCCCTGGAGCCAGCCGCAAGGAAGCTTGGCCCTGGGAAGCTTCTCCGCCCCCAGCCCACCTGGAAGAGCTGGGGCTGCTGGACAGTGACCTGCTCTCCGGCCAGCAGGACAGGGCCAGCCCTAGCTGCTGCTCTTCCACGGGCAGGGCCATGCTGTGACCCGGAGGGTGTTTGCTCTGGTTCCCTGTGGGACTCTAGTTTTTGGGGTGGCAGGGGGATGCTCTGCCGGGTTTCTGTGTGTGCCCCTGGGACTTGCAGCTGCCTAGCAGCCCCCAGCAGTCTCCTTCCCGAGCTCTGGATGGAGCCGGCTGAGCCTCGACATGCTCCCAGAGGTGCTGCTCTTCAATCTGTATGGGGTGCCGCTGGTCGGAGCTGACATCTGCGGCTTCACGGGAGACACCTCGGAGGAGCTGTGCGTGCGCTGGACCCAGCTGGGCGCCTTCTACCCCTTCATGCGGAACCACAACGACCATGGCAGCCAGGTGAGCACCCTCTGCAGGCAGGCCCTGGGGGCAAGCTGGGGCCCCGCAGGCTCAGGGCCACTGTCTCGGCCATGGGGTGCTCAGGGGCTGGCCTGCTTGGAGGGAGCTTGGCCCCGTTCTTTGCTGTGCAATCTCTGAAGCATGGGGCTAGTTTCCTTCCTCCCCTGCTGAGCATTTCTTGTGGGCTCCCCTGCTCTGCAGCCCCAGGAGCCGTACACATTCAGCCCGGCAGCGCAGAAGGCCATGAGGAAGACATTGCTCCTGCGCTACACGCTGCTCCCTTATCTCTACACCCTCTTCCACAAGGCCCATGTGGCAGGGGAGACTGTGGCACGACCCCTCTTCCTCGAGTGAGCATCGGGCTGGAGGCAGGGGCAGGTGGGAGCACCCGACCTGGGCGGGGGCATGGCATGATACACTGGGTGCATGACATGGATGCAACCCTCGGCCCTTCTGTCCTGGGCACCAGAATATACACTGTCTCCGTCCTCTCCAGGTTCCCCACAGACCCCAACACCTGGACCGTCGACCACCAGCTCATGTGGGGTGCAGGCCTCCTCATCACCCCAGTGCTCGAGCCCGGGAAGGCCAAAGTGAGCGGGTACTTCCCTGCGGGGACCTGGTACCACCTGGTGACGGTGAGTGCTTGGTGCTCAGCGCCACGGGCTCCCAAACGTGACCTGGGGCCGGCGGGTCTACAGCTCTGCTGTGAGGGTAAGAGCCAGCGGTCTCGCTGACTCCCTACAAAGAGAAGGGGCTTGTGGTCCTGCTTGTCAGCTGTGGGATGCTCAGCACCTGGGTAGCACCTTCCTCCGTCCCTCTGCAGGACACCGTCATCCACAGCAAGGGCCAGTGGATCCTCCTGCCTGCTCCACTCGACAGCATCAACGTCCACGTTCGAGAAGGACACATCCTCCCCTTGCAGGTGAGTTGTCTCTGGGAGAAGTTCATGCTCCAGCCCAGCTTGGTCCCAGGTCCCAGGGGCTCTGCATGGATTTGGCAGGGCTTGGGGGCACGTCGGCAAGAGGCAAAGGAAGTTCATGCTTCCTGAAGAGCTAGACCCTGGCAGTCCTACTGAAACCTGGCCTTAGCAGGACTTGGAAGGGATGGCTTTAGTGTCATCAGGGGCTGTGGAGAGGGACTGGCCCTGTGTCTGTCACCCCTCTTGCGTCTGAGCAGGGCCAACCTGGTCTCTTCCACCCTGTTTCCCAGAGGGAAGGGCAAGATGCTCTAGCTTGGGCTGGGGCTAGAGGGAGCCCAGCCCCTGCCGAGGGTCTCGGGGTGACAGGCCTAGTGGTGTGGGGCCTTTGGGATTGGACCTACCACTTCCAGGCAGGGGTTTCCTCTCCACCCGGTGTCCCCATCCCCAGGAGCCTGGCTTCACCACGACTGAGTCCCGCAAGAAGGGGATGACACTGGTGGTAGCGCTGACAGCAGATGGCTTTGCCCGCGGCGACCTGTTCTGGGATGATGGCGAGGGGCTGCAGACCTTCGAGAGGGGCGATTACACCCAGATCCTCTTCCTGGCCATGAGCGTGAGCCTGAGGGGGGGAGCCGGCTGCTTGCCTGCGGGCAGTTCCCAGTGCTGTGCCGGGGCATGTTGCTTGCCACCTGCCCCTGGCAGCATGGCCCAAGGGGGCGACTCCAGAGCAGAGGCCGGAGCCGTAGAGGTCGGAGGGGCAGCGTGCAGAGCCCCAGCCCAGCCAACCCAGGGTGGCACTGGGTGCTGGGAGCTGCAGCATTTGCAAAGGCCAGGCTTGTTCCCCTCCTATTGCTGGCCTCGGCCTTAATGGGGCCAAACCTTTTGGGGCATTGGGGTCTCCCGGCTCTGGGTGGGGAGGTGGGATGGGGGCTCGTTCCATGCCTGGGGCAGGTCCCTCCACCATGGCTGTCCTAGCTCTCACCGTGTGCTGCAGACAGGCCATGCCTGCACGAGGCGCGCTGATGCTCAGCTCCTCTTTGCACTCCCAGTCACTGCGTCCTCCCCTTTCCTGCTCTCCAGCTCTGACTGCAAACCCTGGAAGGGCTGGGGGGGCCCCAGTTAGATTCAGTGCATCGTCTAGGCCAAGCTGGGTGGCTTAAAGGAGGAGCAGCAGTCTGAGTGAGAAGCTGCCACCCAGAGCAGCCCGGGCATGGGGGAGGCTGGCAGTAGTGCGAAGGCTTTCCTGGGGGTGACGCTCCTCCCTTGGGCGCAGGGCACGCTGGTCAGCGAGCTGCTGCGGGTCAACAGCCAGGTGGACGGGCTGCTGCTGCAGAAGGTGGCGGTGCTGGGTGTCCCCAGCCCTCCCCAGCACGTCCTGGCGAACGGGGCCCTCGTCGACGACTTTTCCTACCGCACAGACACCAAGGCAAGGCCCCCAGGCACCAGGGCGCCGCTTGGGCTCAGGCCTCCCTTCTCCCTGCTGCTGCTGGAAGCAAAGAGCATGGGAAGGGGAGATCTTCGGTGTTGCGGCACGTGCCAGCGGGAGGGAGCAAGGAGGGCGGTGGCATCTGCAGGAGATGGCAGCGTTCGGGATGTCTGAGGGCGCTGGGGAGGGGGCACTCACTGCTGGCTCTCCCCTCCCTCTCCTCAGATCTTGACAGTCCTGCTGTCCCTCCCGCTGGGGGAGCAGTTCACGATCACCTGGGCCTGAGCGGTCCTGGAGCTGCCTGCCTGCTGCCACGGCTCGTCCTGGCGGCCCCGTGTTGAGCGTGGGGGGGACCGTCCCACTGCCATCCCTCGGCTCTGCTTGTTCGTTGTGATCGGGGCCTTTCCCTGCTTCCTGCTGCCTCGTGACTCGCTTGCTCTGGAGTCCTGGCTTGGCCACCCCGGGCTTTGTGGATGCTCAGGTGGGAGCCCAGCTCGGTGCTGCCCCTGCCTCTGGTGCCGGGAGGTGAAGCCAGGACACAGCTGCAGGACTGTTTTGCTGGCTGCTGCCGCCGCCTTTAAGGCTTGATCCTGGTCCCACGTGAGTCAGTGGCCAAAAGCCCCAGTGGGGCGAGCGGGGGGATGCGGATGGTGACTTCCTCTCCCTGCCTAAGTGGGGAAGGGACTTCGCTGCAGGCAGGAACGCCAGGGCTGCCCACACCATTAGCCTGTCGCGCCGGGCCCTGGAGCTGCCTCGGGGTGGAACAGCTGGGCCCGTCCTTGACGCTGGACCGGTGCTTGGCTATCCCGGTGCCACACTGCTGTGCTGGGAGGCTTGCCGTGGGGATCTATCACTGCCCTGAACACAGCAGAGATGGGGCTGGGGGCTGCACAGCCTGCCCCCACGGTGCTGGCTGGGTCATACGGGTCTCCCAATAAAGCACTGGTTTGAATATGTGCTCGAACTACCTGCGTGCCAATGTTGTGACGGGCTCTAGACATGTGCGAGGGGAGAGTGGGGAGGAGCTCGGCTGCTCCAGGGCTCTCCTCTCCGTGCCAGCCCCGCGTCCGGGGACACTTGGCTGTGTGACACCGAGGGCCTGCATGTCCGTGCTCTTGTGCAAAACCTCCCCACTCACTGGGTTCATCTGAGGCCGAGCCGCGCTCTGGGCCCAGGGGCCCTGCAGCTGGTGTCCCACGAGCAAACACCATGGCCTCTGTGCTCCTCATTGGGCTTAAACTTCGAACAACAGGGTTAAGGTTTGGAGGGATTTTTACATCTGGGCTGCAGGATTCCCTGGGGACTCGTGGGACCCTAGAGAGCGGGTCCCCTGCCTTCCCTGGGCGGTTACGGTGGTTTCCCGAGCCTCGCTGCTGCCTTTCCTCCTGTGCTGCTGCTTATAAAGGCAGAGGCAGGACCTCTTCAGTGAGGAGAAAGCGGAGGGGCTGACACGGGGCCCTGTGGACTTGGACCTGTGGAAAGCTCAGGGCTAGTCCGCACGCCCGGCGGGAAGCTGCTGGCTGGCCCGGGACTTTTGCCGGCAGATGGGTCCGTGGAGCAGAGGTGCCAGCCTCGCCCGCAGGCTGTGGCTGCTCCACCTGGTGCGGTGTCGTCTGATTTTGCAACCCTGGGTTTCTGGCAAGTAGCTCAACCGGCCCCTCCTTTGCGGGGCAGGCTTAGCAGCTCCGTGGGGTGGCGGGCACGCCCCGGGCATTCCCCGCCTGCCTGCAGGCAGCGATGGCAGCCACCCACCTATCTCCCCACTCGTTTGCTGTGCTCTACAGGGTGGAGAGCTGGGTTTCTTCAAGGGCGGTGTGGAGCTGACACAGCACAGGGCAGGGCATGGGGAGGAAAGGGCCAGGAAAGCCCCATGATGAGCAGGGCTGAAGCCGCAGCGGGGTGGGGCAGGGAAGTGCATTCCCCAGCCGTGGGGGAATCCCTCGGCACCGGCCTTGACCTTCGCCCTGGGAGATCGCTCCCTGCCCAGGCCCAATGGCGGTGTCCCGTGGGGTCGGGATTAGCAGCACTTCCTGCTGGGAAGTTCCCTCCGCTGCTTCCCGCGTTGCTCCATCGCCCCTGGGAGCGGCTGCAGCATCCTGCCGGCAGGGCTGGGAAGTCTGCGCTCGGGTCCTGCGCCCTCCCAGCGCTGCTGCGCGCCAGGGGAGGGGTCCGAGCCGCGTGTCGTCTTCCCCCGACCTTCCTGGGGGCTCGTAGCTGGTTGCACGGGGCTGAGCGCGTGGCCCGGGGGCTCGGGGTTCCCTTCCAGCCGCACCTCCGTGCATCTGGGTGTCGTGTGGGATTAGTCGTACCAAAGCACGCCCACACTTCCCCTTGTCTCAGCCCCCGACCGCAAGCCTGGGCGAGGGGGACGCTCGGGGACTCCTGCTAGCCAGCTGGCATCTGATCCAGCTGCTTGGGAGGAGGCAGGTCCCAGCACCCACCAACTCCCCAGTACAGTCAGGATCAGCCCTGACAAACCTGCTTTTCTGCTGCCTCCCAGCCGGCTGCATCCTGCCAGTCGGTCTCCAGCCAGAGCCGCGCACGGAGCTCGCGGCAGGTCCTTGCCCGGACAGGTAGGGCTACCCGCGCTCGCTCCCCCAGCGCGAGGGGCTGCACGGAGGGTGGCAGGTCCGCTGGGCACGGCTGGAGCTCGGGGATGGGCCTGGGTTGTGGCTGCTGGCGGTGCCAGGAGTGGGGGCGCCTGGTCTCCACGGCGTGCCCTGAGCATCATCCCCCTTCTGCCCCCGCACCTTCTGCCGGCACACGTGTCCCTGGGGGCCTGGACGGCTGTTCGCGTTTGGGGGATGCGGGGTGGCCCAGTACCTCGCTAGTGCTCGGTGTGACGTGGAGGCAGAGCTGAGAGCGTCCACGTGCCGGAGCAGAGGGATGTAGCCAGGGGACCTGCGTGTTTGGGAAAGCTCGGGGAGCTGATCCCGCCGCCGGGCCCCTTGCTCCCAGCGGCCCCGGGGACCGCCGGGGCTGCGGAGCAAACTTCTGAGCCTCGGGACCTGAACCGAGCGGTCCCTCCGGGAGCTCGGGGCAGGCGGGGGCCCCGGCGGGCAGCTGCTTCTGGAACGAGGAAGCAGGAGGTGTCGGCCACGGCGCTCCTGGGCTCTCGCTCCTTCCTGCCCCGAAGAAACAGCAGAGCAGGAGCATCCCTGCTTGGCTGAGTCCCCGCGGGAGCCTGGGGCTGTCCCGGGTGCTCCTATTGCTGAGGGGCCGTGAGAGGTGGGCTCGGTGATACAGGTGCCCCTTGGCCCCGACGTGCAGGCAGGTGCCCGTGCACCGCCAGCCAGGACTCCCGTGTACGAAGGTTTCTGAATCGTCCCACTTCCTGGGGGAGACTTTTCCCCCCGTCTGCCCCTTCCAGCTGCCTGGACTTCGTGCCCAAGGGAAAACGACCCTGGCCCCAAGACCTGCCGTGGCCCCTGAGCTGGAGCACAGGGGTGTTGGCAGGAGGGGAAGGGCCGCGCCTCAGGTCTCCCAGGCGTGGGAAGGGGCTGCCCTGGTCCTGGCACTGCCGTGAGCTGTGGAGGGCAGGAGGGGATGGGCCTGGGACCCTGGGCTCGAGGGCGGCATGCTGGCCTCTTGCAGCAATAAGGGGCCTCTTCTTCTGCAGCTTTCGGGGCTGCTCCCTCTGCCCGCCAGACACCTCCATCTCTCCTCTTCTCCGCTAGGAGCCCGCCATGGCAGCCGCGTGCCAGGCCGACACGGAGCTCCGGGACCTGGACGAGGAGCAGCTCTGGGAGATGCTGGAGAGCCATCGCTACCGCATCGTGCGCGGCGTCTGCCCCAGCCGGCTCACCCCCTACCTGCGCCAGGCCAAGGTGCTGGACCAGCTGGACGAGGAGGAGGTCCTGCATGGCCCCCAGTTCACCAACAGCGCCATGAGAGCGGGTAAGCACAGGCAGGCGAAGGGGTGGCGTTAGGGGACTAATGAATGAAGCCCCTGGGAGCGCGGGTGGATGCAAACCTGGGAGATGCCCCACCGAGAGCAGGCAGGCAAAGTCTTGCCCCCGATCCTATCCGCTCTTCCCTAACCTGCCCCCAGGCCACATGCTGGATCTCCTGAAAACCCGTGGCAAGAACGGCGCCCTGGCCTTCCTGGAGAGCCTCAAGCTGCACAGCCCCGACACCTACACCCTCATCACGGGCCTGGAGCCCTCCATCGACCTCAACAACTTCAGCGGTAAGTCTTCCCGCCCCTGCCCCGGCGCCGGCGCCGGGGTCGGGGTCAGGGTCGGGGTCGGGGTGCCGCCAGATGCGGAGAGATGGGGGCGCGTGAGTGGGCAGCGGGGCAGAGCCGAAGGGCAAGCAGCTTTCTGGCAAACAGTGCTGATTGCCTGGTCTGCTCCCTGGTTTGAGGGTGGGAGGGGGCTGGATGTGCCAGGAGCCAGGGCATCACGTGGTGGCACCCGAAAGCCTCCTGGAAAGAGCATGCATGCACCATGCAGCACCTAGCGCAGCGGGGTCTGCCCCTGGACCGGGGTCTCACGACTGCTTCCCTAGTCCCTCGTGTTCCCCGGGAGCTTCGCCTCGCCCTGTCTCTTTGGGGAGGTCCACCCGTGGATGGGGCAGGCAGAGAGCCGGGGGGCTGGGGCCGAGCCGGGGCACGGCGGGGGCAGTGGGCTGGGACGTGGCGGGAGGGAGCAGGGTGGGTTCCCCTGGGCACGAGCCGTTCCCGCCCCGCCGCAGGCCTGGTGGAGAGCTCGAAGCTGACCGAGTGCCTGGCGAAGGCGGTGAACGGGCTGCAGGAGGCGGTGACGCAGGAGAAGCAGCAGAAAGCCTCGCTGGTGCACCGCTGCCGCCAGCTGCAGGAGCGCCTGGCCCAGCTGGAGGCCGAGGGCCAGCACCTGCGGGGCCTCCAGGCCGAGCACGACCGCATGAAGCGGGAGCTCAGCGCCCACTTCCACGAGGTGCTCAAGCTGAAGGACGAGATGTACAGCCTGTCCATGCACTACACCAACGCCCTCAAGGACAAGGACCTGGCCATCACGCGCTGCCGGGCGCTGCAGGAGGAGGTAGGGGCGAGGGCGAGGGACCCCGCCTGGGGCTGGTAGCACCAGCACTTCCTTGGGAGGCCAGCTGGCCCCTTCTGCGATGGCTCTGGCCCTCTGGGCGCTTGGAGGCATCCCCAGCGGGTCTGCGGCTGCAGTCCATGTCTGCACTGGGACGTGTAGCGTGCCGGAGGGCGCGGGCTGCAGCTCCCCCCGACCAGCGCTGCGGGTGCAGGGCTGGCCTCGGAGGTCACCTCGGTGGCCCGTGAACCCTGGATGCTGCTGGCTCGGGGACGGACGCGCGTTCCTCCCTGTGCCAGCACCGAGCAGGGTCCGCGTGCCCGGGGAGAGGGCGGGGCGTGGAGGCGGGCAGCGTCCTCCATGTGCAGCCTGCTCCCGTTAGGTGCAGGCCACGTCCTAGAGCCGTGGCCAGGTGTGGCAGTGGGGGTAAGGTCTCCGCTCCCTGTGTCCACGCAGCTCTACCTGATGAAGCAGGAGCTGCAGCGCGCCCGCGTGGAGTCGTACTGCGAGCGGGAGCCTTCGTGGCGCAGGAGCAGCGACCTGCAGCCGCCGGCCGACGAGGTGCTGGTCCTCAGGGAGGAGAACGAGAAGCTTCGGTCCATGGTGGAGCTGGAGACGTTCAGCCTGGTAAAGCCGACCCGCACCTCGCGCCTCCAGCGTTCGGGCAGCCGGCCCTGCGGGGCCGGGTGGGAAGGGGCTCGCCAGCTGCTTGTCCGGCCCAGTGGTCCATACGTTGACCGCGCCGTGCCCCTGGCGCAGGTGCAGAAGGACATCCTGGAGCAGAACCTGGATGAGGCCCTGGAGGGCAAGCAGGAGCTCCTCGATCGCATCCACTCGCTGCGGGAGAGGGCCGTGATTGCCGAGAGCCAGCGCAAGCAGGTAGGAGCCCCTGGTGCTCCCGGGCTGGAGACGCCAGCCTGCCCGCAGGCGACTCCTGCGCTGGGCAGAGGATGAGCAGACTGCCCGAGGTCCGGAGCGGCTTCTCTTTGCTGGCGCACAGGATGCAAACCCTGCCCGGGGGGGTCCTCCGATCTGGCCTGCCTGGAGGGTCTGGCTCTGGAGCTGGGTTCGTGCTGGAGCCCAGCTGCAGCGTCCGCGGCCCTGGGCACAGACCTGTGTCCTGCCGGGCTCCGACCCCTCGGCCGGCTCCCTCCTGACCTGCCTCTGTCTGTCTGCCCAGTACTGGGAGGAGAAGGAGCACACCCTCTTCGAGTGCCAGAAGATGCGGGTGGATTGCGAGATCTACAAGGAGAAGATCAGTGCCTTCCAGGCCCAGGTGGCAGAGCTGCAGAAGGAGCGAGACCAGGTGTGCGTGCCTGCGGTGCGGCCAGTGCACGCACATGCACGTGTGCACATATGTGCACGGCGGGCAGGCAGGGCCCTGCTTGCAGCCCCGGATTCCCGGTGCTCTTCAGCCCCCGCCGTGGGACGGAGCTGAGCGGCTCTGTGCCCTGGCCACACGGTACATGCCTGCCCCTCCTCCCGGATCGCGTTGCTCCAAAGGCCCTGACCTGTCCCCGTCTTGCCCTGCACCCTCAGGCATACAGCACAAGGGACACGGTGCAGCTGGAGATCTCTCAAAACCTGCTGGAGAAGGATGCGCTGCGCAGGAAGGTGTTTGAGCTGACGGACCAGATCTGCGAGCTCAGGAAGCGTGCCAGGGAGCAGCAGGCAGAGCTGGGCTGCACGGTGCCCACGGTGAGACCCGGGGCAGCCGGTCAGCGTGGCGCAGGGGCTGGGCACGGCCCGGGGGGAGGTTGTGGCACCGGGAAATCTGTCTGTGCGCTGTTGGCTCGGCAGGTGCAGGACGAAGCCCCCGCCAGCCTGGAGCCTGGGCAGCTGTGCCTGCGCAGGAAGCAGCGGCTGGTGCGTATGCACGCCATCTGCCCCAGGGACGACAGCCGGAGCAGCTCCCTGAGCACGCTGGAGGTGCGGGGCCCCTCTCTTCCCCACCGGGGATCCCCAGCAGCTCAGGGCAGGAGGGAGGCCAGGGCTCGCCTGGCAGGGCACTCATGCCCCCGCGCCTCCCCCCGCAGCTGTGGTCGGACCTGAGTGCCCGGTGGAGCGGCGAGGTGGCCGACAGCTTCCGGTCCTGCAGCCCCGTCCCGCCCTGCAAGCACTCCCTGCAGCGGAGAGCCACGCAGGACTACCTGGAGGGCTCCTTGTCCAGGAGGTAGCCGGCCCGGGACACCCCCTTCCTGGGGCCGTCCTGAGGTGCCACTGCCCCCCGGGCACTGCCGGGTCGGCACATCTGGTTCCTCCCTCTGGCCAGATGTGCCTTGCGACCCGAGCAGCAGGGTGATGGGGAGGGGGGGCTCTCTCTTCCCCTGCCTCACCGCCGTTTTCCCTCTGCTCTGGGCCCTGCAGCAGCTCCCAGGACTTCCTGGAGGTGGATTTCAGCCTCTTCCCTGGGGAGAAGGCAGAGGACCCCCCGGTTGAGCACGAGGCGGCTGAGCAGCACGGTGGGTGTCCCCCTTGCCCCAAACCTCTGCTCCTGGGGTGGGAGAAGAGGGCATCCTGGCTCCCAGTAGGATGAACAAGCTGGGCTCGTCCGTGACCTGGAGCAGGGCCTGCCCACCCAGCATCGCTCGGCACGAGGCATCTCGGGGAGCGATGCTGGCAGCAACCGGGGACATGGGCACGGGGAGATCCGAGTGCTGGGCTCGTGGGGGAGCCGTAGCGGGGCAGATGGGAGGGGAGGGAGACTTGCCCCTCTGTCCCCACCAGATCACGCTCTTTCCTTTCAGCTGGTGGCTCCCCACCACCCAGCCCAGGCCCCTCCATCTCCGAGAGGTACGTTGCACTCGGCCCTGGGGCAGGCTCTGTCTCTGGAATAGGGCAGCACCCCTGGGCGCTTGTACACATGGCGAAAATTGCCCTTTTTTGCAGTTTAATTGCATCACGTTTTACACATGCAGGATTTTTTTTTGAGATGTGAGTGAGTGTTGCAGTGCAAAGTACACCGCATCCCGATGTATTTTAGTTTGCATCAGCGCAAGTTGCAACGATACAGGCATCAATCTGTCACATGTACACAGTAAGTCGTGTACACGGCTCAGCTGCCCCGGGCAGAGCGCCCCTCTGGTCCCTGGCATTTGGCCTCTGCCAGACGAGCGGCTGCCCCAACCCCTGCGATGCCCCCGAGGGCTGAGCTCCGTCCTGCCTACGCTGGAGCCTGCTGCCATCTCCTCCTCCCCGCCTGGCGTTGCTGCCAGGTTGCAGTGGTCACCATGCAGGAGCCAGGGACCCTGCCCGGGTCTGAGCACCGAGTGCCGGCTGCGGTTTCTCGTGCTGTCCTGCAGACTCCAGCGCTTTGCACGCGACGCTGCTCGGGCACGCCGAGCCTGGAGCTGAGCCAGGCTGCGCCTCCGGGACAAGGGCTGGCAGCCACGGGAGAGCTTCGCGGCTGCCTCCGTGCGGCCCCGCGCCGGCCCAGCCCCGAGGGGACGTCCGCGGGCCCGGGCGCGCGGCTGGGCCCTGCGGGCGGGGAAGCTGCTAGAAGGGGTCTGCAAGGAGCTGACGCTTGGCTTCGGCTGTCTCTGCTGCTTCTCACGAAGGCCCCTTCCCCCAGCATGCCCATGCGCCGGCGGCCCGCCCGGCGCATCCTCAGCCGCGTCACCACCATCGCCTTCCAGGGCACGGCCCTCCTGGACCAGATCAGCGTCATCGGGGGCAACCGCACGGGCATCTTCATCCACCGGGTCACCCCGGGCTCGGCTGCCGACGAGATGTCCCTGTCCCCAGGCCACCAGATCATGGTGGTAAGGCCCCGCGCTCCCCTTCCTCCTGCCCAGCCCTCGCCCTGTGGCCTGCCAGTCGGGTTTGTGGGTCCCCCTTGGTCTCGGGGGGCTGCGGCCCGAGCGAGTCCATCTCCGTGCCCTTGCAGGTCGACTACGAAGTCGTGGAGCCGGCGTTCAAAGCCGTTCTGGAGGATGCCACGCTGGAGGAGGCGCTCTGGGTCCTGGGGAGGGTGAACGGTTTCTGCTGCCTGTCTGTCAGGAGCAACATGGAAGGTAAAGGCCGGCTCCCCCAGACTCATCCCAGGCACTTCCTGGGGGTCTTCGTGGTCCCCGGGCCAGCAGGCAGGAATCCTGCTGCTTTGCCCTTCCTCCCGTGCCCATCCGCTGCTTAAGTAGGGTCTGCTAAAGCCACCCAAGCGGTGCTGCGAGCATTGCCCCTTTGTCCCTGAGCAAATGGAGTGGGGGACTGCAGCCTCCTGCCCCACTGTTTGCATCCCCCCGGGCTGCCTCCCTACTGCCCCCTCTCTCTCGTTTCAGGCTACAAGAAGCTGGTGAACGACCTGGAGGAGAAGGTGGTGACCTCGGGCGACTCCTTCTACATCCGGGCCAACTTGGCGCTGGAGGGGAAGGTGACGGGGGAGCTGCAGGTGCAGTGCGATGACATCCTGCACGTCACGGACACCGTGTCCCGGGGCAGGAGCCGGTGGGGCGCCAGCCGGGTCAACCCCTACAGCGTGAAGGACGGGGACGCCGGCACCATCCCCAACTACTACCAGTGAGTCCGCCGGGCACCGTGCGGGCCTGATAGCCCCCTGCATGCAGGCAAGCGCCGGCAGGGAGAGGCCCCATCCCACGCTGCCCAGGTGCAGCCAGGAGATGCCTCTCCTCCCAGCTGCACGGCTGTGACATGGCTTCCAGGGCCTGCAAGTCCTGGCTTTCAGCTCTAGCACTGGTCACTGGCATCTCTTGCAGTCATGCCAGAGATGGGCACAGCCCCAGGTCCTCCATGCGCCAGGAGGTAGGAGGGATGCTGCCAGAGGGCCCAGGAGGCAAAGCTGCAGCCCCCGGGGAGCTCATGGCTGCCGGCAGTCTCCTCCCCCGGGTTGTGGCTAAGACCTGGCGCGGTCTTGCAGCCTTTGCAGTGCCCCGAGGGTCTCAAGGCCTCTTTCTAGCACAGCACGTCCACACCTGGGGTCTGCCGGGCGCCTTTCCAGCCCAGCCCTGTCTGCCCCAGGCTCACTCCCTCCCTGTCGGCACCCGTCTGCAGCCTGGTCCCCACGCCTGCCGCGGGATTCCCATGGCCCCGGGGTGCCCGGTCCTGTCCCCCACATGAGCTCTACTGCCTTAATGCAGCCATGGCGCTGCTCTCCGTCTCCAGGGCGCAGCAGCTGCTCATCGCCCTGATCCAGGACATGACCCAGCCCAGCACGGCAGCTCGGAAGGTAACTGGGGGGAGAGGTGCCAGCCGGCCCCTGGGCAGGGCACTGCACGGGGCTGTGGCCGAGGGAGGAACAGCCGCACCTGGGCTGAGCGCCGGGATGGGTATCGCAGGGCGGCCCGGCGGGCGGCGAGCTGCCAAGCAGCTGGTTTGAATTGGCCGGGGGCTGCGCCGGGCTCTCGCATGAGGCCTCTCGCCTCTGCCCCCAGCCGCCCGGGGTGCAGCCCAAGCTGGTGCGGATCGTCAGCACGGACAGGAGCAAGATCAACCCTCTCTGGTCATCCATCAACTGCGGCACCGACGACCCCAGCAAGCTGGACGGTGCGTGGGGTGGGCTGGGGCTGGGGCCGGTCCCTGTTGGCATAGTGCTTGGCAGGGATTGGGGCCCCCGGGTCGCTACCAGCTGCCGTGATGCTGACATGAGCGGTCGGCTGCCCACGGTGCCCTCAATCCTGCCGGCAGCAGGGGATGCCCTGACCGCCCTGCTCCCCCATTGTCACCTGCGCAGCCAGCCCCAGGATGTGCCCCAAGGGAGGCAGCTGCTTCACGCTGATGCCCTACACGCTGGTGAGGCCCCACAAGCCGGCGTGGCTGCGCCCTGTCCTCTGTGTGCCCACGCTGCTGGGCCAGGTCCTGAGCGACAAGCTGTGCCTCACTAAGACCTTCGAGAAGTGTCCCTCAGGTATGGCCTGGACACCTCCTCGTGGCAGCAGGTGCCCGGCTGTGCCCAGCACCAGCTTGTCGCTCCCGTGCCCATCGCTGCCGCCTGGGCGGCTCGGGGAGCAGATCTAGCACCCCCATGCTCTGCTTCTGCCCTCGCAGAGCTCCCGAGCAAGGCCGAATGCCTGGCCACCCACAGAGGCATCGTCCAGGGGAAGAGGGCACTGACTGGCCACTGCGGCATCATGCGCCAGGCCCTCGAGGTGCTGATGGAGAAGGTAACGGGGTGGAGGTGCAGAGGCAGCAGGACTCGGTGCGTAGGGGGGAGACGGTCGGCACTGTCCCGGGGCAGGGGAGCGAAGGCCTTTGGGGCTGGAGGCAGGGGTGCTCCTTCCTGCTGCCCATCTCTCCATGGGCTGGCGTCCGTCCCAGGGCACCAGACCAGGCACGCTGGTCTGTCATCAGGGTCCCTCGCTGAACCCCGGCACGGCTGCTGTCATCTGCAGGGGCAGCCCCCTGCCCGGTATGTCCGCGTGGGTCTGAGCCGCTCTTGCCCTGGCTCCCTCCAGAATGTGCACGGCCTGCTGGACGTGGGGCCGGAGAGCGTACGGGCCCTGCACGCCATGGACACGTACCCCATCATCCTCCTCATCGCCCTCAGTGAGAAGAACACCAAGAAGCTACGGTAGGTCCCTGCCTCCGGCCCCCGCGGCTGCCTCGCGCCGGGAACAGCACGGCCCAAGGGGCTCCCCCAGCCCCAATCCCATCATGCAGTCAGGGTGAAACCTGAAGCAATGGGGAACACTGATCCTGCTCCGGACTGGGCGCTCGGCCGACTGCCCCTCTCTGCTTCCGCTCCAGGAAGGCCTTGCAGCGCCACGGGGTGACGGAGGAGCAGCTGCTGGAGGGCGCGCGGAGCCAGGAGGCCCAGCTGGAGAAGGCGCCCTGCCTCCACAGCACCATCACCCCCGACAGCTGGAGCGACGTGGACAGCTTGGTGGGGTGCCTGTGCGCAGCGGTTGCCAACGAGCAGAAGAAGGTGGTGTGGATTGAGCCAGACCTGCACTGACCTGGCGAGGCAGCTGCAAACCAGGGACTGGGAGGAGGTTTCCTGGGGGCTTCTGGAGGCTTGTTTCAGAGGAGGGTGAAGGACCTGTTAACTAAAGGGTGTCGTGTTTGCACCCCCTGCTAGTGCTGGGTGACCCCTCGCCTGGCTGCTCTCTGCTCCCCGTGGCAGGGAGCCCCCCATAACTCTATGTATAGAGTGTTTCTCACTTCAGCTCCGCTCCCCTTTCATGTGTGGGGGGTGGGCACCTCGGCAGTGGTGCCCAGGTGCCAGGGCAGGACCTGGCATGAGCGGGGCTGCCATGACGTGCTAGGTCTGGACCTGGCTGGCCCCGGTGCAGCCAGGCTGTCCCCTCCCATGGCTGGGGTCTCACCGTACTGGGTATCCCAGGTTCCTCTGATCCCTGCCGCCTGGGCCCGTGCACATCAGAGGCTGTAAGTTCTGTTCATTCTCTGCATTAAACCTCGTTACTGACCACTGCTGCAGGCCCGTCTACGATGGCTGGGCCCTCGACCCCCAGCCCACGCACCCGCCCTGGGTGCGGGGGGCTGCAGGGGCTCCACTGCTGAGGCTGGGCCGGCTCCTAAGAGCCGCGGCACCTCCCCCTCTCAGCAAGAGGCACTGACAAGTGCACAGCAGGGAGATGCAAGTCGCCCAGAACGGATCTGTGCCTCTTTTCCTTCTGGGACTTTATTGAGAAGACCTCATTACAGCATGGTCAACGCCCAGCTGCATGCAGCACCGCACGCTCAGGCCCTTTGAACCCGACACGGTTTTGGTAGACTGTGACCCAGCTGTGGCATGGGACCAGCTGCACCCTGTCCCCATGCAGTGCCGGGGGGCATGCACCGAGCTCTGGCGCGGCGGCTGAGTTGGGTGCTTAATGTTTCTTTGGCAGAAGCTAGGAGCAGGGTTTGGGCAGAGGCACCAGGTGAGCGGGGCCCGCGGGGGGAGCCGGGGCATGGAGGCAGATGGGCTCTTGGGGGGAGCCGGTGGCTCAGAGCTCATTGTAG
Source organism: Crocodylus siamensis (assembly GCF_052110815.1). NCBI lineage: Eukaryota > Metazoa > Chordata > Crocodylia > Crocodylidae > Crocodylus > Crocodylus siamensis. Next base: position 78,936,137 of record NC_143402.1, on the reverse strand, counting down.
AGGGGCTGGCACGGTGGGCTCAGCTTCTCCTCCAAGACGCCGTCGGGGGCACACACCCACGGGTCCTGGGTGTCCCACTGCCACTTCACCAGCTGGGCTCGAAGCCCCGCCAGGATCTCAGCGTAGCGGGGGTCTGCAGCCAGGTTGCAGCTCTCGGAGGGATCGTGGCTCTGGTCAAACAGCTCCCAGCGGTCCCGGTAGTAGTACTGGTGCAGGGTCTTGTTCCAGTGGGTGGGCTGGCCGGCCCGCGTGCGGCACAGCAGGTCCTGGAAGGTGGGCGAGACGTAGAAGTCCTGGTCGATAGGGAAGGGCATGCGGTAGTGGAGGTTGTGGACCAGGCGGAAGTGCCCGTGCTGCACGGCCCGCATGGGATAGTGCATGGTGACTTCGTGGAGGCTCTGGCTGCTGAACGCCGTCGCCCAGGCCGGCTCCGATGCCAGGGCTGGCAGCAATGACTTCCCGGTGAGCTGCACCCGTGCAGTGCCGAAGATGCTGTAGCTGGGGTAGGGGATGGAGAACCAGTCCAGGAGGGTGGGCGTGAGATCTGGGAAGGGAGACAGAGGATGAGTCTGCTGTCAGCCAGGGCGGTGCGTGGCCCGGCCAGAGCCCAGCTCCAGGGCGCGGGTGCCCACCGGGGCTCTGGTGTGGAGGCCTTGGGACCTGCCAGTCTTACCCAGCAGGCTGGCATAGGCCTGGCTGACCTGCCCCCAGCGAGCAGTGTGCTTGGGAGATGAGATGAGCAGGGGCTCAGCTGTGCCCGAGTGGTACAGGTTGGTTCTGCCGCTGGGGAAGGGGATGCCGTTGTCCGAGGTGTAGATGACCAGCGTGGAGTTGAGGAAGCCAGCGTGGCTCAGCTCTTCCAACACCAGCCCGATGCCTGCGTGCAGAGAGCAGAGCTGAGCACGCGCTCCACAGCGATGCAGCCCCCACCGCCTTCCTTCCCCTGCCACTGAGCTGAGGATGGATGCGCTCGTCTCTGCACAACAAGTCCCAGCCCTGTGTGCCCCGTGCCCAGGCCCACTGCCCACCTTGGTCCATGCGCCCGATGGTTGTGTACTGGGCGGCCAAGTCCGCGCGAGCCGCAGGAGTGTCTGGAACAAAGTAAGGGACCTGCGGGGAGGAAGCAGCATGCAAGGGCTGGAGATGCTACAGGAAGCAGCATGGGGGAATTAGAGCCAGCAGTGTGGAAGTGTGGACAGAGCCCCTGCAACCCAGCAAGCTTGGCGGGTGTTCCCACCTCCCACCCCCGTCCTTTCCGGCATTGCCTCCCAGCAGGAGCCCAGCCACGTCCCAGAGGGCAGGGACCCGGCGTTGGGGCCGCTCCCGACAACCTCGTCCTACCTCCACGTCCTCCGGGCGGTACTGCTGGGGCGTCCAGTCGGGGATCCAGCCCATGCCGCTCTCGCCGTTGCCGAACTTCTCGCAGAAGGGCCCGTACTGGGGCTGGGAGTGGCCGCAGCGGTGGGGGTCGTGGAAGGCGACGTACAGGAAGAACGGCCTGCACGGAGAGCGAGGCAGCGCTCGTGGGTGATGGAGGCCCACACGGCGCGAGCAGGGCCTGCACAGCCCCAGGCCAATCCTGACCCGGCTCCAGCCGGCTTGGGCCACCTCTTCATGCAGATGCCAGCCTGGGGCAGGCAGGAGTGAGTTCACCTGGTTTGGGACGTGCTAGGATTTGGAAAGAGGCTTTCCCACCTGTAAAGTTGGGTCCCCTGTGCCCAGCCGAGCTGCTGCCCCTGGCTTTCCCCCTGGGGCGCGTGCTGGGACGTGGGTGTCGGGTGCATCCTGGAGCAGGACACAACGTCTCACCTCTCATCCTGGCTCCGGAGGAACTTGCGCACGAGCAGCTTGATGCGGGTGATGTTACGGCCCACCTGCAGCACGGAGCTGTTCTCCTCGGTGTAGGCAAAGTCGAAGGGGTACACTGCCTCCGGCCCCACGTGCTTCTTCCCGATGATCCCTGCAGCAAATGCATGAGCCCGTGGCCGGAGCACCAGCTGCCGCCCAGCCTCCCCTGGGGACCAGGGAGGCATCGTCTCGCTCCGAAGCTGCAGCGGTGGCTGGCACACGCCCTCCAGCTAACCAGCCCCAGGCTCTCGAGCAGTTGAGCAAGAACCAAAGCACCTGAATCTCTTCTCCCTCTATCAGCCTAGGACCCTCCGCTGAGCGTGGCCCCGCTGCCCCCCGCCAGTGGCTGTCATACAGAAGCAAAGCTGGAGTTGAGCACAGGACCGCCCAAGGGCAGCCGGGCTCAGACACCGGCCTTGCCCTGCTGTCCCGGAGCGGAAGCCAAAGTCGACCTGACCTGTCCAAGGGCAACAGAGGACAAACACCCCCGCGGGGGCCGTGCACGAGCCCGCGTCTGGAGGGGGCAACCAGCCCGCCGGCCCCTGGCTTGCCGAAGCCTGGCCAGGACTCTGCCGTACTTGGGGGCGGGAAGGCGTTTTACCCCTGCCACAGCGGGGCTTTAGGGGCACGATGCCTTGAGCATAGAGAAGCAGGACGTTGCCTTCCCGGGGGCCGGCTGGAGCGGTCTTGCAACGCATGTAGAGCGGGGGCTGGCTCAGGCGCGGCGGCCCCTGCACCCCGCTTCCAGCCCCGCGGGCCGCCGGTTACCTGTGCGGATCCGCGCCTGGCGCAGCAGCAGGGGCAGGCTCCGCACCGCCTCGAAGGAGTTGAAGTGGTGCACGTCCTGGTGCAGGCCGTACATCCCGCTCTGGTGCTGCGAAGGCCAGGCCCGAGGTCAGGCCCCGGCCCAGGCCCCGGCCCGAGCTCGGGCCCCCGCGCGGCCGGGGCCTACCTGGGGCAGCCCCGTCAGGATGCTGGCGCGGCTCGGCGAGCAGCTGCTGGCCGAGGCGAAGGCGCTGCGGAAGACGAGGCCGCGCCGCGCCAGGCCGTCCAGGGCGGGGGTGGCGATGGCCGAGTTGTTGTAGGCGCCGCTCTCCAGGCCGCCGTCGTCCGCTGCGCGGGGGACACGCGCCCGGGCTCAGCGCCCGCCCCGCCGCCCGCGGGCCCCGCGCCGGGGGGGGGGGGCGGGGGGGGCACTCACCCACGATGAGCAGCGCGTTGCGGGCCGCGCCGCCGGGCCCCGGCCCCAGGCCCAGCGCCAGCGCCAGCGCCAAGGCCAAGGCCAGCCCGGCCGGCCGCATCTCGGCGGGAGCAGGGCGAGGCGCGTCCAGCTCCGCCTCCGCCCGCGTCACGTGGGTCGGGGCCGGGAAGGACTGCCCCCCCCGCCGCCGCCGCCGCCTTCCTTCCCCGGCGCCCGCACGGGCGGGGGCGACGCCCGGCCATGGCGGTGCGGAGCGGCCCGCGCCCCGCCGGGGGGGGCCCGGGCCGGCCGTGAGGGGCCGCCATGCCCGGGCGCTGCCGGCCGCCGGGCGCGCTGCGCTGGCTTCCCCGCTACTCCCTGCGCTGCCTGCGGCTCGACCTCGTCGCCGGCCTGACCGTGGGCCTGACCGTGGTGCCGCAAGCCCTGGCCTACGCCGAGGTGGCCGGCCTGCCCCCCCAGGTGAGCGGCGCGCCGCCGCCAGCTGCCCCGGAGGGCGCCTCGCGTCCGGCACAGCCGGCGCGTCCCCTTAGCACGGCTTCCCTGCCGCCTGCCCGCTCCTGCGCTGCCGGCGGGCGCGCCGCGAAGCGTCCGGGGCGGGGGCGGGGGCGCGGGGCCCCCGCCGGGAGGTGACACCATGGTGGCAGCAGGCCCGGGGGGCAGGCTTGGAGGCTGGCGCTCCTGTCTTCCTGGAGGCGTTTCTGAGAGCGCCGGTGCAGGCGCGCGCGACTTTCCTCTGGTCGGTTACGGCATGAATGCGAGGCACGTCTGTGAGGCGTAGAAGACCTATACCGTACGCACACCGTAGCGAGCAGCAAGGAAGGGCCCTGGGACGCCTCCGCGCCTGGCGTGTGCACCAGCCCGGGCCCTGGCAGGGCTGAACGCTCTCTTTGTCCCCGCGCAGTACGGTCTCTATTCCTCCTTCATGGGCTGCTTCGTTTACTGCCTCCTGGGCACGTCCAAAGATGTGACGCTGGGCCCCACGGCCATTATGTCGCTGCTGGTCTCTTCGTACGCCTTCCACGACCCTGCCTATGCCACCCTGCTCGCCTTCCTGTCGGGCTGCGTCCAGCTGGCCATGGGCCTCCTGCACCTGGGTGAGACGCGCCAGCCCCCGCTCTGCCCCCGTTTCCATGCAGTGCGGCTTGTTGTTCTGTGCAAGCCACACGCTTGCCCCACCTCTGTGCTGTCTAGCTACGGCTTGCAAAGCTTTGCTCTGCACGTGCGTGTGTGGGCGCTCTGCGTTCAGCGCCTGAGCCCTGCTCACCGCATCCATCCGCGTCCGCTACAGGTTTCCTGCTGGACTTCGTTTCCTACCCCGTCATCGCAGGCTTTACAGCGGCTGCTTCAGTCACCATTAGCTTCAGCCAGGTCAAGGTAGGCCTTTTGCCATGGCTGTTCTTTGGTTTAATTTGCCTAGGAGCTCTCTGGCAGCCACGCAAAATCATCCTCAGAGCGTGCACGCAACGTGGCGTGGCCAGCCTGCCCCGCTGCTGGTGCCCCCGAGCTCCAGGCTGCCTCCACCCTCCCTGCTGGTCTGCGGGTGCACGAGGAGGGCACTTCCATGCACGCGGGTGGACCGGGTCTTGTGGCTGGACCTGCTCCCCTTGGAAACGGCCCGTCCCCTCCGGCAGGAGCAAGGAGAGAGGTTGCGCCTGGACAGATTTGCCAAAACTCTCAGGAAAACTGAGATGCCGCTGTCTGATTGTAGCTCGCCTGTGGTGGGGTGTGATTTGCTCTGAGGCACTGGGATTGGCGGCGAGGTTGGACTGGCAGGCAGCTGGGCCAGTTCCCTTGTGCCTCGGGTGGTTTTGCGCAATGCCGGGTGAGGCGGGAAGGGAGCGTTTCCTTTGTGGTTGACCATAATCAGAGACGCAGGGCTAGAAAACAGACGGCAGCTAACATCACGTGGTTGCAGCTGGTGCTGCTTGTAGTAGGAACCGCTGAGCTCCGTCGGCCTCGTTGCTCTCATGTTCCCATGATAGATGAGGCATGGGGAGTCTGGGGGTGGGTTAAATTACCTGCCTTGGATTAAATGACCTTTAGCAGGGCGGGTTTTGCCAGTCAGGCGCCCGGGGGGTGAGGGTCGGAGCCTGTGAGTTGGTTCCCCTCTGAACCCTGGGTCTGGGTGGCACTGGGAGAGGGAAAAGTCCTTGATCGGGGCTTGCAGCCTGACAGGGCCCTGGGGGCTGTCACGGGGCTCTGCTTGTTTGCACAGAACATCCTGGGGCTGCGCGGCATCCCACGGCAGTTCTTCCTGCAGGTGTATGAGACTTTCCGGCGCGTCGGGGAGACCAGGTCAGTGCCCCCTTTGCCTACACCCTTGTCTGTCCCTTCCAGCAAAGCCCCTCGGAGCAGGGAGTGCGGCTGGAAAGCTCTCCGCACCCAGGAAGGCCAGAGGCATCCTCCCACCCTGGGGAGCTAATTCCTCCGGACGCTGCCCCGTGTCCCATGCTCACACAGGGCTCGTGCTCTCTGCAGCCAGTTGGACTGGTCAGGAAAAGGCCTTCCCAAAAGGGAGGGATGGAGTCAAATTATTTCCCGTTGCTCTGAGCTCATGGCTGGCTCTGAGCTCAGCCGCTCATATCGCCCCGCTATGGTCACAAGCCTGGGCCGAGTGGGTACAAGGTCTGCTCTGTGCCCGCGGGACCAGGGGCACAGGCACCTCTCCAGGGCAGCGGGAGGTTGAATCAAGGACAGGCGCGGTTTGCCTTGGGATGGCTCCAGTTGGCAGTGGCTCCTGCTATACCCATCCCTTTGCCCTCGTTAGCTGGGAGTAGCCTTCTCTTGTCAGTGGGAGAAGCTCCCGTGTCTTTCCAGCCGGAGCATGGGCCATGCCCACTGTCAGGACATCTCCACTGCTCGCAGTGGGGCCTTGGCGGGGTTCCCCCTTCTCAGCAGGGAGAAGCCCTTGCAGCTGCGATGGGTGCAACGGCTCCCAAGGTGGGCACTGAGCTGTGCTGTTTGTAGGGTCGGGGATGCCGCCCTGGGGCTGGCCTGCCTGGTCGTGCTCACGGGGCTCAGGTGCATGAAGGGCCACGTCCCCCAGGGCTGCTGGATGGAACCGCTGCTGGTCAGGATGGGTCATCTGATCGTCTGGGCCGCGGCGACAGGTTGGTTGGGTTTGCACATGCCCTGCAGCAACGTGCCGCGGGGCCGGGGCCAACGGAGTGAGGAGGTGGTGTGCGCAGCACCGGGGTCCGGGGGCTCTGGGAAGAGCGATGGGGCTGGGACCTTTGCCTGCCAAGCCTGGGTCTCGCCCAGGGGCCATGAGCTGTTGTAAGAGGACGGCCGCTTGGGGCCCTGGTATGAGGTGGCCCTGCCCGGACCGTTGGTGCCTGCCCCTGCCGGACCAGAGACCCCTGGGACCTGCCCTTAACGGGCATCGGCTCCGGGCTAGGATGAGCTGCCAACGCACATCTCTCCCCTGAGCCCACCCCAGCAGCCTGTGGCGCAGCGGGGCCCGGCACGACGCCTTCACTCTGCTCGTTCCCCCGTCTGCAGCCCGCAATGCCCTCGTGGTCCTGTTTGCTGGCCTGGTTGCCTACTCGTTCCAGGTGACAGGCTCCCAGCCCTTCGTGCTCACCGGGGAGACGCCCAAGGGGCTGCCCCCCTTCCAGCCACCTCCCTTCTCCAAGGTCACGGCCAACGGCACCGTCCCCTTTGGCGAGATGGTTCGGGTGCGTGAAGCAGGGGGCTGAGGTGGGGCTGGGGAGGGGGGCTCTTCCCAGGCGTGCTTCTGTTGCGCTGCGCCCTTGCAGCGGGAAGAGGCAGAAATCCACGTGGGAGTGGGGGTCTCGCCCCTTTACGCAACCCCCTGTACCTGGGGACTGGTGGAGCCTTGGGAATGCTGCCAGCAGCTCCAGTTTGGTCTTACCTGGCTGCACTGCCCTGTGCGAGGCCCTGGCATGTGGTCGGCTCTCCCTGCTGCTCTGGGAGATGACGCGGGGTGGGCATCCTCACCTGGGCACTCCGCTCTCACACCGCTTCCTTCCCTGGCCCAGGACCTGGGAGCTGGGCTGGCCGTGGTGCCACTCATGGGCCTGCTGGAGACCATCGCAATCGCCAAGGCCTTCGGTAGGGCTGTGCCAGGCTCCCCCCGGGGGGCGGGGGTGGTCCCAGGGACGAGGGTCTGGGGTCTCGGCACAAGGGAGAATGCTTGCATTTCCGTCCTTTACTGGGTACGCAGGGCACTTCCCTCCTTCCTCTCACCTGCTGCCCCAGGAGCACGGTTTCTGTGCATCTGGGTGGCGGAGAGGGGCTCTCCCCAGGTCTGTCCAGCCCTGGCTGCTGCACCGGCTGCATCTATGTCGGGGTGGGGGGTCTACTGCCCAGGGGAAGTGGGTGAAAAGGCCCAGAAAGGTCTGTGTTTTGGGCAGCCATAGGGTGTGTGTCCCCCCCCCCCACACGCACACACACCAATGGCTTTCTTACTCCTCCATGCACCCTGTTTGCCTGGGCATGGAGGTTGTTGTGTGGGCCCCGGGTGGGATTCGTGGCCGTGGGCAGCTGTGGGGTACTGAGGCGATGCCTCCCTGTCACTCCTTTCTCCTTCCAGCCTCACAGAATAGCTACAGAATCGACGCCAATCAGGAGCTGCTGGCCATGGGTAAGAGCTCAGCCCGCAGGGGTGCCAGGATGGGCTGTGGGGCTGCTCCAGAGACCCAGCCAGGGGTTTGGGGTCCTGCCGCCCTCTCTTCTGTTTGCTCCCTGGGGGTGGGAAGAGTCTGGGAAGGGGTTGGGGGAGACTGGCTCACCCTGTCCCCCCAGGCAGCGTCCCATCCGGTGACTGCACCGCTCAACACCCCTTCTTTTCCCTCCATCTCCCCCAGGCTGCACCAACCTCCTGGGCTCCTTCGTCTCATCCTACCCGGTCACGGGCAGCTTTGGGCGGTGAGTAGCCCCTGCGAGACGGGCCCGGCTGAGCAACTCGGTGCTTGGGCTGGAAGGGGCCACAGCAGGGTCTATGGTACAGGGCCAGGGGAGCCCAGGCTGGCCTGTGCGGGTCGCATGGGGCTGAGCTGGCTGCATTTCCCCTGCTCCCGGCCACTGAGGGTTTGCTTCTGCTGGGCGGTTGGTGCCTCCTTGCCTTCGGCCTGTAAAAGTCCACGTGCTTTGCATCCCAGGACAGCAGTGAACGCGCAGTCCGGTGTGTGCACCCCAGCCGGGGGGCTGGTCACAGGTGGGTGCTGGCGCTGCCCTACACTGTGGGCCCCTCATCCCCATGCCCTGGGCCTGGATGGGCAGCCCCTCGGCTGTTAGTGAGTCCTGCTTTGGGGCCCCATGAGTGGGGGTGAGGGGAGGTTATAATGGCTGGGGCTGGGGCAGCCGTGCCCAGTGGCTTGGTGCCATCACGGCCATGTCTCACCACTTGCCTTGTCCCCACAGGGACCTTGGTCCTGCTCTCCCTGGCCTACCTGACCTCCTCCTTCTACTACATTCCCAAGGCGGCGCTGGCTGCCGTCATCATTGGGGCCGTGGCTCCCATGTTTGACGCTGGGATCTTCAGGACACTGTGGCGTGTTAAAAGTAGGGGCACGAGCCACCAGCGACACGCACTTGTCTGGGTCTGGCCCACTGCCCTCCCTGCCTCAGCTCGGTGCCCCGCACTGGGTCTAGGGCGGTGTGGATGGGCCCGGCTTTGGTCGAGGGCATTCATCAGGTTGACTGCACACGTCTTGGTGCACATGCAGCTGGATGCAATCGTGATTCACGTGTGGGAGCTGCCGGTGTGGGAGCTGCAGAGAACAGTCCTGGGCGTGACATTCCCGTGTCCGAGCGCCACGCTGGAGTGGTGCCTGCTTACATCCGTGTGCTCTGCACCCTGCTGGGCTCCCAGGCTGCTGGGGTGCCCCAGACCAAGCGGGGATGTTTGCCCCGTGGAAGCCCCTTGGTGGCCCAGCACTTCTGTCACGCTGTCTCTCGGGGATGCTGCCTGCTGCTTTGCCCCTTGCTTTCCTCCAGAGACTAGGCCTTTGGCCCCAGCCTGCCGTCCCTGCAATCCCGTTGCATCAGTGGTCCGCTCGGGATTGAAGCCAGAAGGCTTATACCAGCACCAGACCCTGAATCATCTGAATAGAGACCAGGGGCTTCTCCTCCCGCCCCAGGCTCTGCAGCTGCGTCAGCCCAGGTGTGAGAGGGCAGCGTGGGGCAGCACCTGGCTTCTGTCTTCCAGAGCTCGACCTCGTGCCGCTGTGCGTGACCTTCGTGCTCTGCTTCTGGGAGGTGCAGTACGGCATCGTGGCCGGCATCCTGGTCTCGGGGGTCCTCCTGCTCTACACCATTGCCAGGCCCCCGATAGAGGTTCGGTTCAGGCCTCCTGCAACATCGGGAGGGCTTTTTTGTCTGCGCAGGTCTCTCCCCCCGGAGCGGTGGCTGGATGCATCGTGGTGCCTCCTAATGTTGCTCCTTGCAGCCTTCCTCCATGTCACCGTCTCCGGTCAGACATGGGGCCATGAGGACGGGAGAGAGGGATAAGCCCACACAGCCCTGAGCGGGGTGGGTGCTCTCTTGGCACTGCCGACATGCTCTCAGTGCACACAGCTACAGGGTAGGAGATGATGTAAGGTGGGAGATGGGGTGAAGGCCCCATTGTCTGCCCCTTCAGAGCAAGGCATAGAGGCTTGCAGCCCTATGCCCATTTCTCTCCAGGATAGGAGGGGGAACAGAGGCCATCACGGGGTCCTGGGCACGTTCCAGCCCCCTCTTCTGCTCTCTCTTCTGCAGGTCTCCGAGCAGGGGGTGCTTCTCCTGCAGCCTGCAAGCGGCCTGCACTTCCCAGCTGTCGAGCACCTCCGGGAAGCCGTGCACCAACGGGCGTTGGCAGGTACGGGGTGCTGTGCCGGGGCTGGCAGCCTGCCACTGGGGTCTGGCAGATCCTCGAAACGCTGCAGGACGATCCCACCGTCACTCCACACATGGCCCAGTTCATGCTACTCTTACAGGCCAAGGCCTGGGGATGTTGCACCCACCTGTGAGCAGCTGGCTGTCTCCTAACCACCCCCAGAAACCCTCCTGCCTACAGTGAGGCTGCGAAGGCACAGCCCTTAGGCTGTAGGTCTGCAAGGGACCTCAGGTCCCCTTCTTGTGATCCAATGTCCCAACCCCGCGCATGAGTGAGGGGATGCTGCTGCCAAGCTCATCCCTGTGCCTCCTGCCCCGTAAGGCCGCTCCAGGTGCTGCTGGGCTTGCTGCGAGAGGCCCACGTGATGCTCTCCCAGCAGGGTCACCGGCGCGCTGCGTCGTCCTGGACTGCGTGCACGTCAGCAGCATCGACTACACGGTCGTGCGGGGGCTGGCGGACCTGCTGCAGGAGTTGCTCAAGAAAGACATCTCCCTCGTCTTCTGCAGCCTGCAGGTGCGTGTGGGCTGGGGGCAGCAGCATCAGCTGGCCCGTCTGGGGGGCACCGGTACACGCGTGCTGGTGCCGTGATCTGTAATAGCATGGACGTGGCAGAGAGGCTCAGCTCCACTTGTTTCTTTTTGGGGGGCTGCAGTTGCAGCGTACCGAGCACCCGAGCCTTGTCCTGGCCATAGGTGTGGAGAGGACAGGCCTGTGGGGGCTTGGGCCAGCCCTCTCCGTGGCTGCAGTCGAGATGGGGGATGCTCTGGCTGCAGGCCCTGGGGGTCACCGGGCGGCACCAGGTGTGCATATGGGGTGGGGGTGCAGCTCTCACCTGTCCTGCGGTTGAGTTTTAAGGGTGGGTTTGGCCCATCCTTCAGGACGAGCCATCTGGGGGCCGTGGCAGGCTCCGAGCGCCGTGACACCCCTCTGCCCTCTCCCCCCAGCCTCATGTTCTCCATGTGTTGCTGTCTGCGAACCTGGAAGGATTTCGGCATTTCCCCAGCCTGGAGGAGGCAGGTGAGCAAGGCCAGGGTCCTGACCAGGGCAGGGACAGTGCCTTGGCTCAGTACCTGCTAAGACGTCTGCTGTGGTCTTCTTGGGACCTGTCCGTGTGCCAGCCTTGGCTCCTGCAAGGTCCAGTACGGAGCGGTGGCCTCCAAAGGAGTGCCCCAAGCACCTGGCCCGGGAGCTGCTGCCGACTGGGGCTGGGGGAGGCCCCTAAATGGAGCCCTCCCCGAGCGGGCGGGCACGCAGGCGCATGGCTTCGCAAGGCTCTGGGGCCCTGCGCCGGCCTAAGAGCCCTCCCCTGCGTCAGAGCTGGGTTCAGCCTCTGCAGGGCTAAGTCCCAGCTGAGCCAGGCCTCGACTTTCAGCATCTCCTGTTCTCCCCTCCTCCCTCCTCTCCTCCCCCATGTCTCCAGCAGAGCAGGAGCTGCAGGGCAGCCAGCGGGTCCTCTTTCTTGCTGCCGCCGAGACCACGCTGCCGCCGCCAGGGCTCATCCAGTGAGGGCATGGCTCTGGCCAGCCCGCCGTCTGCCCCCGCTCCCAGCCAGGGCTGCAGAGGGGAGCTTTGGGTGGCTCTGGAAGACGGATGCGTGCCAGCACTCCCGGTCTGCTCCTGGGGCACTTCCAGGCAACACAACTGGAGGGGAGGGAGGCAACACTACATGTGACCGGAAGAAAACTCATCTCACCCAGCTGCGGCTCTCGTTTCTCTGTTCTAGGAGGCACCGAGAGCCTGGCGCTAGCTGGGGCTGGGGCGCGTAGCCCTGCCTGGGGACAGCGTGGGGGCACTGCCTTGCGCACACTTTAGCGTCCCCCTCCTTTGGGGGATGGTGGGGACGATGCCTGAGAATCGTGCAAGGTCCCTGCAGGGAGACGCCAGCCTGTGGGCTCGGGTTGGTCCGCACTGAGACCTGGCGCCAGGGGCAGCCAGGCTGGGCGCCCTGGCCACGGCCCCACGCGCGCGGAGGGCGCCGGCCCAGTGTGGACAAGCACGGGGCCTGACTCCGGGGCGCGAGCCGCGGGGCAGGCGGGTGGAGGTGGAGCGTGGCGGGTTACAGGCGAGGCTTTCGGGCACCGTGTGTCGGTCCCAGGGGTCGGCTTCGCTCTTCGTTGTCGACGCGGCCCCCAGCACGTCTCTGCACGCGCCTCCCCTGCACCGGACCGAGAGGACGGACGCGCTGGCCTCCTGGCTCCGGCCGTGAAGCCGTGTGCGGTCGCAGCAGGACGCGCCGCCCTGGAAGCAAGTCTTTAAAGCGGGGGAGAGGCCGCGCCTGCTATGCTCTCCCCAGGCCGGACCGCCCGGGGCCCGGGGCCACGGAGCTGGCCCTGGCGCGGCAGGAGCGCTCGCTTGCGAGGGGGGAGAAGCCTGTGCCTCGGGCCGCGGGCCCGGCTGGGCCGGCCTCCGCCTGGGGTCCGCGGGAAACGAAACCGAAAGCAGGCGGGCCGCGGCTGCGCTGGCTTCGGCTGCCCCCGGCCGTCTCCCCGCCCGCGGGCGCCGGGGGCTCGGGGCCGCGGCCCGGCTCGCTTCGCCGCCCGCGGGAAGAGCCTCGCGGCCGCCCGGCCCCCCCAGGCCGGCGCGGGGGCTCGGCCCGAGGCGGCGTCGGGAGGAGGCGCCGCCCCCGCCGCCGCGTCACGCGCGCGAAGCGAGACCTCCCGCCGCCGCGGAAACCGAAACCGGAGCGAGAGGCGGCGGAGCCGGGCCCGGTGCGTGCGGGGGCAGGGGCATTGCCCGCCGGGGGGGCGTGCTGGGGGGCATCGCCCCGCCGGGGGGGCCTGCTGGGGGGCAGGGGCATTGCCCCGGGCAGCGGGGGGCATTGCCTGGGGGCGTGCTGGGGGGCGGGGGGCATTGCCCCGGGCAGCGGGGGCATTGCCTGGGGGCGTGCGGGGGCAGGGGGCATTGCCCCGGGCAGCGGGGGCATTGCTTGGGGGCGTGCTGGGGGGCGGGGGGCATTGCCCCGGGCAGCGGGGGCATTGCCTGGGGGCGTGCGGGGGCAGGGGGCATTGCCTGGGGGCGTGCTGGGGGGCAGGGGCATTGCCCGCCGGGGGGGCCTGCTGGGGGGCAGGGGCATTGCCCCGGGCAGCGGGGGCATTGCCTGGGGGCGTGCGGGGGCAGGGGGCATTGCCCCGCCAGGGGGGCGTGCTGGGCGGCACGGGGCATTGCCTGGGGGCGTGCTGGGGGGCAGGGGGCATTGCTCCGGGCAGTGGGGGGCATCCTGGGGGCCAGGGAGCATTGCCCCGGCGGGGGGGGGGCACTCTGGGGGGTAGGGGGCATTGCGCTGGCCTGGCTGGGGGCGTGCTGGGGGCAGGGGGCATTGTCCCGGGGGGGGGGCATGCTGGGAGACATTGCACCTGTGCGCGCCCGGAGGCAGCAACCCCTGGGCGGGGCGGGGCTCGGGGCATGCACCCCCCTCCCCTGCAGCGGCCTATGCTTGGGCCCCAGCTGGGGGGGAAGGGGCGCGAGGCATGCTGGGACTTGTAGTGAGGAAGCGTTTGCATGCCGTTGCCGAGCCCCCGCTCTCCTTTGCAGGGGAAGGGGTTAAAAGGCGAGCAGCTGGAGGGGCTGGAGCTCATTTGCATGCCAGCCCCGCCCCTTGGGGCACCCCTTGCACCTCCTCTTGCAAGGGGACTGGGTAGGTGGGGGGCTGGGGGCTGCTCTGCCAGCCGGGACCCCCTTGCACACAGGGGTGCGCCTGGGGTGGGGGGCACGGCTTGCAGCTCCCCCTGCCCCTGGCCGCCCTGGGACCCGGATCCTCTCCTTGGCCCTACAAGCCTTGCAGCAGTCCCAGCTCCCCAGGCCACCGCCAAGGCCCCCGTCGGGCTCCAGTTTAGGGGGCAGAGTGAGGGCTGGGGGCTGCCCTGGGCTTGCTGCGGGGCGCGGATGGGCCGGAGGTTTCCAAGCCCCTCGTCCGCGGGAAGGGGAAGTTGGGGCTCTGCCGCTGGCGGCCTGGCGGCTGTTTCCTGGCTTTCTGAGCGGTCCCTTAAACGGTGAAGGGCAACACGGGGCGTCCTCGACCTGGGAGAGGCTCAGGGATGTGCCTGGAGCCGAGACCAGGAGACGCTCGGGGGCAGAGCAGGGAAGAGCTGGGGCCAGAGCCCCCCAGCGCCCGGCAGCACGGGGGCCTGCCGGCTCAGAGCGACTCTGCTTTAGTTTGCAGTCTCTCCCGCTTCATTGCGTTCCTGGTATAACAAGGGTGTGAGCCTCAGTCTCCCCGACTACCTCGTGGTTAGGGTTAACGGTCAGGGAAGCGGTTAATTGTGTCCGGGATCTGGGCCGCTCCTGGTGCCCGGAAGGGGCGAGATGAGGCTGAAGAGGGAGATGCACCTCAAGCTCCGTGGCCTGGGGCAGGGCGGGCTGGCGGCCGTGGGGCACCTTTTGCGGGTTTGTCTCCAGAGGGGAGTTCCTCCCAAGTAGCAGGGTCACGTGACTAACGAGCATTGTGCTGCAATTTTTCTGTTTTATTGTTGTAAATACTTCTTCCTGCCCGTACAGGCTGCCTGCAGCTTTGCCCCGAGGCAGGGGCGTGCAGGCATGGAGTGCCCTCGCTGCCGCTTTGTTTCCCAAGATGCTTCTCCCAACTTCTGCAGCAACTGTGGGCACCCGCTGGCACCTTCCCTCCGCACAGGACCCGCCCCCAGGGAGAAAGGTAGGAGACTGGGCGGGGAGGGGGACTGCAGGATCCCTTCCCCTGCTCTGCCCCGGCCTGGGGCTGCCCAGGTGACCCCCCCCCGTACCTGCCCCTTTGTGTTCAGGTGGGTCATGTGACCTGGCCAGATAAAACCCCTGGAGTGGGGGGGGTTGCCCTCTTCTTTCCCTTGTGCGGGTGCTGGGAGGACCGCTCCTCTGGCACGGGCAGTGTCTGCGGAGGTAATGCAGAGTTAACTTCCCGCTTCCACTTCCAGCGGGCGGGCCTGGGCTTTACGTCTGCTCTCTGGGAACGGGAGACGCCTCCCTAGCTCGCTCCTGCGGCCGTAGGGCCGAGCGCGGGGGCATCCAAGTCTCCGGGCTGGGGCCTGCACGTAGGACGCCCGCCAAAGGGTTTGGAAGCATCTGAAGCCCCAGGCGGGGGGAGGATGTTTGCCGGGAGCAGGGTCACACGCAGTTCTTGAATGACTCCGGGATTGGGAAGAGATTCGACTGGTTTGACTTGTAACCCGAAACATTTCACTTAAAAAGCATGTACTCCAGGCCTGTTGATTGCTGTAAGGAGTAAGCTGGAAACCTGCCAGGAGTTGAGAGGGATGTATAGGCACGTCGGGTCTTAAAAAGGTCACTGGACCCAATCCTAGCGAAGACTCCAGTTGCTTTGGTTTGCTCAAAGTGTGTTTGGAGTCGCGCCTCCTCCTGGGTGGGGTTAGTGTAGGTCCAGGTTTTCCCAGACGGGTCCTCCTTTCTGGCCCCCTGTTTGCGTGTCCAGGCAGGTTTTTGAAATGCGAGCGAATGCGCAGGTGTTTGCTTTGTCTCTGCTTTCCCGCGCTGGCTGCTTGGGGCTGGGAGCAGGGGAGGGTGTCTGGCTGTCCGGCCCCCTGCTCCTGGGTAAGAGACGCAGATGGTTTGTGTGTGCACGCGTGCGCGCTGCGTGGATGGCACGGCTGGGGGTGGGGGTTGCGGGTCAGGAGTGAGGGGCCTCTGTGTAGAGTGCCCCTACCATGCCGCCACACGCAGGAATGTCGGAGAAAGGTAGGAGCCCCCGGGAGTCACCTGGGTGGGGACAGGGGGACATAGTCAGGACCTGGTGGGGTCTGGTGCCCGCCCCTTCGTTCCTCAGCTACTACTTTCTTCTTCCTCCCCCTTCCTTTCTAAGGATGGAGCTAGCCAGAAAGCAGCTGATAGGACGCTCTCCCTATGTGCCGACTTGCACGCTGCGGCTGCCTACTCCGGTTGCTTTTGGTACCTGAGGGCGTCTCTGGGGCTCAGCCGGAGGCAGCTGCAAAGCCATGGAGGGGCAGGGTGTCATGGCTTTATTACTGGAGCATCTGGAAAGGCTCCATATATGCTGGGTGTCGTGCAGGCGGTCTCTTTGGGAGCTTGATATGTGCCTGTCCTGCTTTCCGTAGGCACAAGGGGGGCCCAGAAGGAGGAATCGTGATGCCCTGCCTTGGTCAGATGTGCAGCAGCAGTCGGCTGGTGCAGCGAGTGCTGTAGCCCAGCCCCTGGCCCGGGCTGGGAGAACTCGAGACTTTCCTCCCTGGGACAGGCAGAGGCACAAAGTCTGACTTGGGACGGGGGGAAAGTGGGGCAAGGAGAGCAGCCACGGGAGCTGTTATCATGGCAGTCCTTTCCAGCTCAGCTTGGCAAAGGCTGGAGAAATCCCTCTCCTCCTGGCTGCCACGCTGCCCCAGCCGCTGTGCGGTTCCCTCACATCTTCCCGTTGAGAACGGCGCTTTCGCCCTCTTCCTTGTTCCCTGATGGGGGATGCTCTCTGAGTTGCAGGAGGTAGCGAGGCCAAGGAGATGGAGATGGAGATGGAGCTGGAGCCTGGACGATCGCTGAGGGTAGAGGGTGCCCCCTCCTCTGGGCCAGGTGCTGAGACCAAGGATGCGAAGGGGAAGCCAGAAGAATCGCTCACGCAGGGTGCCGGGGCTCAGACCCATGGCTCCAAGAAGAAAGTGAGTACAGCCGAATGTGACGGGCCAGACTTGCCACAATTCCCCAAAGGCCCCGGATTGGGTAGGGCTCTCACGGCAGGTGCCGAGCGGCGAGCTCCTTTTCCGATGAGACCTTCTCATCAGGAGCGCGCCACGGACAGCCCCGTTGCTAAAGCTTTCTGCTGGCGCTCTGCAGCTGTTAGCCCCCCGCACCAGGAAATCCTCTCTCTCGCCCAGCGCTGTGCATTTTGTAGCCGGCGGCACCTCCGTGCAGCTGACACTGGATTACGCAGCTACCCCAGCAGCACCTTTCCCACAAGAAGGGAAATAAGAAATGTTCCAGGTTAAAAATCAACCTGACCAGAACAAATATCTGCTGGGTTCGCACTGCCGGGTTGGTGCCGTGCTCTTATCACCCTGCTGAAAACGTGAAATCTTGTGGACTGCAGACGTTGCAGGGCTTCTCTGGCTACCTGACCCTGAGGTCCCCTCCAGCCCTATTTTCTCACTGATCTTATGATCCATAAAATAATCTCTGCATTGCAGCTTGAGAGAGGATTTCACAAGCTGTTCTGGGGTGCCCCTGTCCTTAATGCTGGACACGAACATAACAGCTTTACTAAGACTTGCGAGGCTCTGTTGACATTCCCCACAGCTGCTTTTTTGGTTTTCTTTTTAAGCATAACTCAGTAATTTCCAGTTGCTAACGGGGTCTCTCACCAATATAGGAACCTAGCGCAACTAACGAGACCAGACTCTTCCCATTTTTATTTTAACTAATGCTTTGTGGCCAGTCTCATCCAGCTTTCAGAATTGAGGTTTGTGCCTCGTGCTTCAGTCCCAAATAATCGTACAACAAAAAACACTTACTGGGCAATCATCAATAAACCACAGCGTGGCATTATGTACAGAACTATGTGGAAAGAGGGACAAGGAACTTATTTTGGTAGAGGATTTCTGCCAAATTGCCTATCAGTGCTATTTTTAATGCAAGCTTTGCCTTTCCTCTGTCTGTGTGTGCACAGTTCAGTTAATCCTGGCATCTGAACAGATTCCAGTAAAACTTGTGATCTGTCCGTTTGCAGATCTGGGCCCTTTGTGATGCTGCGAGAGGACAGATAGGCTGGCAGTAGAGAGTGGAGTTCACTTCTGAAAAGGGCTAGTCTAGCACAAAGGCCACAAAACCCCAAATCTGGATTAAATCCATGGTGTAAACTGGCTTTGCAGACGGGGGCCAGTTTCGCTCCATCTGAAGGCGAGGGGTGGCCGGTGCTGGGAGATGAGTCACTGATTCCCGGCTTTTCCACTGTGAATAAAACCTCTCGGGCTTGCCAGCACATGGTGTCTGGAGGCCTGGTGCTGTGCCAGCGCTGGAACAAGGAAGCCGTGTTGAGGAGGAGACGTGGCCTTTGCTCAGCAGGTTGCACATTGGCCCCACGACCAAGTGGCCCAGGGCCTCGGTGCCGTGCTTTGCAGAGGCTGGCCCTGTGCTGCTGTGGCTCTAGGCTGCTTGTGATGAAACTCTTAGGTGATGAACTCTCATGAAGTACGAGGGTTGTTTCTGTAGGGCCCACCCAGCATCTCGGCGTTGTAGGGTCTGTGGGACCTGAGCAATAGCACCTCTTGCTCTGTTGCAATCAGATGGGCACGGTGTCATGTTCATTTACTGTGATTTTGAGGTGGGGGAGGCAGCATTGGCAGCCCCAACAGTTTGGTTATCATGGCCCCTGTAATTCTATAAAACAAACAGAGGCTGCTGTCAAGGCATTCATAAAAAATGAGGGCTGGGAGGGACTTCGGGAGGTCATATCTAGTCCAGCCCCCTGCTCCAAGCAGCACCAGCCCCAACTCCATCATCCCAGGCAAGGCTTTGTCTACCTGGGTTTCAAAAACCTCCAAGGATGGAGATTTCACCACCTCTCTGGGTCACCTGCTCCAGTGCTCCACCACCCTCCTCATGAGAGAGTTCTCCCTAATATCCAACCTCAACTTCCCTTGCTGCAGTTTGAGCCCATTGCGTTCTTGCCTCTCCCGTTCCAGCTGCAGCCTGGAAGCTGTTTTCATCTCTGTAGACACTTGGGAGCAATCTTTCCCTCCGGTTTAAACTCTTGCCTGGCCTTGGCCAAGGTGCCCTCTTTACGATTCCCCCTCCCTGATGTTGCTTCTGAAACGGGGCCTTCCCCATAGCCTGCACGCGGGCACGTTGGTCAAGGAAGCCCTGACCCGAGCTCCTCCAGTCCTTCCTTCTCCCTGGCCTTGTATAGATTGCAAAAAAGCAAAAGCTCGCAGTGCCTTTTGGAGGCTACCTCCAAGCAACGAGCACCTTCAGAAGCAAAAGCAGCCTGGGGTCTGGATGCTAGGAGCAAGGGGATGGTCATGCCCTATCCCCACATGTTAAGCTTCTAGCTCCTGTCTAACTGCCATCCCGTCGGCTATCGTACGGCCAGGCAGATGGCCATTCACTAGCAAATGCACGACGGTGTTCTAGCTAATTGTTTCCACTTCCTAACTCTGGTCTGTGTGCGAGTGAAGCCCTTTTTCAACAGGCAGTACAAGGTGAGAGTGAGGTAGAGGCTGCCAGCCCTCCTGCCAGAAAGAGGAGAAGGTTGAAGCCAGGCTCGCCGGAAGGCCGCAGCCCATCTCTCGCAAGCCCATGGCAGGTAGTTCTCCTGGTACTTCTTGTATCTGGAGGAGTCGACACCAGTGCCTTGCCCCGAAGCCCCGTTTACCAGCACGCGGGTTTTTTCTGGGTTGACCTGGAAGTGAGCAGGGCAGGCCTGGGCTCCAGCCTGCTGTCAGCAGGATGAGACCTGCCCCATGGGGGTCTGGAGAGCAAGTACGTCTGCGCAGGGGCAGTTCTTAGCCTAAAATCCCTGCGGTTCGTCTGTTTTCTTACAAACTCCTCACTGGCAAATGAGGCAGAAGGGGTTGCTGCGTGCATGTCCTTCCAGCCAGCGCCCGCGCTGCTTTGTGCATAGCTTCCCATTCCTGTCCACGTCCACCATCGCTCTTCCATCGTGGCTTGTGACCGGGCTGTTGTGCGCATGGCAGGGGGCAGGGAGGGGCTTACGGTCAGAAGAACCTCCACTCCCTTCGGCCCTGCAGCCCTGTTTGTATTTAGCATCTGGGACGGGGACCCCTCGCTAAATGTATATGCTGTAGGACTCTGAGCACCACTCTTCCCTGCGGAGTGCCTGGCCTCGGGGGATCTGTCCAGCTCTGGTGAAAGAAGTGGAAAATGGGCCTAAACTGTTTTCTTGAGGGCACCGATGCAGAACGTCTGTCCCGCCCTGTCCTGTCCTGTCCCCGCCGCCAAGGGCTCCCTTGGAGAAAATCACACATTACAAATGCTGAAGTGCTTCCCCCCCTTCGTTGTCGCACTCGTCTTTGGGGTAGAAAGCAGCAGCCAGGGCATGATCACACCTGCACAGACAGAGGCTGCTCAGGGCATCTCCTTGTCCTGTCCCAAAAGCACTTTACTTGTTCAGTTTTCAAAGGTAAAAGACTCCCCATGACTCGAGTGGTGCCGTCTCCTTTTTCACTTGATTCCCTTTGTCTTTACAATAGAAATTTGGGGTTGTGTTAGCCATGATTTCATGGGCAGGGGTGAGACTAGCTTAATACATCTGCATCTGCAGAGAAAGAGTTGAGGTTGAATGGAGGGAAGCAATGAAGACAGCTTCTTTACTGAAAGTAATTGGGCTTCATTTCTCTGCTCTGTTGCACAGAAAAAGAAGAAGAAGAAGAAGAAGAAAGGTGCCCCTGACACGGAGCAGCCGGACTCCTTAAAGTCAGATGCACCTAGCACAGATTGTTCTCTGGTTTCGGAAAGATCCTGCGATCCCTTTCCTGCATTGGAAAGTGCAACCCAAGAGGACAAAGTGGCCAAGCCGGGCACTGCGCTGCCTTCTGGTTGCGCCACAGGTGAAACAAAAAGCAGTGGTTCTTTGGGCCCCTTGGGAGAGGAGAATAAAAACACAGAAATGGCTGTGGGAGACCACTTCGGCAGCGCCAGCGCCAGACTCCAGGATGATGCTTGTGGCAAGACGGCTCAGCCCACAGGCTCCACAGCTCCACAGGAGAAGATGGAGGATGGAAATTCCAAAGGTGACGGAGAAGAGGGCAGAGACGAGAGGGGATCTGAGAAGCAGGAGGATGCCCGCAGCCCTGCTGAAACGGAGCGGCCCCTGGGAAAAGCATCTGATGCCCAAACTTCAGGGGCAGACGGAGGTGCACTAGGCTCCAAAGGAGCTGGAGAAGGGGACTCCCCAGGGCTTCCCACCAGTATGGAAACGCCGGAGAATGAAGAAGCTAGTCCTTCTGCAGAGGCTGTGAATCAGAAGAGTAAAGTCTCACCGACTGAGCCTCGGGACACACAGAGCAGGGAAGGGAAGGTGGAACGAGAGTCCAAGCAGCAAGCACATGCTCCAGTGTCCAAGGCAACCAGCCAGGTAAGGTGCTGAGGTCCCTCTGGGTATATTGGGGTGATGAGTCTGACCTCTCTGCTCTGCAGTTCCCACCGGTAGCCAAATTAGAGCCATGTTTATGGTGTCAGTGCTGATAACAGCTGTGACCCATGCTGCGCTTCTTAGTCTAGAGAGGACCGTGCTGTACAGCAGCCACAAAACAACTCTCTCTCGAACCTAATGTCAGCTGCACAGTGATGTGCATTTCCTCCTACTGCAAGTAAGCAAAAACAGTCTTGGCCAAAGCAGGATGTGGCATCTCTACAGCTTAACGTGAATCATGACGGCAGCCTGTTGGTCTGGGGGATTCCAGTTCATTGCATGCATGATTATTTATGTTGCAGACGGTTGTAGGAGGGCAGCAAAAGGCAGCAGGAGGGCCACAGGAGGCCCTGAGGGGGACAGCGGATAATAAAAAGGGACCAAAGGAGGCTGACCACCCAAAACAAGACTATGCCTCTGTTGCAAAGACCAGTATCAAAAAGGAGGAGAAGCAGCAAGCAAACCAGAAGGCGGGCAAAGAAAGAGAAGGCAGAAGTCAAGCCCAAACAAGTGACATCCCTGCAAAGGGTGACGTCCCGAGCAATCGGCAAACCAAGCAGAAGGAGCAAGACAAGAAAGCTGCTCCGCATGTGGTTAAACCGAGGTACGGTA
Source organism: Crocodylus siamensis (assembly GCF_052110815.1). Classification (NCBI taxonomy): domain Eukaryota; kingdom Metazoa; phylum Chordata; order Crocodylia; family Crocodylidae; genus Crocodylus; species Crocodylus siamensis. The sequence continues at coordinate 78,914,537 of NC_143402.1, read as the reverse complement.
TGAGTTGGACCAGTTCTGCTCAAGGTAATGGTGGCTGAGCAGCACCTGTGCAAATGCCTGGTACCTCTGGCCTAGAGGGCACTCTTGGGACACAAGGGCGTTGTGGTAATGTTCTCACTGTGGGCAGGGATTAGGGAATGAAGTGAGTTTATAATTGTGGTCCATGTTGGAGGGCGAATACAGCTGGGCCATGCAGGAGCCTCAAGGCACGGGACTTGCACTGTGCTGAACTTGAGGTCTTGTTGTGGCACTGTGGAAGTTAAAATATGGCCCGGACAAGGGGAAGAGACCCATGTTTTCCTCCTGAGCCTGGGCAGGGAAGTCTAGCTGTGTGATGACAGGGTCAGGACTTCCTTGCCAAGAGCAGCTTTTTAATGTAATGGGTGTGGATGAAGATGGATAAGCCACTTCACGGGTTCTTTGCATTGCGCAAAACCATGCACGATATTTCTGCTAAAACGATTTAGCAGCAAAGTAATTGATGGTGAGCTGGTTTAACTGTCCTTACAACTGCTGGCTCCCTATACAGGCATACCTTGTTTTATTGCGCTTCACAGATACTGCGTTTTTTACAAATTGAAGGTTTGTGGCAACCCTGCATCGAGCAAGTCTATTGGCACCATTTTTCTATCGGTTAGCATTTTTTAGCAATAAAGTATTTTTTAATTAAGGTCTGTACATTGTTTTTTTAGACATAATGCTATTGCACACTTAATAGACTATAGTATAGTGTAAACATAACTTTTATATGCATTGGAAAACCAAAAAATTCATGTGACTCGCTTTATTGCGATATTTGCTTTATTGTGGTGGTCTGGAACCGAACCTGCAATATCTCCGAGGTATGCCTGTACATGCAGTGTGAACACTTGGGGGTAGAGGTGGGAGAGTGGGGAGGATTGCAGAGCTTTTAAAGGCTTTTTTAACCATTTCCTTGCAGCCAGGTGTCTCCTGCAGAAGGCATCACAGTGTACTTCCATGCAATCATCTCTAAAGATTTCAAGCTCAATCCTGAGCAGCATAAAGTGTTCATCAGGGGAGAAGGTATTTCAGGATATGAAAAATGGAGTGATAATATCTGTGAATTGCACTATGCAAAGTAAGTACCGCTAGATAAATACCACCTTATCTTAAATGTGAGACAGTGAGATTCATTCGGGAAATACTATAGGACCTGGCTGCATGCCCACATCAGGGCTGACCCCAAATTCTAGGAATATTTTGATGGATCTAAATAAGAAAAGGATACTTTCCTGGGGGGAAGGAGAACAGTGGAGAGTATGCACTTGCATGAGAGCTGCAGGTCAAAGCAGGGAGGTGAAACTAATTTTATGGTGGTCCTCTAATACCCGCGCCATCTTCCATCCAGAAATGTTTATCTTGAATTTCACATGCATGTTACATTTTTGTGAAATGGCCAAACGGCCCTTTCCTGGCATCCCCTGCCAAGTTACTTGACATGCCGTACCAAAGCTAACGTATGCAGCCTTCCAGCAGCCCAGCGAGGAAGGTTTGTACTCTTTGCAGTTTACGGCAACGCAGAGGTGAGAGTGGCTGGTCTAAGCTTGGACAGTGGAGAGCTGGGAATCCTCTTGTTCCTGCTCCCAGCACTGGACAGCTGGCAGGATGCTAATAGCTGACTAAGCTGCAGCACTGGCTTTTTGCTCTGCTTCCAGTGGCTCCTATTGGTTCTTGACGTCTCAGGCACTTCACAAGCAACCCAGCACCCTACCCACCTGAGTACGAGCTCCCCACAACTTACAGATTAAACAAAACAGGATTTGCTCTGGAGCTGGGTGTTTCCATGCCACACTCTAAGTCTGGCTTAAAGGACAGTCTAATATGCGAGTGTGGTGATGCACAAGAGACTGCTGACCACCTCCTCGCGTGTGCAACACACCCAGGGTGAGGACCTGGCAAGCGACAGCCATAAAGCAGTTGTTGGGGCTCCATCACATTAGTGATGTGTAGAGGGGAAAATGAAGTTTACAAGAGAAGTGGCTCCTGTAGGTGTGTAGCTGCTCTGGAGGTCCCAAGTGGATTTTTGCCTTAAACAGGAGGAAGCTGGAAGTAGCCTTTCGGAATTAATTTGCCAGTGGGACTGCTAAAAATGAAGTATTAAACCAGTGTCTGTGATCATTCTTCTTTGCAGCTGCTTAATACGTACTGTAATTTCTACTAAACAGGGACCTGAAAGAGCACGGACACCTCGTAGAAGGATGTGTTCTTATTTCCAAAAAAAACTTGAATAAAGACATTGCGTACAAATACTATATAGATGGTGAGAAAGAGGGAAAGTATGAAGTGATTTACAACTCTAGTGGTCCAGATGTTTACATCAATCGCTACATGCGCATAGCTTCTAATCTCTGTTTAGAAGGTAAGCTGGAGTCTAGTGTGTGAGAATATGTAACCTGGCAAATAGAAGTATTGATTTGAAATCGCATTGAATGCATCTTCTTATGCGTAGGCTACACCTTTCTCCCCTAAAAACTAGTTGGGGAAAACTGGAGGTGAGTATTGTATGCAAGGAAAACAGATCCCCATGGGTCTGGAAACTTAGCAGTGGGAGGAGACAGAGGTGGCAGCATTAAATGCTGTGGCTCTGGAAGCCATGGCAGTTAACTTTGCAAACCCCTGCCCCCACCGCATTTCTGGCCGAGTGGGTGCGCCCCTCGCATCCATGCACCAGATTGGGTTGGCGCACAGGTTGGTCTGTGACCAGACCCAGCGTGCGGAGTCGGACCTGGCGCACCGAGTCCAGGACTGCATGCTGGCTTGGGGCTATGTGCTGGCATGGACCTGGTATGCTGGGTCTGGGCTCCAGGGCTTGGCTCCAGAGCTATTGCCACTTCCTTACCTTAGTCAAAGATCCTTTACCTTCAAAATCAAGGTGCATACTAGATACAGGGGTGTGCTGCATGTGAGGAAATACGGCAAGGTTTAAACCAATGTGCACCATTGCCATCATGGGTTCCTAAGCTAGGATAGTCGTAGATGGCTTTAAGAGCCTTGGAGTGCTGTCTGGGTAGGTTTAGAAATGGTATGATTGATGCTCGTGTTTTGCTTTTTGTGTCTTTCTGTGGCCTCCTTAACAAGCTTGAGAGCAGAGGCCTATAGCTTCCAGGAGAGCATGCCTGTAGCATAACTAACGCGCCTCTTCTCTGCTTGCTTTATGACGTCATCAAACAAAACAATGCCATTTTTATTTTGGCATTAGAATGGCATCAGTATGATGATATAGTGTGTGCCCCACCTGATGCTTCTGTGGTGAACAAGATCAAGGGTTGGTTTAAATCGGATGATGGAAAGAAAAAAGTTTCGACGGGGAAGATTATAGCAGGAGAAATCATGTTGGAGACCATCTTCAGCCTCCTTAGCACCTGGTCCTGCATCAACATAAGGAGCTTTTTCAGCCAGTTGCATCAGTTTTATGTAGTGACCAGCAATCCAAGGGTGTACCAGGGAAAGCCAGAAGAGTGGACATCACTAGAGTTTGGAACAAAAGAGGTATTTGTTTTAACTATAATTTGCATATTTTTTTTGCATGGATGGCTAACAGTCTTACTTTAAATAAGTAACTTAAAAGTTATCTCTCCCTCTCTCCCTCCCTTGTCTGTTTTCAATCCTAACTTTTAAGGAATTGTATACCTTTTCTTGCTTTTTCAGTCTGTAGTGTTGTTTGGTATGAAGGGGAGAAGCAGATACTTTATATGTGGACAGCTAACGACCAAGTGTCGTGTAGTTTTTTTTTGTGTTTAATTTGTGCAGAAGGAGATGGTGAATGAGGGCCCTTTCCTCATTCCTTTCCCAAAACATTTTATCCATGGAAAATAGCTGTGTTTCCCTCTTTTCCTTCCTACTTCAGGTCAATGAGCTGCTTCTGAGGTATTTGAGAAAACTAGGCAAGCCATTTCTTGATAAAGGTGAATCTGCTCCACCAGAAAACTGGCCGGTGAAGAGTAAACTAGAGTTGGGGCTGATCATTCTTGCAATAGGTGAACGCTATGGACTTCAGACCTCAAAAGAGGACCTGACTCAACTCTGCAGCCTCCTTTGCTTGGAAGAAAAGCTGGGAGACGATGCTTTCCACAAAATGGGCCACGTTCTAGAGGAGTTTACAGAAAAGCCACAGTATGTTTTTTTGTTTGTTTGGGCTGAGGGGTTAATTTTGCATCGGGGTGCTGCCCCTCCTTTCAGACTCCAGTGTGTAAGGATGAAGGGGTGCAACCAACACCCCCTGCCTTAAAAAGAGACCCCCCAAAACCCACTTAATTCTGGAAGGGGTGTGGGAAGTCGTGTAGGTTGTGCAGTGTGCTGAACAGAGCTGGAGGATCGCTGTCCTTGGCTTGCAAGCGATACTCCTGTCAATCGCCGTATGCTGTTGGCTTCGCAATGGGCACCCTGTTGGCATGATCTCCTCCTTGCTTGAGGAGAGGCAAAAGTGAAGAGTGATAACGTGGGCTGCCACCTCGCTTTGTTTTCTTTCTAATAAAATCTGACCAGTGCAAGGGTCCTTCCAGACACTAGTGCATCTTGCTTTTGACCATTTAAGAATGAAATCGGTTTGCATGTCACAATTTTTGAAATTCCAAAGGTATTTTAGATGTTGCCATGAGGGTAAGTGCCAACCAGAAGGCCTAGAAGCATTGTGATGCCCTCCTTATTGGGTGGGACATTTTTTAGGGTAGAAGGGGGCAGGGCTTCAAGTTTTTGAAGTAGTGAATATCAGCTAAAAAGCCAGTTTGTCTCCCCAAGCAGCCTGATCCTACCATCGGGGAATGGAAAGACTCAAGGGAGCTGGAAATTGGAAGATGAGGGGTCAGAGCTTACACCTCTTCAAACAGACTTCCCTCTTCTGCAAAGTGCTTTATTGGGCTTGTCTTGGGCGTTGTAGTAGTAGTAGTAGTAGTTGTATAATAGTAATATTTATTGTAACCATGTATTGGCATGAGACTCTACAATACAAATAAGCAGAGAAGGCTCCTGCCATGAAGAACTTACACTCTTAGCTTTGGCCTCTTCTTCTCAGGAAGTAGGAAGCTGAGAGGTATTAATGCCAACAATGTGTTTTGTTGTAAAAAGGACAACAGGAAGCTGGGCTCTTGCTAGGAGCAGCACTTACAAATCAAGAGAGGCCATTCCCCTGTTCTGTTCAGCACTGGTGAGGCCTTGCCTGGGGTACTGTGTCCAGTTTCGCACTTCAAGGAAGATTTGGACCAATTAGAAAATGTCCAAGGGAGCAGCAAAAATAGTTAAAGGGCTGGGAAATATGACTTATGAGGAAAGGCTGAAAGAGCTAGGGTTACTGGCTGGGATGATGGAGTTAGGACTGGTCCTGCTTTTAGCAGGGGGCTGGACTAGATGTGACCCCCGGAGGTCCCTTCCAGCCCAAATTGTCTGTGATTTGATGATTGAATAGGGGGAGAGAAGTCTGAGGGGAGATTTGACAACATACAGGACGGGTGGTCAAGCCATGGGTGGAGATGGCCAGTTCTCTGTGGCCACGAGGGGCAGCGGTGATAGATTTCATAGACATTGGAGCTGGAAGGGACCTTGTATGATCATCAGATCCAGCCCCCTGCCCCAAGGGGTAGGAAGTCAGCTGGGGTCAAAGGATCCCAGCAACATAAGCATCCAAATGTTTCTTGACCATGTCCAGAGTAGGTGCTTGCACCACCTCTGGGGGGGGTCTATTCCAGGCCTTGGGGGCTCGGACAGTAAATAAGTCTTCCTTGTGTCCAGCCTGAAAGGGTCTTGGAGGAGTTTGTGACAGTTGGACCTTGTCATCTCTTGGGGTGCCCTGGTGAACAGGTGTTCCCCCAGCTCCTGGTGCACCCCCATGATGTACTTATAGGCTGCCACCAGCCTGCGCTTCTCCAGGCTGGAGTCCCTTAGCTCTCAGCCTCTCCTCGGAAGACCTGCTCTCCTGCCCTCTGATCATGTGTGTGGCTCTCCTCGGCACTCTCTCGAGCTTCTCCACATCCTTCCTAAATTGTGGAGCCCAGAATTGGATGCAGTGCTCCAGCTGTGGCCTCACCAAGGCCAAGTAAAGTGGGAGGACGACATCCTGTGTCTTGCTAGGAATGCAATGGTAGATGCACGCCAGAGTTTTATTCGCGTTGCCAGCTGCAACGTTGCATTGGTGGCTCATGTTTATCTTGTGGTCACTCGTGACCCCCAAGTCTCTTTTGGTAGTGGTGCTAGCAAGCATAGCATTGCCAAGCCTATATCGAACCAAGGGAGCTTTCGATGGGATATTAGGAAGAACTTGCTCCCTGAGGGTGGTTGAGAATTGGAGCAGGCCACCCAGAGAGGATGTGGAGTCTCCATCCTTGGGAGTGTTTAAGCAGATTGGAAAAATGCTTGACTGGGTGAGTTAATAGGGGATGATCCTGCCCTGAGCAGAGGGTTGGACTAGATGGCTTCCTGAGCCCTATTTTCCCATGATTTCTAGAGCCACATTCCCAGGTGCATATTTGTCCAAGAGGCCAAGTGCACAATTTTTATTTCCCTTTCCAGACTTGGAAGGGGAAGAATCTTCCCTAACTCTCCGTCCGTCACTTCAGGCGTCTTTCTTATCCGTTGCAGCATGAAGCAATACCTGATCCATATGTGCGAGAGATGTATGGAAAGTCAAGTGGGTCAGTGGCTGTGGATCCTTCCTCTTCTGCATTTCTTCGCTCATCCTTTTGACCCTGTCAGACGCTCTGTAGCAGACTCTTACCAGAAATCTGAAGAGGACTGGGCAGGGCTAGAAGGCCTGGCATTCAATGACTTCAGAAAGAGCACGTCTTCTCAGGGGTAAGTTAACTTATTCGTGAATAGCTCAAGCCTGAATATTTGCAGGGCTTCTTGTTCCCAGCCCCGTTTCACCGGCCCTCGCAATAATCCGAGCGTCTGACAGCCCTGCTGCTAAATGTACTACTACTCAATTTTGCAAATTTTTCAGGGTGATGTCTGTGAACTCAAACTTTGCTCACGCTGGGTGCCCGCCCGTGTGGGTCACCCTAGGGAGTGGGGAGACTTTTCTCATCATTGGGAGAATAAAGTAAAATGTGTTGGTTCAACCATCTCCTTTCTATAAATTCACTATAGAAGGACCTAGAAAATGCAACCTCTTCCTCTGTTGGTTATAGGAATGGTGTTTTGTGCCTGAAAACTTTTTCCAACTATTTAGTTGGTCTAATAAAAGATACCACATTTACCCAAAGAACCTCATCTGCCTACATCTTCCTCTTGCATTTTGTGTCCATTGAACTTTTTTAAAGATGTGAAAGTGCATCATATGTATACCCACATGTGCATATAAATGAAGAACTGAAGTCAATCTCTGGGTGGAGCGAGAGGTGGTGGATTGGGTCTCTTCTGCATGCTTTCCATGCCTCTTGTGTGGGGGTCTAGCATTTCTGATGTTTTCTGCTCTGCAGGAACCAGCTGCTGCAGCTCATGGACAGAAAGAAATACCTGCTGCGAACAGACGAGATGCTGGGCCGTTCCTGGTTCTGCTTGCTGTCCCTGGATGTCTTGGGAGAATTTCTGACCCGTTTACCTATGCATTTGTTGGATGCTCTTGTAGGAATTTACCATCGACTACAAAGCACCGACATTTCGTATACCACAGCTGAGGTTTGTCTTTGCTAAGTAATCTAAATCTGTATCCTAAGCTATACTACCCACAATAGTCATTATCGTGAAGGCAATTGTACGCTGTTACTGTAGGAAACACGTCTTACTAATACCATGTTTTCTGGCATACCACATTCCCCGCCCCTCAGATAAAGCACCCGTGTAAGAAAAAGCACACACAAAGTGGATGGAACCTAAACTTCAGCCCACTTACCCTCCCTTTCCTGCTTAATCAAAAGCTGAAACCCTACTTGCTGCAGAAGAATTGTCTCCAGGGGTAAACCTGCAATTCTGAAAAAAGCTAAAAAGCGTTCAGGGCTGCAAAATAGGGGGAAGTGTGTGTGGTATGCAAATAAACATGGTATTTGACAAATGAGTGTGGTAATTTTTTCCTTCCAGCCATTTTATTTTCTCTTCATAATTCATAACCATATAATTGGAAAATATTTCAGCAACTTTAAGTAGCTCTTTTCAGGAGTATTGACTTAAACTCGTGAGCGGAATTTGGAGTTAAGTCAATAAGCAGAAGACTTGACTTCAAATAAATGATTTCAGTCTTGTTTTGTATTTGTACTTCAGTTTATTTTCCTAAAAGGAAGTTGTTTCTCACTGTTTGCCACAGCAAAGAGTGTATACAAATCTGACCCTGCCCTAGATGGTGGGTGCATATGCATATCTATAGCTACTTGGCCACAAGCTAAGGTAAATGTTCTTGGGTGAACATAACCTTTTTATTCTGCATTCTTTATTTTATGTGGTTTATTTAAAGCTTTTTCTCCTTTTTTCTCAGTCAATAGAGAATCTCCTGAAGAAGCTGATAGAGCTTCTGGATGATCACCAGAAAAGGTAAATGAAGTCCTAAATCTAATTTTCTCGCTGTGCTGAAACATGCCTTTGCCTGTGGTTCAAGCTACACCCAGACTGGTGCAGTACCAAGCCCCTCGTTGAGTCTGCAGGGCATGCTAGTCTGCTAAAAGCTTGGATCTCAATGGCAGCCGAGGAAAAGGAGGTGTTCAGTGAAAGGAGAAAAGCTTGTTGCGTTTGTTCATTGTGTAAAATATATTTTCATTGTGATAGAAAGATGCAATTAATTTCCACAGTGGGTCCTAAATTGTTCTGCTGTTTCTGAGATGCCTCAAGGGCAATTCTGTATACCATGAATCCTCCTTAAACCCCCTGATCTTACTGAACTTTACCCTTTCTCTGAAGTTGTTGAAGTGTTTAGACTTTTAAAGAACTGGATGTGTTTTTATTTCTCTCTAGACCCCTACCACAAGATGTCTTGGAGGCCTGCTTGATTGTCTGCGCTAAACTCTATGACGTCGTCTGCAAAAAATCCAAGTTCAGGTTCTACCATCTACCTACTGCTGCAGCAGCTATGATTGTTTCCAGAGTTAGTGGCCTTACATCCTTGGAGGTAGGTATTTGCATAATTAGTAGCATTCATTATTTAACGTCAGGGATGCGCTTGCTTCTGTAGTTCCCTTAGTTTCATTCTAGCTGCTTATCTCCCTTCCTGCATTGTGCCAGGGAACTAATGTAAGACTAATAACAGTGATTGATCTCCAACTTCATTCAGCTGTGTTTCACTTGCGTGGCTTGTTATATTAAAAATACATTCTGTTGCAAATATAACTGAGACCTAGATCTGAGCTTCCATAGTGCTTTTTTTTTCTGTAAAAAAGTTGTAAGAGGTAGGAGACTCAGACCTACAGAAATTGCATATGCAAAAAAGCTGGCTCCTGGGTGAGTTGCAGGTGTTTGCAGTCAGAGACTGAGCACCTACTGATCTCCTTTTCATGGCATTGCCTGAAGTCCTTCTGCCCAAGGATTGATGTGTATGGGATTGCAGCCAAAACAGGAGCTCCTGGTCCCTCTCATAAGGTTTCTGAAATCTCTCCAAGGCCTTGTGACAGCTGAGGTATTTATTATTTCTGAGCTATTGGTTTTGTTTCCCTTAATGTAACACTAGATTTCAAAAGGTGCTTCAACAAGTGGAAGTAATCCGAGTATGTCAGTGATGGACATCTTGAACAATCTCCTGACCCAGACAAAAAACTGGCTTCGAGATTATTTAAGCAAGCTGTACTACAGTGCAAATGGGTCCACTCTTCATGAAGAGCTGCAGGTATGTATTCTTGAGTTATGTAGCTGGGGAAAAAGCTTCCGATTTTACTGACTGCCAGAGTCTCCAGTCTTTCCCCAACTTTTGTCCTTGTTTTTTTCTTTTCCAACCTTACTTGCAAAGAAGAAGGCTGCTATGTTGGGTGCCTAAATATTGAAAATGGTTGGTATTGATGGTAGTTGGACTCTACAGCTTATATCACTGTCCAGAACAACTGTCCTCTCTCTAGTGACTTTTTTCTGTCTTCGTTTTCTGACGTGGACTGGGTCACCCACATCCTCCTTTAAATTCAGATTCCAGGGACTGGAATAAGCTGTTCTAGAAATAGGGCATGCCACGCTCATCAGCTAAACATATCTGAACTTTTGGCATGTCTCCCAGAGTGAATCAGGATGACAGAAATAAAACTCTGTCTTGCACTGTGTGCATGCCACTGTATTTGGGTTTTTAAATGATGCATCAGGAGCATTTATTTGTTAGTAGCACCATTCCAAGTCTTCCTCTCTCCTTAGGTCTGGGATCAGTTCGTGAGGATAAACTTTCCTGATGAACAGTTCACCGAGAAGTGGAAGAAAACTCTAGTTTCTGACCTGGAAGGGAAGATTAAAAAGGTACCAACCTTGTGCATGTGTGCATCTTGTGGATTGATTTTAAAGTGGGTGCCTTTCTCTCTCGCGGTGCGGGGGGGGGATGTTTATAATTTTATTCTTAAATGATTTTTGCACCAATGGAAGTTTCTGTGGGAGAGAAGCAGTAGTGGAGGTTCATTCAGCTGCTATTGAAATCAGAAGAAAGGCTCCCATTAACTTCAGTAGGAGATGGACCACTCTTTCCATGATTAAACAGCCTTTTATGATGGCAAAAGTCCCAGCCCTCATTTATAAAACAACTTGCTGCTTCAGAGCCTCTCCTAGACTGTAGGGCTTGATTTTGTTGTTGTTGTTGTTGTTTTTTCACCTCTTCTCTCTCCATTTTCTGATCAAGCAGCTGCTTTTATCTTGCTGTGAAGGTGTGTTGCTAGTGCAGCTGGGCAGCAGCAGCAAGCTCTCCTGTGACAGGCAATAACTTTTAGGCTCTTCCACCAGGGAGAAGGCAAACAATCCTTCTCAAATTCCCCTAGCTGGGTTCAAGAACTGTGCATTTTATACTCCCTTCCTACTCTTACCGATGGATGCCTTCAGCTTTTTCTGGACCTTTGAGAGGCTTGGCTAACATCGCTGTGTTTATAGCTAAAGCAGAGTGAGGGAAGGGTGTGGTGCGTCTGAGTTGTCTGTATTCTGTATTGTGCTTAAAATGCATGGGGCAGGCACTACAATCACCATCTATCCTCATCCGATTCCTCTGGAAGATGCATGGGGTTTGCCGTATTCAAGGCTTTCTGGGCCCATATGTAAAGTGTTGCACGTGGAAGATGTCTAACAAGCAAACCCTGAAAGGTCTTGGGGACCAGTGCACTCAGGAAACATGCAGCGGTACAATGTCTTCATCCCCCTGTGCCATGTTTCCTTGAGGAGGTGCTTATTCCAGGCACTGCTCCTTAAACAGGCCCAAGGACCTAATCTGTACATAACTGAGATTTCTGAGTGTTTCACCTTTGACTCGCTGGTTGGTACTTCCCAGTCCCACAGACTAGAGGAGATGGGAACTGCAGAAAGAAAGCGACTGATTAGCAGACCTTCCTCTCTTTTCTTGTCTTCCCAGTAGCTTCTCTTGTGTTGTCAATAGTCATGTGCCAAGTTTGGGCCATTGAAGTGACAGCATAAATGTCAAAAAAAACCCCAACCCTGATTTCACACCCCCCTTTTTTTAATTTCTGGTTTAAAAACACTCCCCTCCCTTGGTTATTCTTTTAGAAAAATAACTCTTTATCACTTTTCCAATAGAAACATCCCATTCAACTGATCAAAGCCTACTGTTCGCATCATGATGAGTTCAACAAGCTGGACTCTTCCATCGGGAAGTCCTTTGAGAACTGTGCTATAGAAGCTGTTAACATGGCGTGCCAGGTAACCTGTGCTCCTTTGAGTAGAAACCCCATCTGAAGTGGTCTTTATACCTTTCCAGTCCCTCCTGGTTGCAAGGGGAGAAGCAATGATCCTGATTCTTTGACCATCCAGAAACAGACTTTCCACTTTATCTCCACTCTTTCCCATCTAAAAATCAAGCATTTGACCTTATGGTGGAGATGTGATCTGTTAACCTTCACAGGAGTCCTGTATTTTATAAACTGCAGACAATTGCATGTTGGCTTTTTTTTTTTTTAATTTTTTGTCTGCCTTGAACAATTAGGTTGTGTTTTTGGTTTTTTTTTCAAATCAGAATGTCAGGAATTGGGAATTTATGTAGCGATCAAGGAAGAAATACTTAACTTTCTTCAATGATGCTTTATACCTACCGTAGTGTCTATGCCAGCTACTTTACATTATTATTGGTTTATAGGTTGATTTTAGAAATGCCCCGTGTCTCCATTTTTTTAGAGAGTGCCCACTCAAGTAAGATTGAACCGGATTTTTGGCTTTGAAATCCTGGTGGATAGCAAAAAGACCCTTATGACATCAGTGCATATACAAAACAAGTGTTGCTGTAATCCTTACCTCCTTACCTCTCACCCGTGTTTTTTGCTTTACAGTCTCAGAAAAACCTCTTGGACATGCTGTCACCTTACAACCTGAGCAAATTTGGTAAGCTCGTGTCAGCTGTGATCACAAAATCCTGGATCCCTGACAAAAATGGAAGGCCTGTGGATGACTTTGATGAAGTCCTACTTCATTTACTTACATGGCCAGACATCAAGCATCTTTTCCACTTCAACGGTATGATTGTGTTGAATTTGTATGAGAAACTGTGATGGGCGATAGCTTTGCATGTGCTGCTATGCAGGGAAGGAAACTTTTTTTGCAAGGAGCTCAGGCTGGGGCAGTGATAGATCTTAACAACTAGGTCAGCTGCTAGAGTTTGAAAGGTATATAGAGTTTCACTTGGGAATTTTTACCAGGTAAAAGCAAAGGATTTTTGTTTTTCCTTCGTAGCCAAACTATAGTTTATGCTGCAAAAGGGAATCCCAGCAACTATGGGGAAAATGGAAAGCTCTGTGCATTTGGGGATGCTTGAGAGTGGGTTTGCAAAACGATGAGGAGAAGAGAATTGCTGAAGAGTAAGGCAGAGCTACCCCATGCTCCTAGAGCCCTGTTGACCTGGAAGGTCTATAAATTTACCCTGTTTTGTGTGCGCAAACCTCATTTAACAGTGTTTAAACTAATAAAATCCTGCAGCTAATGTGACTTTCGTGCCATCAGCTCTGGTTGTACATGACGTACCTTCTTGCCCCTCTTCCTGTTCTGTCTGTTTAGACTGTCTGTAAGATCTCTGGGGCAGAGACATTTGCTCTGTACAGTGCCCAGCAGAATAAGGCTCTCCTCTCTGCTGGGATACCGTATGCTCTTGTAATCTAGATTTATAACGGTACTAGGAGTGACAGGCTGGGTTACCCGAGAGGTTTGTCGGATTCAAGGGCAGGCTGAAGACGTAAGTCTGAAGCACGGCACCTAGCCACGTAGCAGAGATTGTTTCCAGTCATCACCGAAAAAGGTGATGGCAAAACATCCCTGCGGTGTCGTGCCCAGAATCGGATGGCAGAAGGCATGATTCGGCGCTTACCTGCCTGCTTTTTCTGACAGGAGCCGATGGGCAGATCCTGGATCAATTTACTGATGAAGCCAAGCAGCTAATGGCCATGGCTGACTCGGTTTTCATCCACATCAATGAACACATCAAGAATGGAGAGATCCTAGTTAAGCGCTTAGACCTCGTTCTAAAGCACGAGAAACAATTTCTCTGCATATGGGAGCTGAGTGAGTGTTCATGTCTGGGCTTTCAAGGAGGGTGGAGAGGGGAGTGTTACTCTTCTGGATGGGACGTGGGCCTGCTGCAATGCATGACTGGGGCGATGTGGAATTGCACCTTCCGTTCGCCTTCATTGGTTGCTGTTGCTGCATGTTGGCACCGTTGTTGCCTAGTGTTTTGAGGATACAGCTGTTGAATAGACCAGCCCTGTTCCCATTTACATGAGTACCAAGGTCAGGGACGTACTTTTCTTAATAACCATTGTCCATTTTAATTTCAGAGCATGAGCATCTTTCATCCCTGGAAAGAACAAAGCTGAACCATGAGCTGAAAAAAATGCTGGTGCTCAGGAAGGAAGAAATGATGTCTGTAACGAGAGAGAGGAAGAGGGTGACAGTGCTCCTGGACATGTGCAGGATGGTGCAGACAGTTATAAGAGGTATTGTCCAGTGAAGTCTCTAGGGGGGAAGATTCTCCTGCAGCGACGATTTTGTTTTAGCAGCGACTTCATTGCAGCAGCAGTGGGCAATGAGGCAAGGAAGGGCAAGATTGGGAGGGGATGGAGGCAGGGATGGAAAAAGTTCAGTGAAAAAGCTGTCATCACTTGAGGTGGGGAGCATTAGCTAACCTCAGGCTTCCTAGGATTGTATGAGGTGGGTGTTGAGTGGTTGTGGGTTTCATTGTCTGGTTAAGAGATCTTGGAAGTGGGAATAGGCTAAAGCTGGTTTCAGACTGACGTTGGGATTTCTGTGCTGTGACTTCACTTTTGTGTTCAGTGGATGCTGCTAATATGGAGGAGAAACTTCAGGAGGAGCTGGGCACAAAGGGACTCTCTGAGGTTTGTGATGTGAGGACACTGGATTCCCCCAGCACAGGTCCCATAAAAACCTATTACAATCTGAGCCCAGAACTGCAGAAGGTGGCTGAGGTTATGTGCACCTTCCAGAAGAGCAGTGTCTTCCAGTTCTGCTGGAAAAAGGCAGCGGAAGAGCAAATGGAGGAGCAAGAAGATCTGGATGAAGGAGCCACCCCCACGCTACCCCTCGATGAAGTGTACAACTCTCTGTTCTCTCCTTGTTACTGTGAATATCAGAAACTCCATAGTGAGCTGATATCGGGAGAGCTGACCTTCGCAAAGGTGGATGATGTCTTCAGAGACTTTAAGAACCATTACGAAGGTCTGAAATCCGACCTCCAGCTCATGTGCAAACTGCCAAAAAAAGATGATGGAAAATGGATCGATCTGCGTCTTCAGCAGATCCAACAATACCACGAGCTGGACTTGGCTATGGACTCTGCTGCAATGATTGCGAAGATCAAAGAGGATTTAAACCTCTCCGGTGACTTCAGCAAAATCCACAAGATTCTGAACTTTGTAAGTATTTATGCTTAAAATGCTGCCTGGGAAGGCCATGTAAAGCAAGCATCTCCTTGCTTGTCAGGATTCCCTGTTAGTGAATGGTCCCAATAAAGCCGTGCAGTCTCCTAGAGATGTTACTTTTTGTATAGGCATCCAAGCACCTTGGAAAGCTGGCTAGCCATTTATCAGTCCTATTAGCGAAGGAATGAACCAGTGGCAGAGTAACATTAACATACAGTGGGATCAATCTACAGCTACAGTTCTCTGTGCGTTTAGCAGCCAGTCCTTCTGAATATCAGTGTCTTACGCCAGAATTGATTACCAACATATTTTGATCGCATTCACCATGGTGTGGTCTTGGCATGTACCTTTGCTTATACAGAGTATCTAAAAGAGACACTTGGCTGTTTTTTGCATGTGGAACTTGAATATCAGGTTAGGCATGAGCAGCTATGCTATGGCTGTGCATCTTTTCCATGGGGGAGGAGTTATAGGAGCCTTGATCCTACCCTGGCTGCTCTTTCAATTCCTTTGCACCATCTTCCTTTGCAGCGCAACCAGCTGGAATCCATAAAGCAAGAGAAGCTGGATTACATCAGCCCTGACCTTATGAAAGCCAAGAAACTGCTGGAAGAGATCAAAGAGCCCCTTCGGAGGTGCCTGGAGGAGTTCACAGTCAGGAAGGACTTTGTCAACTGGGTCAAAGAGGCTTTGGAAGGTAAAATAAAGGTTGCCCTCTCTCTGCTGCTAGGAACTGGTGGGGTGCAGCTGGGGGGTGAGGAAGGGAGGATGCGGTCTCACTGGCATTTGGGGCAGATCAGTCCCACCTGGTAACAGGGAGCTGCCTTTTTGGGTCACTTCTGCTCTCCTGTTTCCTTCTCTACTGTAGTATCACTGCAATTGCAGTGCTAGAAAATTGAGGACTAGTCATTTCAGGTCAGTGGGAGGCTTACTCAGTGAAGCTGATGTAAGTGAGAGGTCCCACTAAAGGGGCTGCCAGAACCCTTTTATTAGCAAAGGTGAAGATGCAACTGCAGGAAACCCACTATGAATTTTCCCCCAGATGTAAATGAGCTCAAGGTGTTCGTGGACCTGGCCTCCATCTCAGCGGGAGAGAACGACATGGATGTGGATCGTGTGGCCTGCTTCCACGATGCTGTGCTTGGCTACTCCTCCCTGCTGTACGAGCTGAAGCGGGAGTCAGGGTTCGATGACTTCATGCAATGCCTGAAGAAGCTGGGGAAAGCGCTGGAGAGTGACAAGAACCTTCCCAAGAAACTGGTGCGTTCTGCCGTGCCCACCCCTCCACTCGCAGTGTCGCCCTCCTGCTTTCTGATGGGTCCCGACAGTTGATTGAGAGAGCAGCGTTCAGGGTTCAGGTGCTGCATGTGGCTACAGGGGCACTGCAAATAAAAACCCCAGCATTACAGTTCTAGACTTAATTTGCTAAGGCAAAGCCACCCTGGTCTTTCCTTAATTTGCTGCAGGCTACCCTAGTAGAGCAAGAGGCTTTCTCACACAGTGCAGGCACTTGGCTACACTGTGAGATGCTCTTGGGCCTGTGGCCTGTGTGGTGGGCCAGTAGGGGGCGCTCCTGCGTTGAGCTGCCCACCTCCCTGCACCTGCCCACCTTCCAGGCTCCGAATGCCTCCCTGGGGGCGCCTTATGCTCGGCCGACCCCTTTCCTGGAGCACACTCGCTAGTCTGGGGGTAACATCGCCGCCACCACCCCGAGAAGGGACTGTCTTGGCCCTGTGTCCTCAGGGAAACACAGGTCTAATAGTCTGACGGGTACTTGACCCGGTACAGGCACTTGGGGCACTTCCCCAAGTCAGGGGGCAAAAAGCAAAGTCTCCCTTAGTCCCCAGACCTAAGGGGTCTCATAGGCATAATTTAGACCCACCCCTCAATAAGTCTCCCACACCGGTCAAAAAGGGGAACTTTATTGATTACAGGGGTAGGGTAAACTAGGGTACAGGATTGAGCAATATCTCAGAAACCCTAAAGAGCAAACAGTCTGGCTGGGGAGCCTTTTGATCATGCATCTGTGTTACTGCCAGCTAAATATCTAATCAGATCTTAAGTAGCTTACTCACAAGCATCTTCCAGAGGCTGGTGCAATTCCCCTCTGTAAGCAGGTGGTTTCTAGCTTGTGAGTTTGGGGTGAGAGAGGCAACTTTAGATGGTCGTGCTCCTCTGTGTCCCCTGCATGGCTGCTGCTTCACCTCATGGCCAAAGAGAGCGAGCCTCCCTCCCCCGCCGACCTATATAGCCCCTGTGACCTCATTCACTTGGGCCAGTGGAGGTCAGCCCCAGTTGGCTGTTGGCCAACCAATTTGAAATACATCACCTGTTACCGGGCAGATGCCAGCTCCCCAGGTAGATGCCCCTCACCCGGGTGGCTGATGCCAGTCCCGTGGGCAGAGGGAGCAGGTTTCCCCCCTCCCTCACGAATGCAGCCAGCTCAAGTTACCTAAAGAGACAGGCTGAGGTGTGAATCCTCTGTGCTGGCCCCTCTAATCACATTGTCACAGGACAGAGATATTGGGGAGAAACCAAGGTGGCTTTCTGCCACAGCCTGGCTGGTGTGACTAGGTGCACCCACTTCCATGGCCAAGAATGTGTGGCAGCAATGCAGCTCACGTTCCCATGATATACCAGGGACCCAGTTGTGTGTGGGTCAGCTGAGCACAGCCTTCAGCATGAGCCTGCAACCAGGATCATAGTTTCATAGTTTCTAGGGTCAGAAGGGACCTGAGCAGACCCCCTGCCATGGCAGGAACGAGTACTGGAGTCAAACGACCCCAGCAAGGTGCTCATCTAACCTCCTCTTAAAGCCCCCCAGGGTAGGGGCCAGCACCACTTCTCTTGGAAGCTGGTCCCAGACCCTAGCCGCCCTAACCATGAAGTCGCCTCCCGATGTCTAACCTAAACCTGCCCTCTGCCAGCTTGTGACCGTTATTCCTGGTCACTCCTGGCGGTGCTCGGGGGAACAGTGACTCCCCCAATGCCTGCTGAGCCCCCCTGACTAGTTTATAACAGGCCACAAGATCCCCCCTCAGCCTTCTCTCTTGGAGGCTGAACAGGTTCAGGTCCCGTCGCCTCTCCTCGTAGGGCCTGCCCTGCTGCCCCCTGACCACGCAAGTGTCTCTCCTCCGGACCCTCTCCATGCTGTCCACATCCCTCCTGAAGCGCGGCGCCCAGAACCAGACGCAGTCCTCCCGCTGCGGCCTGACCAGTGCCGCACAGAGGGGGAGGATCACCTCCCTGGGCCTGCTCGAGATGCATCTGTGGATGCAGGACAAGGTGCGGTCGGCCTTCCTGACCGCGTCCCCACACTGCCGGCCCACGTTCATCTTGGAGTCAATGATGACCCCCAGATCCTTTTCTGCCTCTGCCCTGATGAGAAGGGAGTTCCCCAGCCTGTAGGTATGGTGCCGGTTCTTCCTCCCCAGGTGCAGCACCTTGCACTTGTCAGTGTTGAATCCCATCCTATTCTCATCCGCCCACTCTTGTAACCTGTCTAGGTCCGATTGTAGCCTATTGCTCCCTTCTAGCGTGCCCACATCCCCCCACATCTTAGTGTCATCAGCAAATTTGAACAGGTGCTAGTCCCAGTCCCATCTCCACCTTGGCCTTCCTGACCCCCCCTGCAGCCCCAAGCAACCGCAGTGTAGTCCTCCCTGGTGATGTCCCCTCTTTTTCATTGGGTGTGCGCCTCCCTTTTAGCTAGGAGACATTCCCGGATGCTTTTGGTGAGCCACGGGGGCTGTGTGCCCTCCTGCTCCCTTTGATCCTCTTTGGGATTACCTCCCTTTGGGCTTGGAGGATCGTCTCCTTAAGGAGCGACCACTCTCCTTGGACACCCGGCTCCCCTCCCCCCCGGGACCTCAGCGCTTCCCCAACTATCCTCCTTAGCTCGTTGAAGTTTACCCTCCTGAAATCTAGGGCTGCTGCCTTGCTGCCGGCCTTTGCCACCTTGCACTGGATGGCGAATCCCAGCAGGCGATTATCGCTGTCACCCAGGTGGTCGAGCCCCCACACCAGGTCGTCACCCGTGGCCAGCACCAGGTCCAACAAGGCGTCCCCCCTAGTGGGGCGGTGCACTCCTGGGTTCGATGGAGGTCCTGCATTCTGGCTAGGGACTCAGACCTGGCTGACTGCTCTTCCCAGCAGATGTCCAGGAAGTTCAGGTCCCCCATGACTACCACATGCTTAGACTTCACTACCTCCATGAGCTAACCTAAGAATTCCTGGTCGAGCTCTTCCCTTTGGTTGGGGGGTCTGCAGTAGACCCCCAATGTTAGGTCTCTTTCCCCTCGACTGCCTCGTACTCTAACCCAAAGCATTTCAGAGTGCCCCTCCTCTGATTCTTTGTTAATTGATGAGGATGGGTATTCCTCCTTAATGCAGAGTACCATGCCCCACCTTTCCTCCCTGTCCTGTTCCTCCTGATCCTTCCTCCCAGAAGCCAGGGCGCTTGGTCTGTGCCCCTCAGTGACCCCACACAGCTCTGGCATCCAGGGTGCTCTGGGCTCTGCCAGTGTTTAGAGTGATCTGGCTGCCTGAATCCCTGGACATAAGGAGAAGTGTTTCCTGGCAGTAACTTGGACTGCGCCTTCCCCTTCTCCCTGCAGCGTGATTCTGCTCGGCACTTGGAGTGGCTGAAGACCGTGAAAGAGAGCCACGGGTCTGTGGAGTTGTCCTCTCTGTCGCTAGCCACCAACATCAACAACCACGGGGTGTACATCATCAGAGCCCCGCTGGAGGGCCAGAAGGTGAGACCTCTACTTGCCCTGTCCATCCACCTCTCTGTCCATCTCACCTGTCTGGCTGCTTTGTCCCTAAGCAAACGCTCTCTCCTTGCTTTGGGCAAGGAGTCAGGGTTTTGGGGATGACGCTGAGCATGGTTTTATCCTGTCTCTGGTGCACAAACCATTTCCAGGACTGGCTTTGGGAAGATCTGAGGGTGGGAAGACTATTTTGAGGCACCATTCAGCCTCTAGATGAATCCCGGTATACGTGTTGCTCTTCCACCACCTTGCCCAGAGCCTTTGGGGGCCTGGCACCGACTTTGGGTAATTGCTGACCCTGGCTGTCCTACTGGCCCCTAGTTACAGCCAGCAGAGAGGAGAGCTACTGCAAGCATTCACATGCACGGTGTAAAGAAATGAGCATGGAAATCAAGTCTCCCTGTGCTCATGGGGATTTGCTGTTCCCTGACAGGTGTCTCTGGACACGGTGCTGCTCCTGAGGCTCTCGGCAAGCCACGGGGACAGCAACGAGATACGGGAATACTCCTTGGAGGACCTGCGAGAACTGCTGAACAAGCTGATGCTGATGTCGGGCAAGGGAGACCAGAGCATGGAGGTGGACAAGTTTTCGGAGGTCAGGTTCCCACTGCTGCCTTTGCGCATGCGAGGTGTTTCCTGGTCTCTGGAGAGGAGTTCCTGGCTGGTGGCGGGGCTAGGCTCAAGCCATTCAGCAGCTGTTTTTAAACAGTTGCTTACGCTTTAAATAGTGGAGAGGAGGGGGACTGTCTGGTTTTGGGACTGACGAAGGGCTATGAAAGATTTTGCCACCCTCTGTTCCCTAGCTGGAGGTAGCCCTGCCTGGGCCTGTGTGAAGCCACCTGGCCTTTTCATTCCCACCTGCCCAGCCACATCGCACCTGACCTGTTTGTCGACTCTTGGCAGAACAGCCAGCCTCTGTCTGGGACCACAGGCACCCAGAGAGTCCCTGAAGAGCAGCTGTGAGCCCTGTTCGGACTTTCCACTTGCCCAGTTTCAGTCCAGTTCAGCTCGTGCACAAGCATCAGAGTTCTTTTTAGATGCTCGGGGACCAGGTAGCTGGGTGTTGATGACCCTGCACGGTTCTGACAATGGCTGCTCTGTGTACTCTCCCCCACAGGTGTTTTCCAGTGTCCAGAGACTGGCGCAGTCCTTTATAGACCTGTACGCGGCAGGGAACATGCTCTTCCGATCCTGGGTTGCCCACGTGTATTGCTCACCCAGGAGCAAGACGTGCACAAGCATGGATTTCCATTTGAAAGCCATCCCTAAGCTTGTAGGGAGGGGAGAGGTGACAGCGCTGCTCCCGCAGCTGTGCAGGACGATGGAGAGCTTCCTGGTGTGGTGGAAGGACTTTGTCTCCGAAAAGCGTTCCCTGTATTTCTACCTGAACTACTACATGGCAGAGCAGCTGGTTTACTTGTGCAGGGAAATCACAAAAGGGCAGCCCAGCGAGAGAGCCTTGATGATGCTTTCATTTGTGAAGCAAAACTGCACCAAGAGGGATGTGGACGTGGCTTGCAGACGGGTGGTATCCAGCCACACACAGAGGAGCCTCCCGGACTTGCCAGCATTGTTGGCCACGGAGGACCTGCCTGTCCAACTGAAGCATGTCTGGGGGTCCTACATGGAAGACATGCGTGCTTTCTTGCCAGACTGCTTGGACATGGATGCTCTGGGCAGCTGCCTTGGCAATCTGGCCCGTCAAGAGAAGCAGCATGTTCGGCGAGCTCTCCCTCAGTGCCTGCAGGCTGGCAGGCCCAACCTCATCACTTGCCCTAGGGCCGAGGTGCTGGCTTCGGCACTGGCCATCTACGTGAGTAGCCGAGACCAGCCCCTGCCCACCTTCGACGAAGTGCTCCTATGCACACCTGAGACCAGCCTGGAGCAGGTGGGGCTCTTCCTGCGCCGGTGCCTCACGCCCGGCGACCACGGGGAGAAGATCTACGCCATGCTGTACGCCGACGAGCTGAGCTACGATGTCGGGTGCAGAGCGGAGGAGCTGTTCCGGTGCCTGCTCAAGCAGTCCCACCTGGACAGCTACTGCCTCGTCATCCTGTGCGACTGCGAGAGGGAGCACTGCTACATCCCTTCTGCCTTCAGCCAGTACAAGGTGCATGCCACCCCCCAGGAGGAGCTGAAGGACATCCAGAAGTATCTGAGGAGCCACTTCGCAGTCGCCCAGCCTACCAGGTCGGCAGCCTCCGTGTTCAAGGACAACATGTGTGTTGGGATCGTGTCCTCCAAGAGAGCCGGCGTGGGTAAGATGCTGGGTGTCACAGTGGGTCTGTTCGGGCATGAAAGCACCAAGGCTGAAGTGCAGGCAGGAAAGTGCCGTGCATGTGTCCTTGATGCTGCACTGGGCTCTTCGCTTCGTCTCATGTCTGCTTCTGATTCTGGTCACTGCTCTCTCCCGTCTCGCCCCTGCTTCCCCCTACCCCCACCTGGTGCTAGGAGCCCGGCTTTTCTCCCCAGGGATTACAAGTAATTCAGGCTTGTGCAGCCACTGTGTGACCCGGCCTCGTGCCTCCCAGGCTTTTCCTTTGGGATATGCATGAATTAAAAGGGAGGGGACCTGGCCCATCAGGAGAACCAGGATATCTAAACAGTCCTCCCTCTTTTTTTTTGTGGTTCTTATAGCTAACCTGCAGGGTTTTCTTTCTCATTGCAGGAAAATCTCTCTATGTGAAAAGGCTGCACGAGAAACTGGCAGAGTGGTATGACATGACTGTACATCTAGAAACGATCAGGCTGATTGAACCCCAGGTGGACGAAAGCAAAGTGCTGAGATCTCTCCTACCTTTCCTGAGATGGCAGTACCAGCAAAAGCCCATGATATTCCATATTGACATCACCTCTTCGGTGAGTACGTCACAGCCGCTCCCTTTCATGGAGAGGATGGTTGTCCTTCACAGATTTCCTGTCTTCTAAACCCTGCCAGGAGGTGTTGTTCTTCTAACCAAAGGATCCTTAAGCATAAAACATAAGACGGGAACATATGTGCCCTCGATGCCCCTTTCTAATTTGACTCTGTACTTGCTTAGGTACGAGGCGGGATCCCAGAGTTCCTCTTCAAGCTGCTAGTTCTGCGGTACCTGACGGACGCTGATGGGAACATGTGGCTACGGCAGCAGTGTCACTTGTATGTCATTGAGATCCTTGAAACGGATCCAGCGCCAGAGAAACCCACGAGGCTGGTACGTGTTTCTGGCTACACCATTTCTGCCTACTTTTGCTTGTCTGTGTGTGGGTATGGATACTTGGATACACTGATGGAGTTCATAGGGGTATACCATATCTTCTCTCATGCAGCACGTACCTTTTTTTATAACCCCAAATTCAGCTGCTGGAAATTAGGGTGCAAGTTTATAATGAGGAAATATGGTAAGAGCAGTTTCTGCCAGGGGGAAGAGACAGTAAAGCTCAACGTGTGTGGACTCTGACTTTCATCCCTGGCAGATGCTGTCAAGGAAAGATCTATTTTTCCTCTTTATTCAAGGTGTGTGTGATTCAGAGGGCATGTTTTGCGAGCAAATAGAGCATGCTATCCAGTACTAGACCAGGGAGACTTTGTATTTGAATTTAGGACAATCCCTTGTGCATCTCCAATGAGCAGTGCTAGAGGCATCATCATTTTTATATCACAACTGCAACTGCTCCCAGGATCTCCTTGACTCAGTTGTCAGTCAGTGCCGCTTGGTGCTGGCTGTACTGGCTCTGCTCTAATATTTACATGATGAGATAAAAATGCATACATTTGGGGGGAGGTGCAGAAACTGGCTGACTTTGCTTTTGGATGTAAAAAACAATAAAATAAAGCAGGGCAAGGTTGGAGTGAGAGAAATGGATCTTTCCAGGGGAAGGTCCTGAACAGTCCGGGAGGATACAAAAAGCGGGTAGCAAGCTTGCAAGGAGGAGAATCTGTAGACAGAGATGATGACTATTGCAGGGACTTGTTTGTTCTGCTTGTTTCCCCTTCTCCCATGCCTCTAAGACGCCTGGTTGTGGAAACCTGCAGCAAGTTGCCCCCCCACAGCATCACGCAAATGCTGCAGCTGCCCCATGGGAGGATGGGGAAGGAATCCTGTAAAAAAATAAAAATAATGCTGCACCTTGACTATGGCTTATTCTTGTCCTCTGCAGGGATTGAAGTACAGTTTCCTGGAGGTCTTCCCTAAGATCACATGCAAGTCTCCTAAAGAAGTGCTGGAAATGGAGACGCAGGGAGGCCTATCCCGGGATGCCACGGAGCCAGGAATGGATCCAGAGGAGTTCTGCAGTGAGGCCTTCCAGAGACCTTTCCAGTACCTGACACGATTTGACTCTGGGGACAACCTCGATCGGTTCAGCTATGACAGGGGCTCTGTCGAGGGGAGTCCCGCGGAGTGCCTGCAGCGGTTCCTCATGCATTGCGGCGTGATGGACCCCTCGTGGTCGGAGCTGAGGAACTTTGTTTGGTTCCTGAACGTCCAGTTGCAAGACTGTGAAGCTTCGGTCTTTTGTAACCCTGAATTTGTCCAGGACACTCTGCAGGGTTTCAAACACTTTGTGGTAACCTTCATGATCCTAATGGCCCGGGATTTTGCCACCCCCTCTCTGAACATCTCCGATCAGAGCTCAGGGCGATCCACCTTTGACTTGGAGGGCGTCACGGAAGCAGATCTCTTTCCTTTCCGCATTCGGAAGAAGTGGGAATCGGAGCCCCATCCGTACTTATTCTTCAACGAAGACCACGTGTCCATGACTTTCATTGGCTTCCATCTCAAGGCCAACGCTACTGGTACCATTGATGCCATCAGTCCTTTGAATGGGAATATCCTCAAAAGCAACGTCATGACCTCCCAGCTGTACAAGGGGCTGTCGCTTCAGCGGGTTCCTTTCAACACGGACTTTGACCGGTTGCCCAGACACGAGAAGCTAGGGAAGCTGTGCATGGTTTTGGGAATCGAGTGGCCCATGGACCCCGATGAAACGTATGAGCTCACGATGGACAACGTGCTCAAAATCCTGGCCATTGAGATGCGGTTCAGATGTGGCATCCCAGTTATTATCATGGGAGAAACAGGCTGTGGGAAAACCAGGCTTATCAAGTTCCTGTGTGAGCTGCGCAGGATTGGCTCCAACGGCTCCAACGCAGAGAACATGAAGCTGGTGAAAGTCCACGGAGGCACCAGCGCAGAGACAATTTATGCTAAGGTCAGGGAAGCGGAGGCTATCGCCAAGACCAATAAGGAGGACTATGGGCTGGACACGATCCTGTTCTTCGATGAAGCCAACACAACCGAAGCCATTAGCAGCATCAAGGAGGTGCTGTGCGACCGTACGGTAGAAGGGAAGCCTCTGGACCCCTACTCGGGCCTGAAGATCATCGCCGCCTGCAACCCTTACCGTAAGCACAAAGAGGAGATGATTCAACGCTTGGAGTCAGCGGGTCTTGGCTACCGCGTCAAAGCAGATGAGACCAGAGAGAAGCTCGGCTCCATCCCGCTGAGGCAGCTCGTGTACCGCGTACACGCTCTCCCCCCCAGCATGATCCCTCTGGTGTGGGATTTTGGGCAGCTGAACAACTTGACGGAGAAAATGTACATCCAGCAGATTGTTCAGAGACTCACCGACTTGGTCCCAGCAACAGAAGATGAACTGAAGGTCATCACGGAGGTGCTCTACATCTCACAAAGCTACATGAGGGAGAGGGCTGACGAGTGCAGCTTCGTTAGCCTCCGGGATGTAGAGCGCTGCGTGGAAGTGTTCAAGTGGTTTTACAACCACAGCGATCTCCTGCTGAAAAACCTGGAGGAGCTCCCCGCGAAGAGGCCTGAGAAAATACCTGTAAAAAGGAACAAAGCCCTCTGGGCTTTGGTACTGGCAACTGGGGTCTGCTATCATGCGTCCTTGGAGAAGAAGAAGTTGTACAGAAACAGGATTTCCAAGGCCCTTCCAAAGCCTTACAACAACCAGAAAGGGATTTTGTATGAGATCTGCCTGATGCAGGACGTCTTTCTGCGTGGTGTGCAGCTGAGGAAGACCATTGCCAAAAACGCGGCCTTGAAGGAAAATGTCTTTATGATGGTCATCTGCATTGAGCTGAAAATCCCCCTCTTCCTCGTTGGCAAGCCTGGAAGCTCCAAATCCCTCGCCAAAACCATCGTGGCGGATGTCATGCAAGGCCAGGCCGCTTACGTTGATCTCTACAAGGAGCTGAAACAGATCCACTTGGTGTCCTTCCAGTGCAGCCCTCACTCGACGCCCGAGGGGATCATCGGGACCTTCAAGCACTGCGCTCGCTTCCAGGATGGGAAGAATCTGGACGAATACGTCTCCGTGGTGGTGCTGGATGAGATTGGGCTGGCCGAAGACTCTCCTAAAATGCCCCTGAAGACCCTACACCCACTCCTGGAAGACGGCTGCATCGACGACGATCCGCTTCCACACAAGAAAGTTGGTTTTATCGGCATCTCCAACTGGGCCCTGGATCCAGCCAAAATGAATCGGGGCATCTTTGTTTCCCGCGGTGATCCCGATACCAAAGAGCTCATTGAGAGCGCAAAGGGGATTTGTTCTTCGGACCCGGTCACTCAGAAAATTGAGCAATACTTTCCCCTGTTTGCGGACGCATACAACAGGATTTGCGAGGGCCAAGGCAGGGACTTTTTTGGGCTGCGCGATTACTACAGCCTTATCAAAATGGTCTTTGCTCTTGCTAAGTTCTCACAGAAAGAGCCCACGCCTCGCGACATTGCACAGGCTGTTCTCCGTAACTTCAGTGGCAAAGATGACATCAACGCCTTGGACACGTTTACCTGCATGTTACCGGACAAAGAAGAAATACGTGCTCATGACGTCAGCACCATTGAGCTCGTCCAGCAGAACATATACAGCGACGGTAAGGACGACGAGTGCAGGTACCTGCTGGTGCTAACGGAGAACTACGCGGCTCTGCAGATCCTCCAGCAGGT
This sequence comes from Crocodylus siamensis, assembly GCF_052110815.1. Taxonomy (NCBI): domain Eukaryota; kingdom Metazoa; phylum Chordata; order Crocodylia; family Crocodylidae; genus Crocodylus; species Crocodylus siamensis. The sequence continues at coordinate 78,887,834 of NC_143402.1, read as the reverse complement.
GTTTTTCACAAAGAGGCAGCAACCAGAGATTATCTTTGGCTCCAGCTTCCCCAAGGACCAGGAATACACCCAGATCTGCCGCAACATCAACCGCGTGAAGATCTGCATGGAAACGGGGCAGATGGTCGTCCTCCTCAACTTGCAGAATCTCTATGAAAGCCTCTACGATGCCCTGAACCAGTATTACGTGCACCTGGGGAGCCAGAAGTATGTTGACTTGGGTTTAGGCACCCACCGGGTGAAATGCAGAGTGCACCCTGATTTCCGTCTGATCGTCATCGAGGAGAAGGATGTGGTGTACAAACGCTTCCCCATCCCGCTGATCAACAGGCTGGAGAAACACTACCTGGATATCAACACCGTCCTGGACAGGTGGCAGAGGGATGTTGTGGAAGACCTGAAGAGATGGGTGAATGATTTCACGGCGGTTGACACGGAGAAGCAGCTCCTGGGCCAGCAGAAGTACAGCCCCTCCGACGTTTTTGTGGGGTACCACTCCGATACCTGCGCCTCGGTCGTCCTGCAGGTGACGGAGAGGCTGAAGCAGTCATGCTCTCCCGAGGAGCTGATGCTGGAGGTGAAAGAAGAGGCCCAGCTGGTGCTACTGAACTGTGCCACGCCGGACTCGGTGGTTCGCCTGGGCAGCGCGCGGCTTGATTCCTTCATGGCCGAGCACCTGGCCAAGCTGTACTTTAAGCAGCAGCAGCACACATCTCTTACAGATTTTGTCTGTGCTCACATCCAGGCACAGACCCAAGGTCACATGGTCTTTACCGAGGTGAGCCCCTCCCCTCCCCGCCCCCCACAACTTTAGGCATCCTCTCTGGAGCAATCCTTTCATGCACAGAAAAGACATGCACCAGGACAGCATGTGCATCCCTCGGGGACTTGTGTAGGCATGAGCTGGGCCTTCTCACTCACTCCGAGCCCGGGGAAGACTTGTAGGGGTGCAGGGTGTTTTCAGCAGATGCGCTGTGGGCGGTGAGTGCCCAGGTCTCTGAGCATCACTGAAAGGCAGGCAATCATTGCTTTTTGCTCCCTGTCAAAACAGCCCTTTCTCTACTCACTCAGCCAGGAAAATACTATGCCAGTGTGGGAAAAATAGAGCTTGGGTAGCCCCAGGGACGGGGATCTCTCCACTTCCCTCCCCTGGGGCTGGTAGGGTGGTTGATCTTCTTGCCATGGCTCTATTGGTGGGGGCTCCCATAACCATTGGTTGCATCTATCTCTGGCTGGTAGGTTTAATGCCCCAGGTGGTACATGGGGCACTAAACTCCAAACACCTGTTTTAAACCAAAGAAAACTTGTCCCTGTCCATAGGATTGGCACGTACGAGGGTAGGGGAAGCATGCTGCAGTTGAGACCCAGAGAGCACCCAACAAATGAGGCTGCAGTGCCTCGTTGCAAGCCTACACAGGCGGGTGCCGTCAGCCTGGTGCTGCCATCCACACTCGCGTCTGAGCTAAGAAATCCCTCGGTGCTTTTCCCTTCAAGGTCACCACTTTCTCGCGGCTCCTGACGGCCACCGAGTTGGAGAGCTTGAGGGCAGAGGTGCAGGGCGAGGTGCAGAGCCTGGCCCTCCTGTCTCTGCAGCGGTTCGACACCGAGCACTCCTTCCTCAAAGAGATTCGGTGAGTCCGCCCTGTGCAGCTTGGAGTCTGGGCTGAGTGCTGGAATGACAGCACCTAGGTTAGCAAATGCCAGACAAAAGGGGGGGAGGGGGGAGGACAGAGGACATGAGGGTTTTGAGCATGGCCAGAGGGACAGGGGAATTTTTAAACTGGGTTGACCTTTCAGGGTATCGTTCTCTTTGCACACACAGCCAAATCTCACATGAAACAACTTCTGCACAGCCCTTACACTTTGTTTGCTCCCCCTTTTCCCCATGTTCCCCCCCACAGGAGTTTCCTTGATGTTATATCTGGGAATAAAATCCTGATTATTCAGACAGACTTTGAAGATGGTTCTCAAAGTGCCCAGCTCATCGCCTCGGCTAAGTAAGTTACTTTTCTGAGGTTCAGAGACTTAGTAGAATTGGTCTTTTAGAAGCACCAACCATGCTTCGGGCAGCCTTAAAGCAAAACCAAGCAGAACCTGATACAGAGCTGGGTTACTTGCTAAATATTGTTTGAGCTAAAACTTGCAGCTGACAGCACCGGGGGATGCTGAGACAGTGGAAAGGGTGCTGGCGGGAGGGTCAGGATGGCATGCGGGAACCACCACCGGTGTTCGTCTTGTCCTAGCAGAGTGAGGAGCGAGGGGGGAACTGATCTTTGAACGGCCCTGGGGCAGGAGGGAATGCGTGCCCTGAAGCCTGGGCGGGTGCTGAGGAGGGCGGCGCTGCACCGAACGTGCTTCCAGGTGGTTTCCCTTCCCTTGCAGGTACTCGGCCGTCAACGAGATCAACAAGGTGGAGCTGGGAGACGTCTCAGTCTTCGTCTACTTCATCACGAAGCTGTCCCGCGTGGAAGGGGGAGGATCCTACGTGGGCTTCCACGGAGGTGGGTTCGGGCATGCTCAGCTTTCTGTGGGCTTGGGAATTTGAGGTGGGATCCTTGAGCAATGGTCTCAAGTTGCAGCAAGGGAGATTTAGGTTGGATATTAGGGAAACCTTTCTCCGGGGTGGGGGGGCGCGGGCGCGGGTGAAGCACTGGAACAGGCTCCCCAGAGAAGTGGTGGAGCCTCCATCCTTGATGCTTAAGGCCTGGCTGGATAAAGCTTTGGCTGGGATGATGTAGTTGTGGCCGGTCCTTCTTGGAGCAGGGAGTTGGACAAGATGTGACCTCCTTCAACCCCCATTTTCTATGATTCTGGGAAATGCTGTGAGCTGTGGCCCATGCGTTTCTTTGCGCTTTAACACTGGCACCTGTGCAGCATCCCCGAGAGCACCAGCCTGCAGGGAACCCCAGCCCCTGGGTCCCATTTGTCTGTCCTGTGAGCACTGCCTGGCTCTGCTCTGAATGACAGATGCACTTTCAGTTTGGACAGAGAGGAACAGGCTCTCTGACGCGGCTCAGGGTGAGAGTACGGCCCCTGGCTCTCTTGTGAATCGCTGCTAAGACTCTGCTTTCAGCATCCCTGCTGAGTCTTGAGGCAATCTCTAGCTTTAATTACTTCCTCAGGCAACCCACTTTATGCCTGCCCTTCCAGTCGAAGACAGCCTTGAGTTACCCCAGCTAGAGCAAGCTGCAGCATCTCTGTAACCGGCGGCAGGGATCTCTGCTCACTGATGCCAGAGACGAAGTCCCCAGACACAAAAATGTGTCACCAGTGCAATTTGCATCGGTTTTGTAGACAACTGTATATTGCATCAAAATCCAGAGCAGACAGCCGTGAAGCGATGCCGGGGTAGCTCACCTGGGAGGCTGCTTCTAAAGTACCTTGTCTCTAAGCTGGGAGGGCAGGTAATGGCCCATTTGCCTTTAGCAAGCTGTTGTGATGGGATTGACACTCTGCACTTTACAACTTGTCAAGTTTTACCCCAGTACTGTCAGGGGTAGTTTTGTACTGGATTGGGCACGGTTACACTGCTGTCTTCCCACTACTTCTTTACATAGGTATAACGCTGCTTAGGCTGGTGTGCATTTAATATTTGGTCTGTCCAGGGCCTAAGAAGCAGACTCTGGTTGAAAGTGAGAACTGCTGGACCCTGGAGCCCACCCCTGTTTGTTGCTTGGGCGGGGCCAGGAGATCTTGGAAGCTCGCGGACCAGAAATGCCTTGTTCCCTGTTGCTAGGGCTGTGGCAGTCCGTGCACATTGACGACCTCCGCAGATCTAAGGACATGGTCTCCGACGTGACTGCCCTGAGGAACTTCACCATCAGCCAGCTCTTCCGTGAGGACACAGACGAGTCTGAATGTAAGCTGTTCCAGAGGGCATGGCGGGCGGGCGCTTTAGTTCAACTTAAATACACAGAAAGTAATCATACTTTGCAGCTCTCCCTGTGTTTTCGTTCTTCTCACTGCATCCCCACTCCGAGTCCAGCTGTGGAGATGAGGCTATTCTTAACCCCCAACTCTGAAATGAGTCTCCTCCATGAGAGTCAGTCTGTTTAGTATCTGGAGCTGTGGTTAGGGCCTGTAGCACTTACGCAGGTGACATGTGGCTCTGATGGAGGATCCAGTGCTCTGGCATGGGGTCCCTGGCATGCAAGTCCTCCCTTGTCCGGTTGCTCCAGCAGTGAGTTATGTTTCTAATCCGATGCTCTGTATTGTGGCTGCAGCTATGATAGTGGAGGGGGAAGAGCAGCAGGAGGAGCGGATGGAGGTGGAGATGGCTGCCTCGGAAGCAGAGGAGTACAGCGTGAGTTCCCAATTTAGCTCTTTGCTTAGTGGGACAAAGGGAAACTGCTTTCTGCGGCAAGGTAGCGAGGAGAGATTTGCAACATAGGGGAGAGAACACACAGCCCAGTGGTGATGCCAGGGCATCTCACTTCCGTTCACCGACAGGCCGAAGTCCTGGGCACGACCAGCCTTTTGAGGAGCTGCGTGCAACCCGCAGTGGGCATGTTGAGGGACGACAACGAGGGCTCCAGTCGGAGCACGAGGAGGGTTGCGATTCTTCTCGGCCTTCTGTCGAGTGAGGACAACTTGAAAGGTGCGTGTTCCTGGGCGTCTTTTCTAAGTTGCCTCCGGGTGCCAGGCTTGTTGAGGGGGCTGAGCTCCTGCGACCACCTCTGCAAAAGGGTATTCACGTCCTAGGGACTGGATTCTCTCGGAAGATGCAGAGACGAATTTAGAAACGGGCCTAGAGTCTGAGGTTGGGACAGAGATGAGCCAATAAATGGGAGCAGAATCTTCTGCATTGCTTGGTTTAGGAGGAGCAGTGCCCATTTCCTCCGGGTCATTTGGCCAGGAGGGACATCAGATCCTTAGGTCACCTCTAGGCAAACTCCAGTGAAGTGAGCATCATTCAAGAGACCAGGCGCAAGTGCGAATGGGTCTATCAGCTCTGTGCTTAGCAGCAGGCACCTTGCCAGTTGTCTTAGACTCTGGGCAGCAGTCTCTGGAGAGGCTCTGTCCAGCGGCTCACCTCGTTGTTGGGGTTAGGACCAGAGCAATTTAAGCACCTCTGCAAGTTGCTTCAGCTTTTGGTATTTGTGCTGGGGCAATGGAAAACGTCTGCTCTGCTGCTTTCCAGCCTCCTTCCTGAGGATATCCAAAAACCGTCTCTTCAGCCTTTTGAAGAAGCAAGAAGAGAATTCCTTCCACGTGGGAGACTGGGTGCTCCGGGAGGCTTCCAACCTCAACGCCCTCCAGGAGGCAGGGACTTTCAGGTACAGACCATGACTCAAACCAGCAGCCTTAATAATTAAAAAAAAAAGAAAAAAAGAAAAAGAAGTCTGGACAGCTGGAAGTCCTAAAGCTGCATCTGCAGTTTTGCATGTCTGAGTGGGCTCTGGGTTGCAACAGTCTGTGCTGGTAACCCTAATTCTGCGCATGCAGGTGTCCTCTCCCTGCATTGGAGGGAGCAGGGCTTGCAGCTGGATGGGAAAGCGGAGCTTTTTACTTAATGGAAGTGACGGAATGAAAGGCACGCACATCAGCCCATGCAGAAATGCAGGACTGGGACTCGCTCTGTGCCTTACAAATATAACGTAGTGGATTTTTTGTTAGCAGCCTTTTAAGAGCCACCTGTTCATGGCATCAGCTGTTGTCGCTCTTGGCTTTGGGGGTCTATCCTGCCTTTTCTATCCCCTACAGACAGACCTTGTGGAAGCGGGTCCAGAATGCAGTGATCCCGCTGCTGGCTCGCATGGTGTCTGTCATAGACCGGGATAGTAACCTGGAGTTACTGGTCAAGCCAGACACAGGGGACTGCATGAAAGAACTGTGGATGTTCATCTTCAACAACCTGAAACTTCTGGACGTGCCCCACAATGTTGGCAGCCGCAGGTGAGCTGGGGCAAGAGGCAGTGGGGGAGGCAGGGCTGGGGGTAGATGGATCAAGTTCATAGCCTTCAACCTGCCCGGAAGAGCGGTCTGCGTGGCGTAAAGGCTGAACGGAGATGGCTGAGCAGCTTGGATCAACTGGCAGGGTTTCCACGTGTTGCGTGCTGAGCTCCAGGATGGCTCCCTCCTCCCCCTGCTTGTCCCACTCCCTCGTGCTTCCCAGGTAAAGGTAAAATCCTCCTGCTAGGACCCTGGATGGACCGGGCTGGTCGGCACTGCTCAGCACAGCCCATCCTGCCAGTCGCAGAGTGGCCCTGCAATTCTGCCCCTCCTGCCCACGACTTTTCTGCCCTGCTCAGACCCTGCTTAATTGGACTTGACTGGGTCTCCAGCATGGTAGCACTGACTCCCCTGTCTTCTATTTTCCACCTGCCCTGCTCAGCAGCCAGACTGAGACCATCCTGGTGCTGAATAACATGAATGTGTCTGATGGCAATAAGATGCCCTTCAGCTGGAGGATAAAGGAGTATTTGGAAGAGATCTGGTTGCAAGCTCAATACATCCAAAGCCAAGGTGAGAGCCCAGCATCAGCTCAGCCCAGGGGATCATTGGACTGAGCCCTTTTTTTGCTGAACCCCCTGGGTTATGCTGTAATTCCTCTCTCTTGTCTAATGACTGGGTCCTCAGACTGTCTCCCTTTCTCACGTGTGACAGCTTTAGCTGAGAGCGTGCAGCTTTCAGTTGTGTTTTTCACTCTCAATCCTTTTCCTCTTGGGTTCTGGGCCTCTCTGCTGATATTGAAAGATGAGGTGTCAGGGGGGAACCACAAAATAGCCTTGTGCTTGAGCTAGGAGGTCCCAGCTTTGAGTCCCATAGGGAGACATCAGGCCATGTCCATCGATGACAAGACCACAGCACTAAGAGGAGAGGAGGTGCTGCCAATTCAGGCATCAGCGATCTGCATAACAGAAATGCCTAGATGGTAACTAAGCTGCAGAGAAGAGTGGTGGCGTCACTCCTGCTTGCATCTACTGTGCTGCCACAGGGGTGTTAACTGTCCCCCCAGCATCGTACAAAGGGAAGAAGGGAGTCCTCTCAGCATTCCAGCAGCTGCTCCTCTCCCTTTTCAGCCATGCTGGTTACAATTGGGGCTGAGCAAGAACATCGAGTGCCTAAAAGCTGGCTGCATTGCTTATCCAGTCCCTGCTGCAGCTGTTGCTTCTGCAGCAGAAGCCACTGTGGGAGAAGAGCGGTGTCAAACCACTGTTCCCTCTAGCCTGACACCTTCTTTTGTGTCCTGCCGTTGCAGGCCCTGCAGCGAAGTTTGTGGATATATTCCAGAAGACCCCGCTGGGCAGCTTCATTTCTAGCCTGGCTGAGCAAGACAGGAACCAGCTCTTCCACTTCTATGTCATAGACTTCATCCCCCTGACTATGGGTGTGTCCTGTTCCGGAGAGTTACAGGTGAGCATCTGAAACAAGGACCAAAAATTGCTAGCTGTGGGGAGCAGATCTCCCCTCAGACATGATTCAGAGAACATGTTGCAGCATGCGTTTGGCCTGTTTTGCTCAGAGTCTGTCGTGGAGATGATTAGCAACAAGGGGCAACAGGCACTTGCCCTAATACAGCTATTACTTTTGCAGAGTCGCATAGTTGCCTCTGCTAGGAGCACCAGTCTGACAGCATTTTCTCTGCATGGCACTGATTCCTTCTGGAGCTGTTTGTATAGGTTTTGGGAGCAGACGGGATGGGAAAACTTCCTTTTCTTTACAGTTTTCTTCTCCGCTCTCAGGTTCTGCAGACAGCTCTCTTGTCCTGCGTTGAGGAACTACAGGCTGCGTTGCCAAGCGCTGAGAGGATGCTGTCCTTGCCCTGGGTCCACCTGGGATACCATCAGTTCAGGAGCCGGCTGCAGAACTTCTCCAGGATCTTGGCTGTGAATCCCAGAGTGCTGAAGGATCTTCAGGAACAGGCGGTGGCAGATCCGATGACGACACGCTCTGGGATGGTAGGGCTTCCCTTGCATGTTGTGTGATCCTTAGCTATAGGAGACAGGACTCCAGTGGGAACAGCTTCCCCAACTCCGAGTCCAGGTCCCTTTGGTTGGTTGTATTTCATTTCAGCAGTGGTCTGCCACTAAACACAGGGAACTAAAGGCCTGGGCAGGACCCTTAGCCTATCATGGGTGCCTGGGCTGTGTTATTGCCTGTTTATCACCTATCTGCCCTATAGTGATGGCAGGAAATGGATAATCTGTGCCCTGGGTTGTGTGCCAGTGACTTGAGCCATGGGCTAGCACACTGTGTGACTTGGAGGAGAGCATTGCTCTCTGTTAGTGAACCAGTGTGCACAGCGCAGCACTTGTGCATGCCTTTGCAGTACCAAGTCAGAGTCCACAGCCCTGAAATTCAGCCAGGAAGAGGAGGTCTCCACCCATTGTACCCAGTTCTCTTACAACCCTGTGCATGCACACGTCTGTCTAGGTGCTGGATGTGTTTGCGGCCCTGGCTTGTACTGAGAGGCTGGAGAATGAAGTGCTGAAGTGCAACCCACAGGCTTGGCTCCAGCAGGTGAAGAACCTTCACATGCCCATTGAACTTGTCTGCATGGAGAACTACCTGCAAGGCCACAGCAGTCATTGCCATAAGCTGCTCCAGGAAGTCAGGTAAGTGCCACAGATTCCCTGGGAGTCCTGATCTTCCTCTGGAGGACGCCTGAATGCAGCTATCGTGCGCCCCTCCTCAGACAAAAGCTTTTAAACCCATTACCACTGGGCTGGACTGAACAACCCAGCACCAGAACCTCTCTGCTTCACGTGCCGCACTTTGCTCTCTCCCCCATGGGACCGCAAGCATCAGCAAGTCACATTCCCAGCGGGGCCAAGGATGAGTTCAAGTGAAGTCCCTGGGCAGCGACCCTGACCAGGCTGTTAGCTTAATTCCCCATCTCCCAGGTCACATATGTGGAACTGCACAATCCCAGAGAGTGCGGCCTTGGGGATATGGGAGCAACAGCAAGTGAAGAATAACCCTCTGACAGTGGAGCTCTCTAATTAGCACCGTGATATAGGGCTCGAATCTGTACAGGACTGCTTTTATCCCACAACCTGGGGATTTTTGTACTTGTAGGGTCTCAGGACCCCAGTCGCATACGTGGAGCCTAGTGTGGTAGGCCTTGCACAAACAGAACAGCTATTGTCTCAAGGAGCTTGTAGTATGAGAACAAGATGGGGGAGAAGCAACAAGGAGCCCATAGGACAGAGAGCAAGGACACCTGGTTGATGTGGAGAACAAGAATTGCAACACATGGGTCTTGCATGGATCTGCCCTTTCCTGTCCTTCTCCCCCTCACTGCTAACATCAGCCCGTGAGGCTCCCTGTGCCCGTGCTGTAATGGGGCTTTCTCTCTGCAGGATCCGGTGGAACCGGATCTTCTCCATGTCTCTCTTCATGGAGCACGTGCTGCTGGGGGTCCACACCCACCTCCCAGAGCTGTGGGACATGGTGCAGAGACACATCTTGATGCTCAGCAAGGTAAGATCAGGACGCAGGGGCTGGGAGGGAGAGAGCACTCTCCTCTCCCCTCCTTTCTTTCTGTAAATGACTGGTTCGATAACCGAGGGCTGCCCCACACCTCCTGTCACGTAGTCACAGTCAGGGCTTGGTAAATTGTTCGGAATGGGTGATTCAGGATGTTTTGCCTTGCCTCTTCCTCTTCATGAATTGCCTGTGAGCAGACTGCCATGTCCCCAAGTCCTTCTGTGCACCTCGTCCCCAGTTGTTCTGCTGTGGCCAACCTCTTTGCTCCTGGACTGGGACGGGAACCCACCCTTGGGACAGCTGCCATCACTTCTGTTCCGCACTTGCGCCCGCAGCCAGACCTCCCTTGCAGAGCATCGAAAGCCCTGCTTCAGAGTATAGGAACTTCTGGCCTCCCATGGCTCGGGTATCCTTCTGAGCTGCTCTGCTTCTTGGTGTTAGGGCGAGGCCCAGTCGTGGTTCGCTTGGTTGTGGGGCAAGGAGTCAGCTAGCCAAAAGGGGTGGGGGGAATCCAGAAGAAAACATTGTCTTCTGTATCCTTGTTCTTGTGGCTTCTGCTTGGGTCCTCCCTAGCTGGTGCATACAAAGATGGATCTCACTGATTTCCCTTCCCCAGAAATGAGTCATGGACTTGGGCAAAAGCAACCTGCAACAGCACAGTGTTGACCCATGAGAGTGGCTCTTAAAAATCCTCCTTGTCCTCAGCTCCCATGACTCCTGGCTTCCTGCTCTCCAGTTAGCTGTTTGTACCATGTGGCAGTGCGGGTGGCCCGTGGCAGTGCTAACGACTGCAGAGCTGGGCGGGGCTGTCACAGGGTGGGGGCCCAGGAGCAGCTGCGATCTCTCCTAGCGCCCCCTCCTGTGCCAAGTGGGTGTCCATGCACCCTCGCTCTCGCCCGCCACGTCTTTGATGACAAAAGTATTAAGGGAGGCTGCCTTTTGCCCCCTTGGACACGGTATCCCTGATGTATCCCAGTTTGTGTCCCGTGAATTAAAGCCGCAAGGGCTACGCGTGGCTCCTACCACCCCCAATACCACGCCCCAAGCCTCTCAGATGTCCCGGATGTTGTTTTGTCAAAATCCCTTGCTGCGCCCTCACGGCGCCCCCTTGCTTGCCCACTATCACCCACGTCCTTGCGGGTGCCCTTCGGGCTCGTCTCAATCGCCCACCCTGGGGCCTTTCTCCACGCTCCCTGCAGACGCTCTCCGGCCCCCGTCGCAGCCGCGCCCTCACCGGGGCGCTCTCTCTCTCAGTTCTGCCCACCCTGGGGCCCTGCCTCACGATCAGGGCCCAGGTGGCCATAGCCGTGCGTGGCCCCCAGATTCCCCTCCCTGGGGCTCCTGTTCTGGTGCGCCCTCCCTGGGGCTGAACACAAGCACCCTCTGGGCTTCTCGTCGGTGCCCGCTCTGGTGCTCCTCACAGCTGGGGCCCAGGTGCCCGTAGCCGTGCCTGGCCCCCAAGGCACCGTGCCCCTTCGCAGGGCTGAGGTCAGCGCACCCCCACCGAGGCTCAGGTGGCCGTAGCCGTGCCTGGCCCCCAGACCCACCTCCTCGGGTCGCTCGCCCGCACTGGGGCGTTTCCTGCACGACACTGCCCTACTGGGGCCGGGGTCGATACACCCCCAAAACGCGGCGCCAGGAGCCCCCACGCTACTGGGGGGCTCCCATGAGGCCGCCTCCAACCCCTGCGGCCTCACCCGGTCCTCCGGTGTGACAACAAAGCAAAACCATAAGCCAGTCGGCTGCAACTCAAAACCAAGCCTCCTGGCTAAAGTGTCAACCTCTATGCCGCCTGGCTACTCGGCAGTCGGCTCCCTGCCAAGGCTTTCTCCTCCCAGTATCCTCGAGCCAAAGCTATTCAGGCCATCAAGCTGCCTACTCCAGCAGAGCTCCTTCTCCCAGGGTCGTTAGTGGGGAACGGCCTGCTTGGCCTCGGCCTGGGCTGTTTATATAGGCCGGGCCCTGCCCCCTTCCGGTCAGCTGACCGAACCGTGGTTGCCCCGGCAACCAGCACCTGTAACTCCCCCCCTTAAGCTCATACCCGGCTAGGAGCAGGGCACGAGAGTGTCCGGCGACGGGCTGGCTGTGGTTTTGCTTCTCTCTTCGCAAGTCTGTTCTGAGAAGCAGAGCAAAGCCCGCTCTGATTGTCCTTCTCTTTCAGTGTCTCCAGGGCAACTCCGACCTCAAGACTCAGGAAACGTTCATTGCGGTGATGAAGGTGCTGTGTCTCTGTAAGGAAGAAGCCAGCAAAACGATCTGCAGGTAACATCGTAGGGCTGGGCAGGATGCTGGTATACTTACACTAAGTATTGAGCGCTGAATCTGGAAAAACGTGGCCCGCTGGAGCAGCGGATGAACATCCACGGGTGCAGGCCGGACCTCGCATCCGTGCCCTGTGGGTGGATGGGAAGGAGGGATGCTCTCCTCTGATTTGAGCCCATGCTCTTGTACTGTCCCAAGCTGCTTCGTGGCCAGCTGAAGCTCATGTCTCCCTTTGCTGCTCCTTCCTCCTCCAGCAGGTAAGAGGCCTTTCACGGACAAGCCTCCCAGATCTGGCAGAGATCACATGGAAGCTGCTGTTCTACTTGGAGGTGCCTTGTCCACCCAGGGTCTGCTCTTGGGATGCATGTGACCTGAGTGTGCAAGGCAGAGTGCTCTTGGACAGCAGCCTCCCATCTGGCCGTGCCAGTGCCCCTTGCACCTTCCAGGATATTTTAACCAAAGGGGCAGAGGGGCTGCAACCACCACTCACTTCCTTCTTGCGGCCCGGGGTGCCAGCCAGAACACCAACAGCATCTGTGATCCTTGCAGTGCAGCTTTTCTGACCCTGGGACCCTGTCTCCTTCTAGTCTCTAGATTCCTTTATGTAAAAGCCCTTTCTGCATCCACTGGACAAAGAAAGGGAAATAAAAACACTCAAGACTTGTTCTTTGTGGGAGAGGGGCACACTCCAGGCCTCTTCAGTGTGCCGTTTGCTTTCTGAGGGGGCCCTCAAGAATGGGGAAGGGAGGGCGCATGGAGTGGCAGAGGCTGGTGGTCACAGCTGCCCAGTCTGTTATATCCTTGGCTATGGTTGTCTGGAGGTTGCGGGGCCTATGGGCTCAGCTTCAGCAGGAGCTGCTTTTCCAAAAGCCTCCAGTCCCACTTGCATGGGACGGGTGCCCCAAGAGTACGATCTGTGGACAACACCTCTGTAGGAACTGCAGTTCCTGTAGGCAAGTAGCTGCTCTTGCTTGTAGGTAGCGGTTCAATGCACCAGATTTATTTGCAGCTCTGAGAGGAGCTGGCAAGACCCAAGCTGCCTTCTCTCCCCATTCTGAGCTGCAGTAGGAGACTTGGAGGCTTGTGCCTGGACTGCTTGAGTCTAGCCATGCTGTGTATTGCAGATATGGTCTGATGCCATGTCCGATCTGCCTGGGAGACCCCAAGGATCCCGTCAACCTGCCATGCGATCATGTCTTCTGCCAGAACTGCATCAAACAGTGGCTAGCACCAGGCCAGATGATCTGTCCATACTGCAGAGTCAACCTCCCAGATGCCTATAATATAACCGTCTCCAAGAAGCTCAGGTATTTCATCTGTCCCATAAAAACCAGTGTCATTCCCCCTGTATCAACAGACACATAGTCATGTTGAGAGACCCTGATCTTCATCCCCAAAGAATGGTCTAGCTAAGGCTGTCGTGATCGTGATTCGTTTTCCTCTGCTGTGGATTGTGAATTCTCTTGGTCTGAAACTTGGATTTGACTGTGGAGAATCCCGTGTTGCCAGTTAAATTCTCCCTGCTCCTCATGTTCGTCGTGGCTTTACCCACGGTGTGGTTAAACTAGGCCTGCGGTTGTCTGGGTATCTCGGTGACCCTGTTTCTCTCACCCTTTCCTCAGTGACGCTATCGAGAAGAACGCCAAGTTTCGGCAGATGTGCAACAGCTTCTTCATAGACCTGGTTTCCACCATGTGCTTCAAGGACAATGAACCGCCAGAGAAGGACGTGATTGAGGGGCTGTTACGGCTGCTGTTTGCTCACCGGAAGCCTTTCAGAGTTGGTATGACGGGTAAGTCCTGCCCTCTGTGCTGGGCTCAGCCCCCACACAGAACATATTTTCTCACCTTTCTTGAGCCCACGTGACGTGCTCTTTCTTTCCCCTGCATGCAGAGCACCAGGCCGTGTACACAAAATCGCTCTCCCCGTTCGACGACGTGGTGGACAAGACGCCCGTTATCCGCTCCATCGTGCTGAAGCTGCTATTGAAATACAGGTGAGGGCTGTGGGGTGGGTGGTGGGTGTGCTCAGACTGCGCGTCTTCCTTCTCTCGAGCCAGTCCAGAGCCTCCCGGGTTCTCACGTGTTGCTCACAGGGGGGTGGAGCGCTTCAGTCGTGCTCTGCGGTTTGAACCTGCTCTGGTGAAATCCCATCTGTGCCTCTGAGGGAGGACTTGACCAGGTTACTGTACATCCAGCCGGTCCTCACCTGCCTGTCAACTACATGCACATGCTCGTGGAGTAGAAGAACGATGCTGACCGCATCTGGATGCACAGAGAAACATTCATAACTATGGCAACCCCCCCTCTGACACACACGGACGTTGAATACTGCTTCCCGTTTTCAAACAGATGTTTGTTCTTTAAGTGCCCTCTGTGGGTGAGGCTCCATCTGGCCTGTAAAGAGACTGCCTCATTCAGAGGAGCTGCCCTTTGATGGCTTGGTTATGCCTGCCAAAGACTTGATATGGAATTTATCATATGTTTGCGCTGAGCAACCATCTGGTAGGCAAATGTGGTGGGTTACGTACAGAAAGGAGGGATCCTCATTAATAACACAGGAGCTGACTTCTCTAGCACGGGGAGGAGTGAGAGGGCTTTTCTCTAGGCAGACTCCAGCCCTGAACATGCCGCATGCGACTATCACAGCCTCAGGCTCATGCTCTGTTCTCTCTCTGCCGGGTGCAAAGCCCTCTTTGGTGCCCTAGATTTGATCGTGCCTTTGGAGGTGGCACAGGAAGCCTAGATCTGAAGGTCGTTCAGCAGCTGAATTTGTTGAGTGATGGTCCCTAACCCTCGTTGGCAGCTTGCTGGCTCTCGAGGAGGGTCTGATAACAGCAGCTGACTGAAGTTATATAGGAGCCTCCTGGTGTCTGGTGCAGCCCTGGTGCTCGCAGCTCCGCAGTGCCCCTTTGGATGGGTCAGAGATGTCTGTGTCCCCTGCCGAAAGCTGTCGCGGCCACCCTCTCCATCCCAGCAGTGCCCTGACGTGACTCCATGTGGACAGGCTTTAGCAGCTCGCGTAGGATCTCAGCAGGGTGCAGTAACGCTGGGTCGCTGGGTTGGTAAGGGGAGGTTTCTTTGTGCCGTAGCTTCGAGGAGGTGAAGGGCTACCTGCAGGAGTACCTGAGGCAGGTGGAGCAGAACCAGATCCTGGGCAAAGACGACAAGTCGGAGCTTTACGTGCTTTTTGTCAGCTGCTTGGAGGTAGGCTCATTGGCTCCCCTTCCTTTCCCAGGGGCTGGGTGGGGACATCTTGGCCTTCAGGAGTCCCATGTAACACAGACCCTTCTGGCAGCCTGGGGGGCTCCCATCCACCATGTGCTTGCTGCCCTCCTAGAAAACACAGGAGAGAGTTAAGTCCTAAGGCTCTTTCCACCTGCACCCTGCAGTGCCCGTTCCCCATTCGCTCTGCACTCGAGCGAGGCCCTGTGTTGCAGCATTACCGGACCTCTCCCCTGCTCCCTCGCTTCCTCCCTCTGCCCCAGCACTCTCCACGATCGTGCAGAAAGGCTCAGATCGTAGCACAGACCTAAGCTGCAGCGGCCAGGGGCAGGGAAGGAACAGGGTGGTTTCCTCCTCATTCGCTCCTTCTTTTTCAGGATTCAATGTACGATAAAACTGGAGCATGCTCTGGGAAAGAGCAAACCCACTCTTTGCGGGAAGGGGTGCATTTTCTAGAGAGATACCAGAAGAGCAGCCAGAAAGCCCGAAGGGAATCCTCCATTACACACCTGCAAGCAGTGGCCAAGGTCCGGCTCTGCCTGGATAGGGCTGCAGAGCTGCTCAGTGAAATGCATGGGTGTCAAGGTAGGTTGGGATGGGCGCGGGTGCCGTCAGCTAGAAGTGTGAGCAGAGCATGTAAGCAAATCTTAGCTCAGGATTCAGCTGTACTTTAATCCTTTCTCTCTCTCTCATGTGAGAGCAGGGCAGGGGAACGAAGGCATGCCACATTATTGCAACAGGAGCCCATTCAATCAGAAATAAAACAACCAATGTAGTCTGTCCCGGGGGAACAGCTTAACAAAACGTGAGACTCTGAGCTCGGCTATATTCTCTCCACAGGCCAGGCCTCAGAAAAGTCGCAGTACCTGCAGGCGGTAATGAAGTTTTGCACGCACGCTGAGAATGACTGGTACCGCATCTACCTGGTCCGGAGACTCGCCAACCAGTACGGGATGGAGTGTGCCCAGCGGCTTGCCAATGAGGCTCAGTCTGGTTGGATATTTCCCGAGGAAATTATTCAACAGCAGGTGAAGCAGACCCATCTCCTCTCCCGGACTGACCTTCCTGCAGTGTTTGTGTCCCAGGGGGAAATTCCCATCCATTCTCTCAGCTTGTTGTCCCTGGGCATGATGTGTTTGGTCCTGTAGTTGCCGCAGGGCTGGGGCAGCTCTGAGTGCAGCGATCTGCACCTACCTTTGGAGAACAGCTTTGCTTCTTTGTGCCAGGACTTGGTTTCTGGTGCAGCAGAGCTGCTTTCCCAGTGCCACAAGTATCCAGGGAACAGCGTTCACTGTAGCTAGGTGGGCTGCCTCCCTCTGCACAATGCAGAATCAAATGAACTGTTCCCACAGGGCACTTTTGCTTTTCACAAGCTGCCCCGTGTTCACAGCTGGGTGTTTTGTTTGTGACCGCAGAGGGAACAGCCCAGCCAGATCGATCGGTACCTGGTGTGCGGCGAGAGCTACCGGGTCCTGCGCGATGCTGTGGGGAAGGCGATGCTGGGGTGCAAGATGGAGGGCATTGCCGCAGCCCAGGAGGTAAGGCAGTCCTCTGAGAGCACAGTGCTGCTGTCCAGGCGGAGCTTACGGGGACCCTTCGTAGGTCAGCAGGGCTTGACTTCTGGGGGATCCCACAAGCCGTTCTCACCTGCCTCTGCTGACTTTTCTTTGCTTGCTGGGAGAGGCAGGTCTCTCGTCCCCTCTGACACTATGTCATGCATTGTATGCAACTTGTAGACTATCCCTGTCTCCTTTCCTGTCTGCCAGACACCTCATCCTTGCCACTGCCGACCCCCTCCTAGCTCATCCTGTACAGCCCCCCTGGGGTAACTGGTACTTCCTGCAGTCAGCTGGCAGAGGTGTGTTCTCACACAGGCCGCGCATCCTTCCTTTGTCTTTCCAGGCTTGCGCACCCTTGTCTCTTACCAGGGCACCCCAAGAAACTTATTTCCTTGTTTTATATTTTATCCTTAAATGTGTCTAGGTGGAGAAGGGGGTGTTTACCCTTGGGTGTGACAAAAATGGGCTGGTTTCTAGATTCGTAGATGTTAGGGTGTCATGGGGCGGGGTCCCAGGAGCAGCCGTGATCTCTCCTGGCGCCCCTTACTGTGCCAAGTTGGTGTCAATGCACCCTCGTTCTCGCGCGCCACGTCTTTGATGGTATAAGTGTTATGGGAGGCTGCCTTTTCGACCCCTTGGACACGGTACCCCAGATGTATCCCCGTCTGTGCCCCATCTTAACTTAACTGTCTCCGTGCACGAAAGCCTTAAGGGCTACACGTGGCTCCTGGCACCCCTAATACCATGCCCCTAGCCTCTCAGATGTACCGGACGTTGTCTAGTCTATTACTGTTGCCCACACCCTTGCGGACGCTCTCTGGCTTCTTTCCTTCGTCACCTGTGCTCCCCGCAGACGCTCTCTGGCCTTCCTCACAGCCGTGCCCACACCCTTGTGGGTACCCTGGGCTCGTCTCAATTGCCCACGCCCTCACAGGTGCTCCCTGGGCTCGTCCCACTCTCATGGCCCACACTAGGGCCTTTCTCTGCGCTCCCCACCCGCACTGGACTTAGCCTCACGCTCCCTGCCCGCACTGGGGCCTCATCTCGCAATTGGGGCCCAGGTGCCCGTAGCCGTGCCTGGCCCCCAAGGCACTGTGCCCCTTCGCAGGGCTGAGATCAGTGCACCCCCTCCTCGGGTTTGCAACCCCACCGAGGCTCAGGTGGCCGTAGCCGTGCCTGGCCCCCAGACCCACCTCCTCGGGTCGCTCGCCCGCACTGGGGCGTTTCCTGCACGACACTGCCCTACTGGGGCCGGGGTCGATACACCCCCAAAACGTGGCGCCAGGAGCCCCCACGCTACTGGGGAGCTCCCATGAGGCCTCCTCCAACCCCTGCGGCCTCACCCGGTCCTCCGGTGTGACAACAAAGCAAAACCATAAGCCAGTCGGCTGCAACTCAAAACCAAGCCTCCTGGCTAAAGTGTCAACCTCTATGCCGCCTGGCTACTCAGCAGTCGGCTCCCTGCCAGGGCTTTCTCCTCCCAGTATCCTCGAGCCGAAGCTATTCAGGCCATCAAGCTGCCTACTCCAGCAGAGCTCCTTCTCCCAGGGCTGTTAGTGGGGAACGGCCTGCTTGACCTCGCCTGGGCTGTTTATATAGGCCGTGCCCTGCCCCCTTCCGGTCAGCTGACTGAACTTACACCCAATGGAAAGAAGGGGCCATCACCAGGGAGGGCTATTCTGCAGTTATTCGGGGATGTAGGGGGGCAGTCAGGAAGGCCAAGGCAGAGATGGAACTGGGACTAGCTTCCCAGATTAAGGACAATAAGAAGTCCTTTTTTAAATACGTAGGGGGTAAAAAGAAGGTCCCGGGTAACGTGGGGCCCTTGCAGGACGCCATGGGAAACTTGGTCGTCACACCAGACGCCAAAGCTAACACGTTTAACGATTTCTTTGCCTCCGTCTTCCTAAGTAGGGACCAGAACAGCCACCTTTACGAGGGGGTAAAAAGCACCCTGTTCAAATTTGCTGATGACACTAAGATGTGGGGGGACGTGGGCACACTGGAAGGATGCAACAGGCTACAGTCAGACCTAGACAGGTTACAAGGGTGGGCGGACGAGAATAGGATGGGTTTCAACACAGACAAGTGCAAGGTGCTGCACCTGGGGAGGAACAGCCGGCACCATACCTACAGGTTGGGGAACTCCCCTCTTGTCAGCACGGAGGCGGAAAAGGATCTGGGGGTCATCATTGACTCCAAGATGAACATGGGCCGGCAGTGTGGGGACGCAGTCAGGAAGGCCAACCGCACCTTGTCCTGCACCCACAGATGCATCTCGAGCAGGGCCAGGGAGGTGATCCTCCCCCTCTATGCGGCATCGGTCAGGCCGCAGCTGGAGGACTGTGTCCAGTTCTGGGCGCTGCACTTCAGGAGGGACGTGGACAGCATGGAGAGGGTCCAGAGGAGGCCACTCGCATGGTCAGGGGCAGCAGGGCAGGCCCTATGAGGAGAGGCGACGGGACCTGAACCTGTTCAGCCTCCAAAAGAGAAGGCTGAGGGGGGATCTAGTGGCCTGTTACAAACTAGTCAGGGGGGACCAGCAGGCACTGGGGGAGTCCCTGTTCCCCCGAGCACCGCCAGGAATAACGGTCACAAGCTGGCAGAGGGCAGGTTTAGGTTAGATATCAGGAGGCGCGACTTCATGGTCAGGGCGGCTAGGGTCTGGAACCAGCTTCCAAGTGATGCAGGCTCCTACCCTGGGGGTCTGTAAGAGGAGGCTGGATGTAGACCTTGCTGGGGTCATTTGACCCCAGTACTCTTTCCTGCCATGGCGGGGGTCGGACTCGACGATCTGCTCAGGTCCCTTCCGACCCTAGAAACTATGAAACTGCGGTTGCCCCAGCAACCGGCACCTGTACCATTTCCTAGGAGCAGACACCTCGGTGCCCTGCGACATAGGGGCTGGAAGGGACCTCTCGATCATCAGGTCCAGCCCCCTGCGCTTGGGCAGGAAAGACTGCTGGGGGGCAGATGACCCCAGCAAGGTGGGCATCCAGGCGCTGATGTAGGACATGACTTTCCTCCTGCTTTGGCCTTCCTATACTTCTCACTGTCTTTGACTGCGAGCTTTCTAAGGAAGGTGGTGAGTCTTCCTCTGTCAACGTAGCACCTAGCATCTCGGGCCTCTGCCTTCTGCAGGAATGTAAATATTTAGTAGTTTTCGGGCTTGAGTAAATATTGGGACAGGAGACGAATGGCAGGTAAACTGAACCTGCCAGGAAATCCTTCCGGTGAATGGGAACAAGTCAGCATGACTGGTGTTTTGGGTGCCCGGTGATGTTGTCGTGGGCTGTGTTGTGGGCCTCCAGCAACAAGGAACCCAAGATGACATCCACGCAGTCCTCCAGCGGCAGAGAGGGACTTCTCAGAGCCTGCTGGGCCAAGACACATCGGCCCACATGCAGCTTGCACTCATTCCCTCGCACACCAGCTTCTGTGGCAACGGGTGATCTGTGCTTGCCGGGGCTGGTGGGAACACGCATGAGAGAAAGTGACAGGTGCAGCTTCTGCATCCGCTGCCTGACCTGCTGCTTTTCCTTCTCAGGCATGTAACAGCCCCAGACCTGCACAAGCCGTTCACCTGCTCCTGGCCATTTTCCGAGAGGTCACAGTTCTGTATGGATGCAAGGACCCAGGCCTCCACCCCAAGCAGGAGGTGAGATGCTGGCTCCCTTGGCAGCTTTGCAAGGGGGCAGGCAGTGCACTTGGCTATTCCTGGGCTGCGGGGGCAAACTCTGGGTCACAGTCATGGGAAATGCCCTCTCCTTCGCTGCCCCGCATGTCTGAGGGCATCTGGGCAGAGACGACTGCCTGATGAGAAATCTGAGCACTTAGGAGGTTACTTGGCTCCCATTCCCGCTGCGTCCTTGCGGTCTTGACCACGTGTAGAAACCCTCCCAATGCCCGCACCAGGTAGGGAAGTGAGCTTACTGCCATTTGACAAGTGGCAGATCCCAGAAGGTGTCTGGGCCGGTAGGTTTGGGCACCTAAATGTCTTTCTGGACCTGGTCCTTGGTGACTTGCCCAAAGTTGCATGGGAAGCACGTGGCCAAGCAGGGGGCTACCCCATGTCTCCCCCTCTGAGCTGATAGCTCAGCCCTAAAGGCATGTTCCCCTCTGCGGTCTGAAGGGTCAGCTATAGAAGATAGAGTACCGTGTCCTCCTCATCCCAGAGCTGTCGCGCCTGATGGTACAAGTGCAGGAAGCAGCTGCTATCTTGCACTTACTTAGCTGCTTGTCCACACTTGCCTTTAGCAATGCGACGCTCTGACCAAGTTCATCCAGAGCTGCGAAGCCCTGGCCTCGGCAGAGCAGAAGGAGTTTGCAGCTGCCCTGGTGCTGAACAAGATCCCGTCACTGGCCCTGAACCCTCCACGCTTCACCTACGATGGGACGCTGATCGAAATGGCCGTTCACACGGCTGCCGTCCTGCTGTGTGGGCAGAACCCGATCCTGGAACCCCTGAGGAACCTGGCCTTCGATCCCAGCTCGATGCAGGTGAGGGGAATGGGCTGGTCTGGAGCTTTCCTTGACATCCTAACTTGGGGCTCTCACGCAGCCTGCCCCTGTATCAGGTGGTTTTATACTGCAGCCGTGTCCCCCGGGATCTGAGCTGTCCCATTCATCTCACCTCTACATCAGTGGTCAGCATTGACTGCTGCTTATCACGGCACATAAGAAAACTGTTGGAGGATTGTCCTGGGGAGAGCTGAAGTTCAGGGAGTGATGGCTCATGGCAGCAAAGAGCAGGCTGGGGCCAGGGGGGTCATCATTTCTCTCCACCCCACAATTAAAAAGGATGCAAGGAGCCTGGCAGGGCCCCCCAGGCATTTGAGCTGGAGCAGTGTTTGGTAAGGTGTTTGCTTCAATCCTCAGCATGCTTTCCTGCCTACGATGCCTGAAGACCTGACAGACCAAGCCATGGAGTGGGAGGGAATGACCCAGCTGCGCTGGTACAGTGAGTATCCCCAAACAGCTGCTGGAGCAGGGTAAGATTCGATCAGTTATTAAAATCTGGGGAAAGGCCAGGCTGCCTGGGAGGGGTTGCTCTTGGGAGAGTCCTGTCCCCCAGGCAGGGATACCTCAGCTGTCTGCGGTGTGACTTGGGCCATGTAGCTCAGGGTCAGTTATGACCACATTGGCCTAGGTGCGGACAGGTTTGAGCGCACGCTCCCTTGGATGCCGTCATGCAGAAGTGCAAGTGACTCCCGAGTCTATTAGCTGCACATTGCCCTCCTGGCTCATTGCCATCACAGCTTGGAAACAGAACTGTATGTCTCTCCAAAAGCTTGCCAGGCCCTATTGCTTGGGCTTGCAACGCTCTCCAGGGCTTCCTTCTCCTTTTTTGCTCCTGTTTCTGTTGGTACCAACAGAAGCACTCCTGGCTTTGGGGCGGCAGCAACATGATTTGTTTGTGCCCATGAACGAGATCCCCACCCGTTGGAGTCGGCCATCCTGGCTCTCCGAATACAAGTGCATGTAGAGGGCAGTCGTTGGGCTCACAGTACCATCCTGTTGCTCACAGTCCCATCCTGTTGTCTTCTTTTTCTCTAACAGCATGCCCGAATGGCCATCCATGCACTATTGGAGAGGTAAGAGGTTGGGGCGGACAGTAGCTTTTTTTTCTGTAAGCTGGTTCTTTAAACACTACCCATGCTGGCTTTCATTTGCTGTTAGTTGTAGCCCATTGTTTGCTCTTGCAGACTTTACCTTTACTAATATTAGCAGCTTTTAGAGCATTGCACAGTAAAATGGCCATTGTGCTGAGCCTTGCAGTACAGCCTATATCAGCAGAGAGTAGCTTTCTAATTAATGGGTTGCATGTTGGATTTGTCCTGGAAAGGTGCTTCTGCCTTCAGAAGCAAGTCATGATTTTGATGGACAGACATGGATTAGGGTTCTTTTTATTAAACCACTGTCTTGCTTTTCACAACTGTCTTATTTAAAAAAAAAAGCAATAACCCACGTTAACCACCTCTTCACACCATGATTGGGCTTTGTCTCTATTCACACTGTGTCCCTACATTGGAAATGCTGCTTCCCTGCATGTGGCTGGAGTGTTGTTCATGTGTGTCCCTTCACTTCTCTTTGCCAGTGCGGTCAACCCATGGAGGTCAGTCATTGCATCGAGTGCAAGGCTGAGATCGGAGGTTTAAATCACAAGTCCCTGCAAGGCTTTCAGATAATTCAGTACGTTTTGATTTCTTTCACCTCTTTAGCATTGTAAGATGTGATGTATTTTATGTTCCACTTTTCTTCACCAGCCATAGCCTGACCTTTCAGTATGGAGTGCCTGCCTTCCCAGAACATGCTGGGGCTGGGATTTGCCCTTTCCCCCTTTGGCGCAGCCTGGTTGGCATTTCCCAGCACTTTAATTTTGGGCAGAAGGCATTCAGAGAAGCATGTACTCTTGTTGGCTACAGCCTGCTTTATCAGGTGCTACTGAATGGACCTTCTAATGCAGACAGCACAGGTCTCTGACCTACCTGGAACATAATGACAAATTGTGACTTTTAAGCCAACAGCTGTGTGGTACTTCTGCATGAAAGAGGCTTTGGGCAGAGGTGCCCTGGGGGAGCTGGTAGCCCCCACCTGACAGATGAAGGCAATTGGGCTATCCCAGTGTGAAATGTGCTGGGGCAGTAAATCTGTTGAGACCGCTCTGCATGTCTTCCTCCCACCTCTTTCAAGGGCAAGGTGCTTACCTGGCAGCAGGGCCTTGGTAGCACATGGAGATTTCCAGCCAGTCTTGCTCTGCTTGTGCATGTGTCTAGATGCAACATTCACTCTGCATAATTTCCTGCAGGCACAGGACTGACCGGACTCAAACTGGCCACGTGCTCGGAGACCCCCAAAAAAGAGACGTGCTTGGGG
Source organism: Crocodylus siamensis (assembly GCF_052110815.1). NCBI lineage: Eukaryota > Metazoa > Chordata > Crocodylia > Crocodylidae > Crocodylus > Crocodylus siamensis. The sequence goes on along the minus strand of NC_143402.1, from coordinate 78,864,481 downwards.
TGTCTGAAAGGGCACTGTCCCCTGTTGTCTGTCTTGTCATCCGCTTGGTCATGCACTCGGCGATGCTGCTGGGAGCCACAAAAGACCCCCAGGTATGAGACACTGTTGGCGATGCCTTCCTGCATAGAGGAAATGCCAAGGGGGAGTTTAGCAACATCTCTTCCACCAGTTTGTGCTGCCGCCACCTTCCAGCATTGGGTTTCTGGCAGGTGGTCCTAGTCTTTGCATAGGCTTGGCTGAAATATCGTGTTTCCAGGCTGGATTCATAAAACAGAAGCAGGTCCCCCATGGACCCGATAGCTTGGGGGTTAGGGGATTCATGCAGGATGAGAGGAGGAAGCTGTGACCCCCCTCCTCAGCTTGAGGGGCTTTCAGCCTGCCTGCTTCCCTCCTTAGGGCTATGGCTGATACTATTGCACTTGGTAGGTAGTGAAGCAGACACTCTGTGGATGGGTGTCCCTGCCCAGCAATGTGCCTGCTATGTTTCAGCCACAAGCTGGGGCTGGAGACAGGATTGTTCCCGTCTCCTATGATGGGTGGAAACAATCCCATTGGTTTGTTGGGAACTTTCAGACAAGCAAAGTCTTGTATTCTGAATGGTTTTGCAATGCCATGAGGAGGAGAGGGCAGAACAGCGCTTCCAGGGCAGTGGCTTTCCCCGGTGTTTACTGTGATTTGATTCTCACCTAGGTAGACCCTAGCACAGGCCTGCTCAAGGGCTAGGCTCCAAGAGGAGTGACTGATGCAGCACTGAAACTTTGCGTCGGACCAGAATGGTGCACTGGTCACTCTCTCACCTTTGTCTCATTTTTGTTCCTCAAGTCCCTGGAAAGGATCGTTAAGCCACCCACTCCAGACCCAGTGAGTTTCTTCCTGGCGCACATGCAGAAGGACTTGACCCAGCTGATCAAAATACTGGGGAAGAGTGCCGATGAGACTGTCAACGCAGTGCACATCATCCTGGGCAGCCTCTTCAAGGACCCCCACCAGCACCCAAACCAGTGTAAGGGAAAGAAGGGGCAGCAATGTGGAGGACTCAGGGAAATGTTTCAAGCACTGCATTTATCTGGCTTCTCCACCAACTGCATGAGCTTGGGTAGGGATCTGGGGCTTTCTCTGAGACCAGGTCCTTGGTACCCGGTACAGGGCTGCTGGTTGCTTCCCTCTCCTTTTTCCCCAGTTGCCCAGGGCTTAGGGGGACTTGTTAAATTACTACTTGGGCTTGTTGCATGCCTAGTTGCACACTTTCCTGAAAGGGCCTGGAGAGAATCAAGAAATGCAGCAAGTTGCATAAGTCCCAACAGGTCACACATTGTGATGTACATACCTCCTCCAAAGTAAAAGCAAGAAGCAATCTGTGGAGGCAGCTGATGAAGGGTGATCTTTAGGAGAATATGCATCTCGGGTCATTATGGGCTAGCAGTAGATTGCAAAAGCAAAACCTTAGTGCTGGAGCCCAGGGCTGTGAGTCCAGGCTCCACCATCTGTGCTTTGCTTCTTCCACTGTCTTATACAGCGACCTTAGCAAAGCCCCTTAACCTTCTTGTATTTGTGTGGCCATTTGGAAAACGTCTGTATCCCTTTCAAGTGAAACAGGTGGACATTTCTGATGCCCTGTTGACTCTGCAGTATTGTGCTGGCTGGATCATTTGGTGGGGTCGCACCTGTCTAGGTCTCAGGGCCCCTTGTACTGTTAGCGGTCCTCACATGCTGACTAGCTCACAAGGATGCTGTGCCCCTATGGGGAGATCCTGGGAGTTTGAGATGCCAACCTGTTCCCTCCTGATGCCTTGTAATGGTAACATGTGGTAAATGCTCCTCTTGCAGGGCCAGTTGGCTTTGACAGCACGCTGTCCACCAAGCAAGCGAGAAACACTTGGGAAGGAATTATTGCAAACACTGTTGTTATTCCTGAGTTAAAGGTAAGACTTGCTTCCCATCCCTGGGTGTCCATCTTGACATGCACCTGAGCTGCTTGCAGGGTATTCACAACTCGAAGCCCCTGCCAAATTACAGACCCACATCCAAGTAGAAATCCAGCCTGCTTCTGCCGTTTGGAAGGCACAGAACTGCCTGCCCGGGCAGGAGAGCCGGGTTGTGTTCAGCCAGGTGCTTGCACACCTTTCCTCTCCTGTGGTATTTGTCAGGCAGCCACGTGGGAATGGGGCAGGCAGTATCTGGGATGCAACTGGGATCTGATGGCAGGAAAAGAGGCATCTTGAGCCATGCAGGGAAGCTGGGGAGTCAGGTTAGCTGTGTGGCAGCCTGAAGTGCCCTCTCTGACCTTCCCTGGGACAGCACATGGGGAACAGGAGACTGGGAGTGGGGGGAGAGTGAAGGGAGTCAATGGGCCAGTATCGGGGGGTTGCTGCGAGTTTCTGAGCCTGTTTAGGGTGACTTCCTTCCATATCAACAGCTGTTGAGCCACCAGGGAGAAGTGGTCTTTCCCCAGCAGCTCAGGCAAGCAGGATTGTTGCAGGATTATTTCTCTCTGCAGAGGAGCCAATATCAATCTGCCCCTCTGGCCAGAGACACCCAGGGCTTCACCGGTCTATATTCCTCTGCTCTTCCTTGGAGCAGACAGGCAGGGGTTTGATGCACAGTTTTCTGCTCTGCAGTGTTTGGACCACACCCTTCAGGATTTAAACAGGCAAATCAGCACAGATGAGAGGATCTGCTCCAGCCCGGTGGTGAAAATCGTCTACGGCGACCCCACAACCTTCCTGAGCCGGCTACCCACGGACAGCGCCGTGCACTGTTCGAAGATGTGGAGCTGCAGGAGGAGGATCTCGCTGGAGAACCTGGGGCATGTGGTGCAGCAGCGGGATGGGAGGGACACCGTGCCCCTGCTGTGGAAGTTCCTGCAGAAGGTGAGTGTGGCTGGGTCTGCGCTCGCGTCTCTGGAGATGCAAGGGGTTGAGACCCAAGCCCTCATCGTTAACCAAAGGGAGGCAGCCGGCAGCACGCCACACCTCTCCTCTCAGCTCTTTGATGACTGTTGGGCTTGATCTGGAGAAGGAAAACTGCTGTCAGCTCCTCGTCAAGAGCAGGGGAACATCATTATGCATCAAGGCTCATGGGCACTTTGAAGTGCCTAAATCACAGAGAAAGCAGAGGAGTGTTCAGTGTCGATGTCTGCTAGACAAAGGCATCAAGGGAGTGGAAACTAGCCTGCCTCCCCAGCTCTCCACTCCCTCTGGTTTAGTATGAAACCGTGGTGTGTGAGCATGCGTGTCCCTTTTAAAGAGGGAGCGGGGAGAAGGAAAGCAGAAGGCACCTTTCCTGCTAATAGTACGGCGAGATGATTAGACATGCAGTCCCTCTGCTGAGACCTAGGCTCTGCCAGCATGCACATCCCTGTGGGAGGCAGCTCTGCAGAGCATAAAGCAGGTGTCTAGTACTGGTTTGAAGGCAGGCTAGGACCGGGCACTGGAGACGGTGCTCGTACGGGATGCAGGATACTGGGGCAATGAGCCTGCCCCACAGAGCAGATGTCGCTGCAGGCAGGGCCCGGAGTAGACTGGGGAGCCATCAAGGTCAGCTCCAGGTGCCGTGAGTTGCCAAAGTCCCTTTAGAGGTGATACATTCTCCACCCAAGAGACAAAGGTGCAGTTTCACTCCCTGTGCATGCTCCGTATCGGAGGGCTCCTGGCTGGTGCCCTCTGCTTCCATCCGTAATGTCGCAGATGAAGGCTGCAGAGCACAAGCCAAGCCACCTGAGCTCTACCCGGAGACCTTTGCTCACCTGCCCTGCCCTTGGTAGTCTCAACCCCCAACCCCAGGGACAGCGGCACCATCTGCTATTGATCCCTCTCACCTCTCTTTCCAGGAAGGGGAGCTGCGACTGGTGAAGTTCCTGCCAGACATCCTGGCTCTGCAGAGAGACCTGGTGAAGAGGTTCCAGAATGTCACAGATGTGAAATGCTGCACGATACAAGACTTCCTGAGAGAGTCCCACTCGGGTAGGGCTCTGCTCCAGGCTGGTTGAGGTGGAAGGCTTCCAGGGGGTAGCTAGCAAAGCACAGAGTACGGGAGAAACTGCAGGCAGGGGCTGGCAGCCCTGGGCATTTATAGGGTGAAGGTGGATGGTCCTAAGCAGAAAAGCATATCATAAGCCCGGTAACATGGACAACATGTCTTGGCCCCACAAGGCTACTCGCCCTTTTGCTGTCCTGGTGCCTGGAAGAGTCGTCATGGCCTTGAGAGGACAAGAATACACGTGACTTGCAAGCTCTGTGTGTGGGCAGGCCACAGATGTGGGATCTCAACCGTCGTGATGGCCAACACCTTCTAGCAGAGAGAGTCTAACAGCCACAGCTATTGCTATGAGGAATGTTGTCCTCAACTTTTCATGTAGTTTTAGCTCTGCTTAGTTAGCCCATGTCCCCTAGTGCGCTATGAGAGCCTAGGCAGGCAGGATGGGGAAGCCTGGCAAAGGCCAGGAGGAAGCATGCATTGAGGTTTCCTCTTCCTCGTGTCCTGTAGATGTGATGAGGAATCTGCTCCAGAGCCAAGTGACCATATTCCTGTCAGTGTGGAATAAGCTCAGGAGATCCTTGGAGACCAATGGTGAGTGTCCTGCTCCGCTTGTCTTCACTCCCAGGCTTGTGAGATGGTTTGGTGCTGGTTGAGCCTTTTCTGTTGCTCTTCACACTGCTGGTGCTGAGAGCTGGAGCCAGAGGCCTGACCTAGGCATGAAGGGCCTGGTAATAGAGGACTTGGCCTCCCCTTCCAACCTCTTCCCTGTCTTGTCGTCCCCTCCTTATGCCCATGGGGAGCTGCCAAACCAGCCATGCCCTACACTTCATCCCAGCTGCCAGACGACAGACTCCCTGGGCCCTTTTGGGGGCAAGAGCTGAGCGCAGCAGCTGCAGCCCTGCTTTAGCGGGTTTCTTTACCTCTCCACAGGGGAAATCAAGCTTCCCAAGGGCTACTGTGATGATGACCTGACCCTGGGGAGCCCATTTGAAATCCTGCTGCCGCGCAGGCGGGGGCTGGGCCTGTGCGCCACGGCCTTGGTCAGCTACCTCATCGGCCTGCACAACGACTTTGTCCACAGCATGGAGAAGCACACCCACGAGGAGAACAAGTACGTGAATGTGTGGCGCTGCTTTCCTCTGGCCCCATCCCGCTCCATGGCTCTGCTCGCAACGCAGCCAACGGTTCCCCATTTTTCCCAGGTACATCATCAGCCCCTCGGAAGTGGCCGACCTGCATGTGATCAGCTACGAGGTGGAGAGGGACCTGATCCCTCTAATCCTGTCCAATGCTCAGTACAGCGTGGAGAAGGGCGGGGAGACGCTGCAGGAGTTCGACCTGGAGAAGATCCAGAAGCAGGTGGTCAGCAGGTTCCTGCAGGGCAAGCCCATCATCACCCGCACAGTAAGGAGCAGGGAGGCCTCTGGCTGCCTCCTCCCCAGCCGACCAGGGCAGCGTGGCATGTTGTGCAGCTGGGGTGGGCTGTCGCCAGGCTCACCCCAGGCTCCCTGCTCTGTCCCAACAGGGGATCCCCACCCTGGTGTACAGGCACGACCGGAACTACGAGCACCTGTTTAATGACATCAGGAACAAGCTGGGACAGGTGAGTCCCCGAGCCTGGAGGAGCAGCGAGTGGCTGGGGGCTGGTCCTACCTGGAGAGCAAGGGGCTGGAGGAGCCGGTCCCAGAGAAGTTTAATCCATTTATGCCCCCATTACACTCCTGTGCATAGACCCTGCCTCTCAAGCCAGGATCTATGGTTCGGCTCCCTGCACTTCTGGGTTTTACCCCTGTATTTGGGACATCAGGGTCCCAGCAGTGCCAAGGAAGGCTGCGGACCCATGATGATTCCCCCTGTCCCTCCCATTGCAGGTCTCCCTGCCCAGCGCCACCATCGGCATGATCACCGGGGAACTGCAGTCCTTCAATGACATCTGTGAAGCCCTCTCTGTCACCAATGTAGTGCTGGGCTTCCTGGCCACAGCTGGCGGGGACGCGGACATGCTCCTCATCACCTACGTCCAGGACGTGCTGCAAATGGGTGACACGAGCCCCCCTGTGCTTCAGGTGAGCCCTCTGACACGGGTCAGTCCACATGCACTGCAGCTCTGGCTGGGCCGGTCCCTGTAGCCCACCCACAGCCCAGCCTTAAAACACTCCTGGGTGCTGCAGTGGGTTGGGAGCTGCTTCCCTGCAGGCACATAAGACACTTAGACTCAGCCAGCTTATGTTGTTGGGGGACTTTTAGATCCTCATAGGAGGGCTGGAGGTAGGTCTGCGCTGTGAGAAGGTCCCTTGCTCTGCAGGCCCCCACCAGGCTGCCAGGAAGGACAGGGGAAGGAGGCAGAAGTACTGGGCATGAGGCTGGCACTGAGCCCAAGGAAAACCAGACAGCAGGAGACACCGCCATTGACCCCGGGGTGCCTGGGACTGAGCAGCATTGCACATATCCCTTCTCTCTCCGAGGGAGAGCACGGCCTGTGGGCTGGTCTCTGCTATCCCAGTTATATGCAAGAAGAGGCTCAGTGTGGAGATGGGGGGAAAAGGTGCTATCTGCTCGCCAGGACACACATCATTAAATCCACCTTCCAGGCCTTCTCCTTGCCCCCTTGCCAGAGGCTTCAGGAGCAGGTTGCTGGTGGCGGATGGAAGCTGCCTGCTGAAGGGTCTATGGGTGGACTCCAGCTCGGGGTCCTGGCAGCTTGTCCTGAAAAAGCCCATTGGGGAGTGTTGCTCAGCCAGTGCCAGCCCCATCCTGGTCTTCCTCTCGTGCTCCTGTCCAGCTGAGCCTCAGGGCTCTGCTGCAGCCCCAGCAGGGAGGGGGTGAGAGCAAGGCTTCCAGGCCAACATCCTCTCATCCAGCGCTGCTTGCTTTCTTCCAGGCGCTGAGCCGGTGCAGCCTGAAACACAGCATTGCCCTTTGGCAGCTCCTTTCCACGCACAAGTCAGAGCAGCTGCTGCGGCTCAAGCAGGTAAGAGCAGCTCTGAGGCCGCAGTGTCTGCTTGGAGTCGTACCTCCCTTCCCAATGCAACCGCTCATGCGGTTTTTCCCACTGCCCTGCAGGACCCCTTCGCTGACATCAGTGATGACTACAAAGAGGAGCTTGGGGCAGAGGATGCCAAGCGTCTAACTGCCTGCCTGGTTCAAGCCGGGCTCGAGGCTTTCCTGCAGGAGCTGCACGAGATGATCATCCTGAAGCTGAAATACGCCCAGGCTGGGAATGAGTTTAACTCCAAGTGGGGGTAATAAGCGGCACAGCCCTGAGTTAAGCTTTGCCCCTTTCTGTGCACTTTCCAAGGGGCAGAGAAGTTCCTCCGTTTGTGCCTTCCCAGTTGCACAGGAAGCACCTGCACTGAAAATCCAGCCGGTGCTAAGAGGGGAGCTGGAGTCTCCACCCATGGAAGTTTTTAAGTGCAAGCTTGACCAGAGCTTAGTGGAGTTGGTCCAGGCAGGGCTAATCCTATTTTGAGCAAGGTGTCAGACCAGATGTGACCTCCTGAGAGCCCTGCCAGCCCTATTGCTTCTATGATGTTAAGACACTTTCCTCACCCTCTGACCCAGGTGAATTCTTTGTGCTCGCACACTCAGTACAATAGAGTAGCATGTCTGGTGTCGCTGGTTTCTGGACCAGGCACTTTGCAAACCCAGGTATAGCAGACGAATGTGGCTGGCTTCCCATGCGTAGTTCCGCTCTTGTACCTTAACCCAGAACTGCAACCCTCCCTGCTGCTTCCGTCTTAGAGCTTTTCTGGGGGACTGCCAGTGTTGTTTGACCCTGACCTGCAGCACCATTTAGCTCTCCTCACTATAAAAGATGTGTAATGCTGCAGGTTTATCGATGAATGCTGATACATATATTAAAACAAACTATGTGGCCCTCCAATGTGCAGCTTAAGTTCTGTTAGTAACAGTACATTTCCTGGTTTCTTTCCAGGCTGAAGGATGCATTCATTTCCTACCTGGAAACAAAAGACAGCATCATACCTACAGAGCTGGAGGAGCTGTTTCCAGAAGACATTCTCCTCTCCCAGTGCATTGCTGCCTGGAGAGCAGCTGCTGCCCTCAAACGGGATCGTAGAGTAGGTTAATACAGAAGAGAAATGGAAGATCACAGAAGGACAGCACCGGGTCTTGCCATAACCTTCTGAGCTATACTGATCCCTCCTCCTTGGAAGGTGAATTCCGGTACCTCCAATGCTTTTCAAGTCAGTGAGCTGCTGGCAGTTCAGCTGCCTCCACTGTACTTGATTCAGGACCAAAATGAGATGCACAAGCATCAAGGGTTTGATGCATCAGAAGCGCAAAGATTTTGGGGGACCAACCTGTGTACAAAAGTACCATTTCTCAAGCCTGTAATGCAGTTGTCTTAAACATTCTGGTGCACTTGAAGGGTTAAAAAAAAAAAAAAAAAAGCCATTACTCCTCACTGACTGTCCAGGGAGGTATCCATGTGCATCTCCTGGGCGATTTAGCAAGCCATAGTATAGGCATGTTCTTTCTGCACATTTTCTGTAGATATAGTGATGCTTCATATTCTCCCTTGCTGTCAGTGTTTTCATACTTAGCAAGAAAATGAGCCCAATCCTGTCTCCAAGTCTTCTAAGCTTCCCCATTGTAGCGATACCAAAACGGTAATCTTCAATCCAAAGAGGCACATCTGCCCCTCTGACTTGATAGCTTCGGGCCCTCTCAGATACCCCACAGGGGATTGCAAGGAGCGCAAGTGAAGCCGTGAGCTTCGGCGAGAGCACACGTCGACGAGATGGAACAATACATTTCAACACTCAGCCAGGGAAGCTGCTCTTGTAGCTGCTTTAACACAGTGTGATGTGGCTCTGGTTGTAGTAACGTAACTACCTCAGCACCAAAACCACTGCCTGCTCCTTTTTTGGAGGCCATGCAAGTATGGTGCTGAGTGGCTGCTTTTTGGCATGTGTGTGCACTGCAGAAACACGTGCACTTGCACATCAGGGCTCAGCCTTTTTGTCTGTGTCAAGATATGTTTACTGTCATGTACATCATGGGATCCCCAGCTGAGGACCTGGTCTTCCTCTCAATCTGTTTTTAACATCTTTCCTTTCTTGTTGGGCTTGAGCAAATGTCATCCCACACTTTTTGAGGGTTTTTTTGTTTTTCCTCTCGCATGAAGGATCTGCAGCAGTCGGGGGCCACTGTGAGTTCTTGCTGGTACAGGAGCACAATTTGTGATTGTCAGTGGAACTGTGTTTTCTTTAGAAAACCTCTCAGGCCAAACATTTTGTAATTTCAGAGCTAGAATCTAGGCTTGAGGAAGTTCCAGATTTTCAGATCAAATTGAATGGGAAAGCAGATCTTTTGACATGTGCTATATTGCTAACACACTGCTTAAAGCCTTTCAAAGTGAGAATATTCTATAAACCACACACTTACTACATTTGAAGACGTTATGGTCTCCCTTGAATATTGCATGTCCCCAAGCCTGGATTTACCAAGCTGGATTATATGCATCTTAAAAGCGCTGTCTTGTGAATTCTCACTAGGAGAGGTAGTTTGGGTTCCCTTTGCAGGGAAGGTCCAAGCTTTGCTCTAACAGTGGACTGCCATTTATTGATTTGTTGCAATATTATTATTTTAACCAGTATAGAGGGGATTGGATTTCTAAAGACAATTGCGGTGGTGTCCCTGTTGCAAGCTGTATAGATACCAGTTAAAACTTCCTGTTCTCTCCGATTGCAGACTTAATATTTCAAGCTGCCTTTTAAAAAAGTGTTGAAGATGGGAGCCCACTCCTAGATTTCTCAGGTTCTCAGTTTGGACAGACCCCAAACTAACCTTCTAGTAGCAAATAATGCACTGGTGGCTTTTCCAGTCACTGTTTTGTTGCTCTTTCTAGGTGCCTTAAAGAATTTACAGGTATGGCATCGTGCCAGATGCAATTCTGTTCAACTGAGCTGCTTTTACTTTTTTGAAGGATTCTTTATACTGTTTTATTATTGTTGTTGTTACTATTTTTTCTTGTCTGGAAATCTTAATAAAATTGTTCAGAAGAATTATGACTAATAAACAAGCTTATACCCATTTACTTGCCTTTGCTGCTGAGGATTTTATTGCTAGTTTTCTTCTCCCCAAAAAAACCGAGCTAGCTGTCCACGAGGAATATTTTACCAGTGTTGGAAACCATGGATTTTGCAGAGCACCTGAGGCAAAATACCTAAGTTTGCTGCACTTTAAAAACCGTGCTGTTTTCCTTGTTGGCTGTTGCTTATGCAGCAATGCAAATCCAGGTGGTGTTGGCCACCAGTTGCCCTACCAAAGTCTCTCCTGTTAAAGAAAACAGGAGCAGGAAGGCCAGGCTGGGGCCTAATGTCTATGCATTTCCAAACCCACGTGGGACAAGATGAGGGCCCCTGCTGAGCTGCAGGCAGGTGGAAGAGGAGTGCCAGCGCTGTTTGAGTCTATTCGGGGAGATTTCGGGAAAGCCAGCGTGCCCGCGACGCACACAGGGAGCATGGCTCCGTGCTCACACGCTGCTACGGGGTGTCGATTGATGTCGGGAAGGTAAAGGCACGTGACTATTACACTTTAAAAACCCACTGGACTACTGTACCAATTGGCTGCAACATAAATGATGGGGTATTCATTAAAATAACTATTTAATCTTCTGGGTGACTTTTGTGGATTCAACATTAACTATTTGTTTTGATGACTACCCTGTCCTTGCTCCCCTGGATGCCTGGGGCCTCGTCTCTCATCCCTGCAGGGTCTGGACCCATCGGGGGTGGGGGGTAGCCACCCCGCCGTCCTTCCCTCGCTCCTTTCTGGCTGGGGGTGGCAAGGAGCGTCCGGGGAGCTCTGCACCTGCCCCTGCTGGGCCCTGGCAGCCAGAGGCCTGCAGCACTGGGGCTGTGTCCTGGGGGGAGCCTGGCCCCTTCCCCGCCTCGGGCCCCCAGCCTGCGGAACCAACGACGCCCGCCGGCGTTCCCGGCCGGACCGCATGGGGGTGTACCGGAAGCGGCCGCCCGGAAGAAGAGCCATGGCGGACCGCGAAGGGAGGCCGCCGGAGGAGACGCTGCGCCGTTGGGAACAGTAAGGGGGCGCTTCCGGCCGCGGGGCGTGCTGGCAGTTGTAGTGCTGCCCGTGCGCATGCGCCAGGTGTGGCCCTGGGACAGGGTGGGCCAGGTCCGCTGGGAGTGGGCACCAGTGCTCCCGGTGCCTCCCAGTATCCTCCAGTGCTCCCCGGTGCCTGCCAGTGCTCCACAGTGTTTCCCAGTATCGTCCAGTGCCTTCCCAGTGTCCTCCAGTGTTCCCCAATACCTGCCAGTGCTCCTTAATGCCTGCCAGCGGCCCCAGTACCTGGGGAGCCCTGTGCAGCCCCAAGGCGCCGGGTGCTTTGCCCGCAGCCCTCCCCATCCTTTAACCCCCCCGCTTCCCAGCCCGCCCCCGCCCAGAGGGGACCCTGCGAACCCGGGAGTCTTGGTCACAGAGGAGCGGGGCTGGAAGGGACCTCGAGAGCAGGGTTTTTTCCCAGCCCTTTCCAACCCAGCGCACACTCACACGAATAAAACTTTCCACCGCACGCCCGTTGCAGGTTGCTAGCAGTGCACGATTGCTGGCACGGGGGTGGGCAGGGAGCCCAGGGCACAGACAGTCCTTGCTGGCGCTTGATCCCAATGTTAACGGGACGTTTCCATGCCCCCACACTGCACCTTCTTCCCCCTGGTTTACCTGCCCGGGAGACCAGGGACTTGGCATAGAAGCAAAGCATCCTCAAACCGGGGGACCATCCCAGACAAACCCCATGTCCGGAAACGGTGCTGTCATCCCTGACATCACCTCTGGCACGGGGTCTATGGCAGCCAGTGTCCTGCTGCTGCAAAGGGGTGAATAGTTGCTCAAGAGACCCCAGGCAGAGGCCGTGCCCCACTGCAGAGCAAAGCGACCCCCCCAAGTCTGCACCCATCTGAGCAGGGGGTCAAATCCCTTCCTGCCCCACTGCAGCATGGGTCCGCCCCGAAGCAGAGGCAGTCGCCAGCCTGCCGTGGAGTTTGCAAAGCCGGGAGAGTCCGTCTGAGCAGGAGCTGGCGGAAGGACGGGACGATGCAGACCCCAAATGCTGTCAAGAGTTTGGGGAAGCAAAAGCTCTGTCTCTGCCCACAGTTTACGGTCTTTCCCTAGAGAGCAGGCCCAGCTGAAGACCAGCGTGACGGAGGAGGACACGGAGGAGTGGCAGAAAAATGCCACGTTCAGGGGACTGGAGCGAGTGGGAGGGGTGGATCTGTCGTATGTCGAGGGAAACCAGCCTCAAGCCTGCGCGTCCCTGGTGGTGCTCAGCTACCCGGACCTCCAGGTAACGGCGCGGGAAGACATCCTACTGGGGGTATACGGAGTATATGGAGCAATGCACGGCACGGGTAGGGTTTCCACCAAAGCGGCTCCTACCATGGGCTCTTTTCCACAAAAGGGCTCAAGAAGAGGCTTTCTGTGGCTGGGGCGGGAGGGGAAGAGCGGGAGGCGTGAAGATCTCGGGTGATGCGTTCCCAAGTCCATTTGGAAACACGTAACTTGCTTGCACTCTGTTGGGAGAAGCTACAGGGAAACTTTTGAGGCTTAAGGAGATGGTTTTGGTATGCAGCCATTGCTCAAAGGTATGTCAGAGCATTTAATGAGCCCAAATAGCCCACATGCAGGCTTTGGGGATCCTAACTGGCTTACACGAATATTGGAAATCATCAATTTGCCTTTACCCAGGAACAGGCCAGAATAAGGTCATTGCTTCCTAGCGCTTGCCAAGGGAGGACACTGAACATATATAACACTTGTAGACAGCTGGTGCCTGCCTTGCCGGTTCCATCTGGTTATCAATTAATAAGGAATTAATAAGAGATGTGATTTATAGCGGCACTTCCAAATCCGTCACGAATCCCACATTGTGCAGTCATTAAACGTTGAATCTGGAAAGACTGATGTCATCTGCTTTCCAAATTTCAAGCTGGTGCAAAAAATGTTCCCTAGAAAACTGATGCAAGCATGGGGATGTCTAGTGGCAGCCGTGGGGTCAACAAGCCGCATCCTGCGGTGGATCTCAGCGGCCGTGGGAGCAGTCACCTCCTGAGCCCTGCTTTGTGGCTAGCAGGGACCTGGTGGCTTTTCCCACTTTGCTAACGTGTCCGTTGTCTGAGCAGCAACTGCAGGAGTGGGAGAAGTAAAGATGTTTCCGTGCAGGTTGGGAGTTAAGCAGCCGGGTGCTGGGTCTTGGGGTGAAGCAAGCTGATTGCAGGGGTCCCCTGCCCCGGGTTGCCTCGGCAGGGTTAAGCCCAGTCCCTCTGCGCTGTCCTGCCTTGTGCCAGGTGCTGTACGAGGACTGCCGGGAGGTAGCCGTGAGTGCCCCGTACGTGCCAGGCTTCTTAGCCTTCCGCGAGGGCCCCGTCCTGGTGGAAGCCGTTCAGAGACTGCGGGAGCAGGAGCCCAGGCTCAGCCCTCAGGTCCGGTGGGCACCTCTCGGGGGGAGGTATCCCTGTGCACAAGCCGGGGGTCCCTGGCATGGTCGTGCGGGACAGGACAAGGACCTGCTCGCTGGCGTGGGGCTTCCCCAGTGCTCGGTAGCTGACCCGTCACCGTGCGTCGTTTCCAGGTGCTGCTCGTGGATGGGAACGGCGTGCTCCATTACAGAGGTAACCGCCGTGTTCCTGCCCCTACGCTGGCACGGCCAGGGCATTCCCCATGTGCATCGCCAGAGCAGGGCAGAAGTCCTCCGTGCTGACCCTTTCCTGTTTGCTTTGACCCTCTCCTTGGCAGGCTTTGGTGTGGCCTGTCACCTGGGCGTCCTGACAGGCCTGCCCTGCGTCGGCGTGGCCAAAAACCTGCTCCACGTGGACGGCCTGGCCAAGGATGAGCTGCACAAGCAGCAGGTACGGCCTGAGCTGCAATCCCTCTTTTCCTCTCCCGTATGGGGGGGCCAGAACAAAAGCCCTGGCTGCGGGAAGCTCCCTGCCACCCCATCCTGGCCTCTCCCCGCAGAAGGAGCCGTGGTAGCCACATGCCAGCTGGAGAGGGCTTGTTCCCATTTCCCCGTTGGGAGTGCAGGAGGCGCAGGAGGCTCAGAAATGGGTCCAGGGAAGTGCGACTTCTTCCCTGAGATCAAGAAAATAAAGGGGCTGGAGTCTCCATGTGCCGGCTGCCAGCTTCTCTGCCCAGTGCCCAGTGCAAGCTCCACCAGCAGCAGCAGGGAGAGATGGGCTACACTGGTCCTGCTGCACCTTGGCCAGAAGAGGAATGGCTCCGGGTGGCCGGTTCCTTGGGTAGGGCTCTGGCCGTGCCCTCACCCAGAGCAAACTGATGCCAGGGACCCACCCCTAACGCTGCAGCCTTAGCAGTGGTCACTGCTCTTCGTCCTGGGTGCTGGGATCTGCTGCATCCCCAGGGTCCTGGCTACCCCTTGCAGTGCCAGCCCCTCACTGCAGATGCTCCACCCGGCTGGTGCTGTCTCCTGGGGTGTCCTGGGGCAGGGGACCTACTTCAATGCTAAGTAGGGGCCCCAGCAAAGCTGGCTGCATCGTCCTGCACTCTCCAGACAGGCTCTTCCAGGGCTGCCGCCTGCGCAGCGGCTCCTACATGCTTGTTTGTTCCAGATCCAAGACCTGCAGATGGGAGGAGACACGTTCCCACTGATGGGCGCCTCGGGCAGGGTCCTGGGCATGGTGAGCCTGCTGCCCGCATTGCTCGCAGCTGGTCCATGGTGGGGAGTGGGGGGAAGTGAGGGCAATTTGACTTGCTACAGTGCAACTGTCTCTGCATCAGCCCAGCACAGCCACGCTTGAGCTGGTGCTGAACCTGCTCCTTAAGGAAGCCCCGAGGGGTCCCCAAGTGTGGCGTGCTGTCATACGTGACAGTTGTATGTGAGGTGCCCTGTCCTGGTGTCTCTGCCTGTCCTGTGCCCTTGCAGCAAAGGAGCAATCTGCCCAGGGGGGACAGGGCTGTGTGTGGATGGGGGGCTGCCCTGTAAAAGGGTCCTCATTGCGGCATAGGGCGAGTATCACCAGGGTCTTGGGTAACAGACCTTGCCCGGGGGGGTTCCCTGGCAGAGAGGGGCAGGAGAGGCTGGCTCCGCACATGTGTAGCGGGGCCCATAACGGTGGTCTCTGGTGCCCAGGCCCTGCGCAGCTGCGACAAGAGCACGAAGCCCGTCTACGTGTCCGTGGGCCACAGGATGAGTCTGGAGTCGGCCGTGCGCCTCGTCCAGTCCTGCTGCAGGTATCGGGTCCCGGAGCCCATCCGGCAGGTGCGTGGCTGAGGGGGCTGAGTCCAGAACGGCGATCAAGAGCATAAAGGGGTGCTAGGCAGCTGTGACTGCCTGGGGTCCTTCAGCTCGCCACCCGGAGCAGAGCCCGGTTTGAGTCCGCAGCCCGGCTCGGGGTGTGTGTCGCCGTACGCTGCAGGGAGCTGCTGGCTCCCGGCACTCGGCGCGGCCAGGAGGTGGCAGCTCCGGATCGTAGCGCTGGCATGGCCCCCAGCTCGATGCTAATGAAAACGCAGCAAGGCTCAGAAATAAGTCCAGGGAAGTGTGAAGCCCCCCTGGCAAGAGCTTCTGTTCCCTCGGGGTCACCCTGCTGGTCACGGCATGGCCAGCCCGACCCGGAAGGGAGCACAGTTTCATAGTTTCTAGGGCCGGAAGGGACGTGAGCAGATCGTCGAGTCCGACCCCCTGCCGTGGCAGGAAAGAGCACTGGGGTCAAACGACCCCGGCAAGGTGTTCATCTAACCTCCTCTTAAACACCCCCAGGGTAGGGGCCTGCACCACCTCTCTTGGAAGTTGGTCCCAGACCCTAGCCGCCCTGACCATGAAGTTGCGCCTCCTGATGTCTAGCCTAAATCTACCCTCTGCCAGCTTGTGACCGTTATTCCTGGTCCCTCCTGGCTGTGCTCGGGGGAACAGTGACTCCCCCAGTGCCTGCTGATCCCCCCTGACTAGTTTATAACAGGCCACAACATCCCCCCCTCAGCCTTCTCTTGTGCAGGCTGAACAGGTTCAGGTCCCGTAGCCTCTCCTCGCAGGGCCTGCCCTGCTGCCCCCGATCATGCGAGTGGCCTCCTCCGGACCCTCTCCATGCTGTCCACATCCCTCCTGCACTGCGGCGCCCAGAACTGGACGCAGTCCTCCCACTGCGGCCTGACCAGTGCCGCATGGGGGGGGAGGGTCACCCCCCTGGACCTGCTCGAGATGCATCTGTGGATGCAGGACAAGGTGCGGCTGGCCTTCCTGACTGCCTCCCCACACTGCCGGCCCATGTTCATCTTGGAGTCAATGATGACCCCCAGATCCCTTTCCGCCTCCGTGCTAACAAGAGGGGAGTTTCCTAACCTGTAGGTATGGTGCCGGTTGTTCCTCCCCAGGTGCATCACCTTGCACTTGTCTGTGTTGAAACCCATCCTGTTCTCGTCCGCCCACCCCTGTGACCTGTCTAGGTCTGATTGTAGCCTGTTGCATCCTTCCAGTGTGCCCACGTCCCCCCACATCTTAGTGTCATCAGCAAACTTGAACAGGTGCTTTATACCCCCTCGTCCAAGTCGCTGATGAAGATGTTGAACAGCGCGGGCCCGAGGACCGAGCCCTGGGGAACCCCACTGCCCACATCCCTCCAGGTTGAGAAGGACCCATCCACTACCACCCTCTGGGTGCGGCCCTCCAGCCAGTTGGCGACCCATCTGACTGTGGGTGTCTACGGAGCACGATGCCCTGTTCTTGTAACGTCAGCCTGGGACATGGAGGTTGTGGTGCTGCATCTCCACATCTGCCAGGCGTCCGCCCGCCCCTGTCCTGAGCACGGGGAGAAGACCAGACCCCCAGGCTCTGCAGGCAAGGGCTCATTATCAGCCTTGGAACATTTCTGGAGGCTGAATTTCAAAGTGATCTTTGGTTGCAGACCAGCCAAGACACCTTTAGAGAGCAATCGAGCCCCAAGTCTCCAATGCAGAGCTGGTCACTTGAGCTCCTGCACTCCCCATCCTTCTCCAGGCATCCTGAGGGGCCCCGAGCCCCTCGTGCCCTGCTGCTCTCGCTGCCTTTTGTCACCTTGTTCCCATTCCCACACCTGTTGTGGCTGGTCGCTCTGAGGCACTTGCAGCTAATTAAGGATGTCCATGACAGCAATGGACACATACCCTTCTTGTGGCTGGTTTGGAGGCTCCCAATGTCTTTGGGCAACATGCCTTGCAGCTGTGCAGCACGGTGCATTGTGCAGGTCTAAGGATAGGTCAGACGAGGATGTGCATGGGATGGTTTGGGCAGGGGAGATCCTGCTCAGGCAGGGGATTGGCCTAGATGAGACCTCCAGAGGGTCCTTCCAGTCCCACTGCTGTAGGATTTGCTGGTGTGGTGGATTGAAGAGTGAAGGTGAGTAGGGTTGAGCACCATGCAGGGAGGGAATGTGGCCATTGTCACCCTGCCCCTGGACAACAGCAAGGAGCCTCCCCTTCTCGCTACACCAGCACCTCCCTCGGGTAACAGCCCCACTCGCTGAGGGGAACCGGGAACAGGAGGGAGGCATGATCCTACTTGCACGCCCGGGGCAGGATGCTGACACGCTGGCTCCACCGGTTCCAGGAATCGCCCCAAACACGGGCCGCTTGCAGCCGAGCTCAGCTCTTTGATTCCCTCCGGCATGGGGCTGTGGTGGCAGCTCTCAGGAAGTCAATACCATGCTGCAGTGTCAGCGGGGGCTGTGCACCAGCTGCGGGGACTGAACCCTGCCTTCTGGCACAGGGGTGCGTGGGCCCAGGTCACACACCGTGGACCCCAGGCAGCACCTGGATTATGTGCAAGGGGGCTCATTTGCATTTGGAGACGGAGGTGGCCAGGCTCGTGAGGCTGCGGGTGACGCAGGCATGGGCAGCGATCTCTCAGAGCGAGTGCAGGGAAATTCATTATCTGCTACAATAAATATTTGTATCCTGCCTGGCCTTGTTCCCTGAGTAAATGCCAGGCCGAGGTGGGAAAGCTCTCCCTGCAGTGAGGAAGCGGGCACCCCTGGTCGCCTGGGGATTCAGCAAGTCCCTCGGCAGGGGTCCGGTCTGGGGAGAAGACAGCACAGGCACGGCCCAAGCAATGGCACCTAGCGGTGGGAGCGTGGTGCTGGGGCGCACGCTGCTCCTTCCCAGGATTCAGCACATGCTGAGCAAGGGAAGCTGTGATTTGAGGCTGCTCCTGGCTGGGTGGTGTAGATGTGCTCTAAACCTTCCCCTCTCTGTTTCTATGTCTGGGGCAGCCCCACTCTCCCCACGGTAGGAGCTTCCTTAGGCCAGTACAGGTGTGATAGCCATCCATATGCTGCCTTGGCCAAAGCACCATCCCAGGACTGGGGGGGGGCTGGGACCAGCTCTCTTTCCTCTGCTGTTGGGCTGCACACCAGTGTCTTGCTCACTCAATGCTCCTCTTATTTTGCAGCATCTCAGCTGCAAGTGGGGCAACCCATGGGACTGCTAGTAGCCCACCGAGATGGGGGAAAGACACAGAGGAGTCAGGATATGAATGATTGGCTTTGCCTTGCGGGGGAAATTGCCCTGAGCTCCAGCATCCCTGGGCAATGGGTCTCCTGCGCCCTGCTCTGGCACTGCCCGCCATTCCCAAAACAGCCGCGGCAGGACGTCTGGACCCTTAATGCCAACACTCGTCCCCTCTGAAAATAGAAGCGATCTGCAGGGATTATTGTAGCGCATGGCTCCAGCTCATTGATTGGCCTCTCAGTTAATAAGCTGGGCTCAGCCATCTGCACACAACACTGGGGGTGAGGCTCTAGCAGGTGACTTGCTGCCTAAACCAGCATTGTGGGGAGGCCAGCCTTAGGGTTCACTCCCCCCCTGCCCAAAGCACCTAAGTGCATTTGGCTCCGGCTGCCCAAGTCTCTTAGCAGGGCCTCTCTCCAGCAGGCTCTTTCCCTTGTTATAAATTCATCCCATGATGTCTGAGCCTGAAGGGTGATCAAAGTCATCTGTCAGCTGAGTTTTGAAACTGTCCAATTATTGGAAGAAGGGGAGAGGGGAACATCTCCCAAACAAGGCGCTCCATCTGCAATGGCTTTTCAGGCCCAGGGATGTGGGATTTGTGAGCAGCCGTGAACCTGCCACTCCACAAAGGACTGGCTGAGTGCTGGCAGGGTGGGAGAGGACTGTGGGGGCAGGGAGGGCATCCTCATAAACAGGACAGTTACAGCCCCTCACCCCTGAGTGTTTCGAACCCAGTTCCTTGCACTCTCGGGTACTGTCATCAGTGGCCGCGGTGCTGGGAGGGCAGCGTGTCATGCAGCCATCTCTGGGTGGGACACAGCAGCCCTGAGCAGCTTCTGCACTGTCTTTAAAGCAGGAGATATGAAAAGCAACTTTTCCCAGTGAAACTCTGTGGGAGGGGAGGGATTGTCCAGCAAAGCTGGTCCTTGGCCAGAAGCTCGGGGCTCTCACCTTTCTGCTAGTGAAAGTGCCTGCTCCAGTGCTACATTGGTGCACACTGGGGAGATCAGGTGTCCCGCGGGCTGCTCTCATGTCCAGGGAGCCCCTTTGCAGTAGAGGGGAGCCATCACTTGGTGCCTCTCCCACCTCTGCAGCTGGTCCCATAAGAGAGAGCAGCAAAACCCCATTGCTTCTGGCCTGTCTCCTGTACTAGCCCAGCCACAGCAATGCTTCAGGCCGGCTGGCTGATGAGGGCTCCTGTGGGACTGGGGGTCATTCCTGCCTGGAAAGGGGCAGGGAAATTTTCTGTTTCTGTTCCTCCTTCCTGCTCTTCTCCCATCAACAACCCCTTTCAGGCCAACTGAGAGTCCGTCCCGGCAGCGCTGTGAGCACGTCACTGTCCCCAGGCCCGGGGCCATTCACAGCCCCTTCTCCTGGCTGGTGCAGCTGCCTGCAAGCCCTGGGCAGGACCGGTCAGTTTAGTCCTCGGCTGTTTCTAACCCATCTCCTCTCCCTTTCCAGGCTGATATCCGCTCCAGGGAGTACCTCCGGAAGCACCCCCCTTCTCCAGCTGGCACCGCGCTTCCTGGCCCTGAGGGGTATGTGCATGGGCAGCCCGAGCCCCCAGCCTCGGGAGTGATGTCCTTGGCTAATTGCATTACAAGACAGCTGGGGGGACCGGTTGCGATGGAGCAACAGCAGGATGCAGAAGTCCTGCTGGGCATGTCCCTGCCATGTTGTGCCTCTTTCCTTCTGAGGACTGTGGTGTCCTGCGGGGGGAAAGGTCATGGGGATGGCGCTGCCTTCCAGCATTGCACAGTGCTGCAGCCCACGCAGGGGATGCAACAGCCAACCAAAATACCCTGCCAGGAGCAGGCCCCCGCATCTAGGCAGGAAGGAGAGGGCCAGCCCCGCGCCACCGGGCTCCTTTCAGTGCCATCTGTCCGTGTACATCCAGAGCACAAGCACAGGGCACCTCTACTGCCTGAACACCAGCCTGGTTCGTGGCGGGCACGCCTGTCTCAGAGCCCGACGGATCAGGACCAGACCCAAAGGGCCTGGTTTTGGAGTGGGTGGAGCGAGGAGCAGGCAGCAGATGGAGGCATGGCCCCATATTTTAGGCTGGTCCTGCCTTGAGCAGGAGGGTTGGACCAGATGTGACCTCCTGAGGTCCCGTCCACCCTCATTTTTGATGATATTCCTCACCCAGCTCCACCAGCACACCTCGGGTCACGGCTTCCCTCCGCTCCACACAGCGACCGGGCTCTCACCACCTCTGCCGTGCTCAGCTCCTCTGCGGTGCTGCAGTCTGCCCTAGCTGCACCCATCCGGGTGCCTCCCCTTCATCTGTTTTGGAGGAGGTGGTGGGGCAAGTTGAAAATGGGACTAGACACATTCATGGGGGATAGATCTGCTAATGGCTGTTCAACAGAGATGTTTCCCCTCCCAATACATGGGGGGTATGGCATAGGGGAGAGATCCAGTTTGGTGCTCTCCCCATCTAGCATCCACCCCTGCCGCTGTCAGAGACGGGACCCCAGGGTCGATGGACCATGGGTCTGACCCAGTCTGGCATTGCTTATGCTCTTGGGTCCCACCGCCCTTCTGTGCTGGCCCTGGGCAGATGCTGAGGGTTGCGCCAAGCCATGCTGGGTTCGAGACCCACGCTCTTGCTACCAAAGGGGAGTTTGGTGCCAGTCTCTGGAGACGATGCCAGCCACTGGTACCGTGGGGCCAAGCAGCATCGTAGCTGTCTGGCCTGGCTTCTGCTGACCTCCCCTTGTTCTGCTTTCCAGGAGGGACGAGGGCACCGGGCGCTGACCTGGCACCAGTGCGGTGCAGCAGAGCCCCTGTGTGAGCACATGGCTTCCCCGAGCCCAAGCCCTCTGCTCAGCCCGGACATCGCCGGACTCGAGAGCCAGGGAGCTTCCAGGTGTGGGACCACGGGCAAACCACAACCACGCCTCTCCAGCGCTGGGCCAGAGCCCTGCTCTCAGGCTGTTTGCAAAGTCTGTATGATTTTAAAATAAATGCAGCAAAAAAATCAGTCCTGGCAGCAGGAACCAAGCAGGAGCTGGGTGGCGCCTGGCACTGGTTTCGGACCAGAGCCCCAGATTTCGGTTCGGGGCACGGAGCAAACGGAGTCGAAAAGAAGCCAAAGCCACGCATTTGGCCCCTGGCTCCCGCCATGCGGCACCGCAGCCGGCACGCTCCCTGCCGCTTCACACATCTCGGGGGAACAGAAGCCCCGTCGGCAGCTCCGGCTGGTCCCGACAGACGGGCAGAGGACGCTGTGTTTCGGGTGGGCGTGTAGCTGGCAGGCGAGGGGCTGGAGCCGGCAAGCTGCTGCCTGCGTGGAGGAGGGGAGAAGCTGGGCTCCGCAGCGGGGGCTTGGGATGCTCTTGGCCTCCTCAGTGTTCGAGGCCCTGCCTGGCATGTGGTCCCCTCCGGGCTGCTGAGCAAGACCCATTTCTTCTGCAAAAGCCCTTCAGACCCGTCGGTGCCTGCGGGACCCTGCTCAAGACCACCACTGGCAGAGCCCCCGCGGGGAGGCTAAGCCTGGGGGCCGTGGCACAGCAGCCAGGGACATGGATCAGGGTTTCCCGAAGGAACGAGCCTCTGCAAAGGGGCATCTTGTAGCGAGGGTCTGGGTTTACCCAGGGGGCTGTCGAGCCAGGTCCTGACTGGACTGGGGGGGCTGACGGAGCAGCGGGGCAGGTCCCCAGTGCCTAGTGCACTAATCCGTCAGGCCGGCTGTGAGCTTTTGCATTAGCGGCAGAGCAGAGAGCAAACAGCTCTGATGCCTGAATCAGCACAGCCACCGAGTCCAGCCTGGGCCGGAGGGACAGCTCTGTGGCCGGAGGCAGCAGGTTCTTCCCCATCTGTTTTGCTGGCAGGGACTGGACGTGGCCTCTGTCTTGGCTGCAGCAGAGACCGGGGCAGAGCTGGCTTCAAGGAGCATCAGCGGGAAGGAAGGGAGAGTTGTTTCGGGGTCCAGGCAGGGCACCAAGGACCCCTGGGTCCTCCCGCAGGCAAGATAACCCCACTCTGTCCCTGTCGTCCCATCCTCTCCATCTCTGGTGCCCCCGCGCTGCAGAATGGCCCAGCTGGTGCATGCGTCTGCATTGCATGCAGCGGTGGGGTGCAGCTGCATAGCCCCCTTGCCAGGCTGGGTGACCTGTAGGAAGGTGCCAGCTGCCCACAGACCTCCTGGCTACAAGCAACAGAGGGAGGAAAAGACCTGGGAGGTCGAGAGCCACCGACTACTTGACTTTGAACCGGGAACCTGCAGCCTCCCCAGGTGCCACTGGTGCCTCCAAGCCCTGCTCCCCCAGGGCTGCCGTGTGGGTGGGCAGAGAGCAGGAAGGAGCAAGCGTCAGGGTTGCACTGAGATGCTTTGATGGCAGGGGCGAGTGTGGGATCAGAGAGCCCCGGCTGGCAGGGGGGAGAAGCCGGGCCTTTGCGTCGGTGCCCGCACGCTGTCCCGCGAGGACCGGGGCAGGCTGCCAGCTGCACCGTGCGGAGGGCGGCGAACTCTGGTTTCCCGGTCCTGGTCCCCAGGAAGCAGCACGGAGACAAAACCTGCTGACAAGCAGCACCGCTGCCTGCCAGCTCACAGAGCGGGGAAAGGACTGAGCAAGTGCTGCAGCCTCCTCCGCAGCCGCCCCCTCCAAAGCAAGCTGCGAGCAGGCCCCGCGCTGGCAGGGAGCCGGGCGGCGCGAGAGGCCGTGCAGCTGGCCCGGCCACCTGCGTGCCGATGCCAGCCAAGCCCTTGCACCCCACGGCCCCCGAGTGCGGAGAGGGGGTAGCGCCAGTGACTCACTGACACCAGGGACAGCGAGGGTAATAATTAGCACCGGGGGGAAGCGCTCCTTGCAACAGCACAGACGGTCCGGCATCGCCGGCCAGGGCCAGCTGTGCGCAGCAGTCAGCGTGCCAGGGCTTCCGGGTGGCACGCCCCCGTCCTTGGGCCACAGCCATCCATCCAGCTGTCCTTGGTTCTTCCCTTCGTGCCCTTCACGCTCAGCCCGGTGTCTCCCACCCTTGATGTGGTGCCCCACTCGAGGCCAGGTCCTGGCTCCCCTCGCACGTGCAGGCTCCTCACGGACATGGGGAGCAGAGGGGGACGGACAGCACCCCTTGCCCAGTGCAGGGCTCGCCAGAGCTAAGAGCATGGGCTGCTACTGCTTGGCCTCAGGAGCCTGGAGCAGGGTCCTTGCTCCCCGACAGCTGCTGGGGCACCTGCGTGCATGCAGATGTACACCTTGCTGGGGTTGTTGGACCCTGCCGCGGTACGGGCTCGGACTAGATAATCTGCTCAGGTCCCTTCTGACCCTAGAAACTGTGCACCTGGGGGAACCGAAGGCCCCACCGAAGAGGTCAGAGGAGCCCTCCTGCAGGCTCCCGCCTGGCCTGGGTTAAGGGAGCCAGGTGGGTTTCTTGCAGTTGCTGATGCAAAGCAGTAACCATTGCCGAGGGCTGGGCTCCGCTCAGGTCTGGTCACTCCCCGGGCTTCCCCGGTGTCAGTGCAGCCGCGTCATGCTACAGCTCCCGGGCTGCTTGGGGCTCTCCCCGGGCAGACCGCCCGCCCCACACAGGCTCCGTCAGGATCCAGGGACCTGACATCTCTGGGGCACCGAGGCATGGGCTGTGCTTGCTACTGGGTGTCTTGCTCACAGACCACGCGGGATGCCCCATCCCAGCAGCAGAGCAGAGGCAATGCAGGCGATGCCTGTGCAAGCTGCCCTGCCTCACTCTCCTCCCTACCCCAGTGCCCTGGTGCTGGCCCAGGGGCGGAGGGCAGCTCCCGCAGCCTTGCCCACCTTGCAGCTCCCAGCCTGGACCTTCTGCTTGCAGAGTCACCGTGGGGATGGTGCTGAGATGATGCTCCCCCCTACGCCCAGTTGGGCACGAACCTCCTAATGGATTTAGCACCTGCATGCCCCATGACATCAGTGGGACCCCCTGGCACCGAGCCCCTCCTGAGCTTCCTGCATCTTTCAAGGAACGGCTTATCCCAGGATTGTCCAAGCTGGGCCTTATCCCTGCAGTTCGGGGCAAACTAATCTCCATGGCGATTAATCCCAGCCAGCTGTGCTGGAGCACATCAGGCGAGGGCATTTAGGGGCTGGGGGCGGGGGAGCTGCCCCAGGAGCTGGGTTTTAAGGCGCCTACAAATCAGGCTATTGGGCTGCTGGACCTGTGACCTTCAACCTCTGACCTTCTCCTGGCAGAGGGAGCGGAGCTCTTGCGGAGGGGCCGTGCCGCAGGAGCAGGTAAGTGTCCGCGGGCAGCTTCTTCTGGCCTTGGTGACAGGCGTGCAGGAGGGCCCTGCCCCGCCGCGGCAGGGCTGACGTCTCCAAGGGGCCGCGGGGCTGTCTCCCCCCGGCTGCGCCTGGGTGTCTGGTCCTTGCTCCGTGCACGTCCCACGCCAGGCCCCGGCACGCTCGTGTGCAGGGCGAGTGACCTCGGCTGTGGCCGGATCCCAGCCCCGTAGCAGCCGGCGGGGAGCTGAGACGCTGAGGTCCGGCGGGGTCTGTGCGCTCCCCTGACGCCCCCTCGCCCTGCTCTGGGTGCAGCCGGCCGGCGGGCCTGGGGCTGGATGAGTCTGGCTGCGGGGCCAGCGCCGTGGAGAGGAAATCTCTGTGTTTGGCCTCATCCCGGCTAGGGCGCACAACAGGGGATTAGCCTTTGCCAGGTCTTTGTCTAATTGGCTCAGAGAGCAGGGAAGGGGAAATCGCTTCCTAAGGCGTGAAACCTCCTCCTGCGCGGCCGAGGGAGAGCCGGAGCAAACTCTTCAGCAGCCTTGTTTCGTTAACCCTCTGTGCACCGGGCCCCGGGGGTCCTTCCCCCCCGCAGAGTGCACCCGCCTCCAGCCCCGAGCCCTGGTCTCCTTCGTGCCCTGGGCCGTGCCCTCGCGCCTCTCGAGCACGTGCCCGACGTCCGGGGAGCAGGGCGCTGGGCTGGGCGTCGTATGGTACCTCGGTCTCGGGATGGGCCGCGTGCCCCCGGCGTGGGAGGATCGGGCGCCCCAGCCTGGGGCTGGAGCAGGTGGCGGCGCGGGCCCAAAGCGCCCAGTCGGCATCCTTCCTAAGCGGGCTCCTTGCTCCGGGGCATTCACACCCGAGACGGGGAGGCAGGAGCCGAAATGGGGAAGAAGGGATGGCTGCATGCATGAGGAGCTGGCTGCCTCCACCTCGGGGACCAGGAACACGAGGGGCCGAGCTCTAGAGGAGCCTCCCGGGCCGGACAGACCTCCTCCGCTTGAATGGCCCTTCCCAGGTGTCCTCCAGCCCCAGACCTGGGCTCTGCCATGCAGGCCCCTTCTCCCCCGCGCAGCATGCGAGAGGACCCCGTCAGCATCGCAGAAAACGCCCGCAGCCCTTCCTCTGCCGCGCCTCCCCCTCGGCACCATGTGAGCAGGCTGGAGACGGTGCTGCTCGTCCTTGGCTCCGGCCTGCCCCGCTCGGCCTCCCCTGCGCGAGGCAGGAGCCCCTTGCTGACCTTTCCCCGGGGCTGCCCGGCACCGGGCTCCCTCCGCTGGACGACCGCTCACTGCAGACGCACACCGGGAGTCTTCTGGGGGGCTCTGCAGCGCTTTCCCTTTGAGGCAGGGGCCGAGATCGGGGGGCTGAGCCTTGCGCGCGCGCGCAGCTGGGGGTGCAAAGGCAAAGGGACACGGCTGTGCCCCCGGTGGGTGCCCTGGGGGCAGCCGTCTCTCCCAGACCCCTCCATGCGGGGCGCCAGGCATCAGACGGGCTGCGCCCCTGTCCCAGGAGCCCTCCCCGGCGTCCTGCACCAGTGCTGCGCCCCTCTCCTGTCCCCCGTCCCGGGCCTCGGGCCAGCGGACGCTGGCTGCGCCGCCCCAGCCGCTGCCCAGACTTCCAGGGCGACTGTCTGGGCGCTGAGCCGGCCGGCCGCGGGCCAGGGGACTGCCTTCGGGCATCGGCGGCCGGGACGTGGAGGAGGGCAGCAGTTCTCTGCCTCGCGAAAGCCCCCTCCTCGGCTCGGCACGAGGGGTTTCTGGCCGTGGCCTGGCTCCGTGTCCCGTGCGGCCGCGCACCGCGGCCCGTTCCCTCTCCCCTGCCCGGCCCCGCCGGCTGGCGCGGGTGCCTCCTCCAGACCTGCAGCAGCGCCCGGGCATTATTTAGAGGGCGTATTAACTCAAAGCAAACGCGTGGGATTTCTCTGACATCTACATTAATAGCAAACGAGGTCATTATGCGCCGTGCCGTGAGGGTGATGGAGCCGTCCCGGGAGTCCCAGCTGCACGGGATCGGCCCCAAACGTCCCTGGGCCTGACTTGCTGGGGGCAGGGGGCTCGCAGGGGCTGCGTGGGCTCGTGGGCAGAGCAGGGCAGGGTGTTGCCTCGGGCGGCGAGCGATGGCAGACCCGGGTCCCTCTGCAGCAGGCTGCCCAGCGAAGAGCCGGCGTGATGAAAACCGCAGGAGGCGGAGGTGGATTTATTGGGAACGAAGGAGCCTGCTGCTGCTTTCAGCCCAGGCAACAAACCCCTTCCCCGACCCCTGCGCCTGCCAGATAAGGCTGCCGTCTGGCTCTCCTGAATTGCCGGGCGCCGGATGGAGAAACAGGCCGGCCACACAAAAGCCACCGCGGCTTATCTCCCAGCCAGGCCAAAGCAGCTGGCCGGGCCTGATAGCGGTGACAATGGGCCAGGGCCTGCCTGCCCGGCGCTGTCTCGGGACGTCGGCTGGCGAGAGCATCGGGGCCGGGGCGGCTGGGCTTGACAAGCCGAGGAGAGGTGGGTCTGGGCCGCCACCGCCTTCCCCGCACGGCGCCGTGACAGCTGGGGCCGTGAGCATCCTCTCCCTCGTGCCCCGGCAGCGTGCGAGCTCCTGGCGCACGCGTGCGCACAGGGCCCATCCTCAAAGCAAGCCCGGGGCCGTTGCCCTGAGTAGGGCGGTCTGTGACCCGGGGTTTGGATCCAGCTCGTGAGCTCGCAGCAGCGGTTCCCTCCGCCTCGCCTGGCTGGCGGCTCGGCCCTCGGGCTGCTGCCTGAGAGCCCCCAGCTGCTCCCCCACATGCTGCTGTTCAGGAGCAGCCTGCATTGATTTTTCGGGTTAATGCTATATTTATCGAGCGTTCCCGAGGAGCTTGCAGCCGGAAGGTCCCTGGTGCGCGGCGGGCCTTCCTGCTTTGCGCCCTGCCTGACGCGGCCGGCTCTGCCGGCGGCCGAGGCGAGCCGCGCGGCTGGGGCAGTCGCTGGCGGGTACAGATCGTTCCCCCAGTGCATTGGGCGTGGAGCGATAACGGGGGGGAGCAGGGGACGCTGCGTCTGGGCCCCGCAAGCAGGTCGAAGGGCTGAGCAGTCGCACTGGGAGCCCGCTGTGCTGCCGTGCCGGGGCTCGGAAGGGGAACATCTCTCCCCCGGTAAGGAGCAGCATCGCCAGCGAGCAACACGTCAGGCAACTCCTTGCGAGAGCACTTAGGATCTGAAAGTCTGTGATAAATCTGGTCGCTTTGTAATTCACTCAAAATTACAGCGGGTAGCAATGTGAT
Source organism: Crocodylus siamensis (assembly GCF_052110815.1). Lineage (NCBI taxonomy): Eukaryota > Metazoa > Chordata > Crocodylia > Crocodylidae > Crocodylus > Crocodylus siamensis. Next base: position 78,836,566 of record NC_143402.1, on the reverse strand, counting down.
TAAAGCGCTCTGATTAACGCACAGGCCTGCTTTCTAGCAAACAGCAATGGGAATCCAGTTGGCATCTAACGAGGTTGCTGCCGCAAATTGCTCGGATATCAATTAGCTGGCTAGGTAAACACCGCCCGGGATCTGTTTGCCGTAACCGGTCTCCGGTTACCTTGGCCCGGATGCTCCCTGGAGGTGGCAGCGGCACGTTCAGGAGCATCTCGGTGGCAGGAGGGCAGGGGGGAGCCGGGACACGCGAATACCGGGGAGCAGAGACGGAAACACAAGTCTAGACCGCGATCCCCTGGGTGAAACCTAGGTCCGGGTACGCACCGCTGAGCTGACGCTGCCCAGAAAGGCAGGAAATGGGCCCCAGGCCAACAAGGGAGTGCTGCAAGAGCAGCCGTCCCTACAAACACCTCTGCTCCAAGCGCTGGAGCTCGCTCCCCGGTTGTCGTGTGGTCTTGAAGCAAAACAAGAGCCTGCGGCTGCTGAAACCAGGGCTGGGAGGCAAATGCACGGTGGGCTCTAGCAGGAACCCGCCGCGTGCCAGGAGGAGCGGCTGCCTTGGCAGAAGGAGAGCCAGTTCCCACTGCTGGGGGAAATGAGGGCTGGGTTGCGCTAGAGGATCTCCAGGCAGGCAGCGCGGTTGGGCTTCCAGCAGCAGCGGGCAGGCAAGCAGGCCCCAGCAGCGAGAGCCGTGAGGACTGGCTGGGGTTGGGGTTAATTGCCCTTGGACGCCCACTGATCGCAGGCTTGCGTGTCCCCTGGGCCCCTGGCATGCAGCGGTCTGGGCTGGGAGCGGTCCTGCCGTAGGCCACCAGCTCCACTCCGCCCCGGGAGGGAGCCACCCCGAGCGCATCTCTGCTGCCCCCGCTTCGCCTGGGTGCCACCCTCTTCCGCCGGCCGAGAGAGGCAGAGCTGCTCCAAAGCGACGCCTTGTGCTGCAGTGGGCCCCGCTCGGCGGCTCGCATCCTTCCCTGCCCCTGGCCCGCCTTGCGGCAGCACCTGCTGCTTCCCCGGCTCTGCGAGGAGCGCACACGCGTGCCATCTGGAAGAGGAGGCAGCAGCAGCGAGGCTGGCAGTGCTGCCTGGCGCCAGCTGTTGGGTGAAGCCCCAGGTAGTCTCTAAAAGCTGCACGAGATGGGATGGAGCAAAGAACCGGGGCAGGGACGCCCGGGGTCCGGGGCTTGGCAGGGACGTTGGGGCCGTATCTCCCACCACAGGCGGGAACCGGAGGGTTCACGAGGATGGTGCACGCTGAGCAGGGAGCACAGATGGGCTGGACTGGACCCATGCCCCGAGGCCTGGCCGTGCCCTGAGCTGTGTGCTACGGCCCAGCGGCCAGCCCGGCTGCCCTGGGATGAGCAGAGCCCGGTCCCGGGGGCCGTGTAGGAAGCCCGGGCTCCTGGGTTAGTCTTTTTACAGCCAGCCTTCCCCTGCTCCTGCCTGTTGAATATTCATGGCGCTGACATATGGCTGCTAGGTGGTGGTGGGAGAAGGAGCGGAGAGCGTTGCCAATCGCGAAGCACAACTTGTCCCAAACCGAACATCAGCGCAGCACAACAAACCCGAGCTGGCGCGTAGGCTGGCGCAGGGGGGAGGGAGCTGGAAGGAATCAAAAGGCTCCCGCGGGCCGGGCCCGGGCCCGGGAGTGGGAGGCACGGCGCTTACTCACTCCTCTTTCACGTCTGGAGCCGGGTTCAAGTCCCGGCTCGGCTCGCGAGGGAGCGCGCGTCTCTCTGCCAGCCGCCTCGGCCCCCGGGAGCTGGGGCTGGTGGCGGGGTCAGGGAGGGCGCGGGAGCCTGCAGGCGGGGGGCTGGGGTGCCCGGGGATGCTTGCCGTCCCTGCAGCTGCTCCATCGCCCGGTGCTTGTACCAGCCGGCCCTGCTGCTCGGAGCCCCGTGCCAGGCCTTGGCCAGCCGAAGCCCAGGTCTGGACGCAGCCCCGCGGAGCCAGGGCGGCCTGCCCCGTGCCGGCGAGGACTTGCATAAGAGCCTGTGTGGAGCCAGGATGATAAATGTTAAAATCTGCTGCAGGCTATTGCTGACCTAATTTCAGCTCTCGCTGAGGATCTTGTCATCTGTTGCTTGCCGTCGCGGTGCAGATGGGCTGACAGTGAGCTAGGCGTGTGTGTGGGGAGGGGGAGAAAGCCACGGGAACCCATGCCCCTGATGCCTGGGGGGTGGCGGACCTGGCTTGGGTGGCATGGCGGCTGGGGACGTGGTGACCCGGGGAAGGGGCCCGGAGCGGAGTCGGGGCACGTGTGGGGGAGTTTGGCCCTGTCTGCCGCACAAACCTGCTGCTGTTGGGACCAGCCCCGGGAGGTGCTTGGGGCCGGCGCGCCCTCTCTCCCTTGGGATTCTCACTAATTGCATGGGGCCGTTAGTGAGACTCTGCATCTTTGTCTAATTGGCTTTTGGAGGGCACCGGGGGCAGGAGCCCAATGCTTACTGTGCCCCCCCATGCCCAGCACCTGGGCTCCGCGGTCAGCCGGGAAACGCCGCCCTGCAGCAAGCCACGGCGTGAGCCGCCCGCCTCCCCCTCTTGCCACGCGAGTCCTGTCCCCGGGCAGCTCCTCCGCGGGGTCTGGCGGGCTTGTGCCGAGATCGGCCGGCCGGCACAGGGGCCACCCCAGCCCCTCGCCCGTGGGCCGGACGGGCTCTTACTGCCGCGGCTGGACGACGAGCGTGGCTCCTAATTAGCTGAGGGTGACTTTGCCGGCGTTGCAGAACTTTGTGCGGATTCAGAGGGGACTCTTTCTTTCTCCGTTGCTTTCCCTTCTCCGAGAGGCAGGTTGCTCCTAAACGAAACAAAAGCCCCTGGCAGGTGCAGCAGCAGCTGGTGCCCGCGGCCCCTCGCCTGGGCGTGTGGCAGGGCTGGGACAAGCAGGACGAGACCCGTGTGCAGGCTGCCGGGGGGCCTGGCTGCAGCGGGGGACCCTGCGGGGATTGCAGGGGTCGGTGGAGCTGGGCAGGGCAGGGTGGAGGACCCGGGGGGCCGGGCCAGGCTCTCAGGTCCTGAATCGGTTTTAAACGAAGCATGAGGCTCCCAGGCCGGGGCTGCTGCCCTGCCCAGGCTGGCTGGGTGCCACATCTGCTAATGGGGTGGAAGGGAGCTTCACAAACCGCCCCGGTCCCTGGCACCGGCCCCACTGAAAAGAGCAAATCAGCCCAACTCGACGTGTCTTTGTTATTGCTCCCGAGAGTTGTCTCTCCCACCGCTCTCACCTGCCAGTCGGTAAAATGGCCTCCGATCAGAGATGAGAGCCATGCGGCCGAAAGAAAAAGCGATGAAAGGCGACGGGGATGGTGACGGAGGGGCTGGCGGCGCCAAGCCTTTGGCTGGCGAGGCAGGACGGAGGTCTGCAGATCAAACGACCCCTGCGAGGCCTCCCCGCTGCCACGTGGGCCCATCTGAAAGCTTAGCATCCTTCCGGGAGCACTTCCCCGGGGCAGTAGGGGCGGATGCAGACACTCGGGGGCTCTAAGGAAACATTGAGCCTGGTGAAGAGCAAGCGTCAGACCGAGGGTCGCTCTGGGAACGCGCAGCCTGATGCAGGGGGTGCTCTCCTCCCCGGGGAGCAGGGGGCTGGCTGGAAAGGGGGCAGAGAAGACTCCTTCCCCGGGGTGCATGCCCTGTTATTGCGGGGAGGAGCTGCAGGGAAGCGCGCTGGTCAGGAGGTCCGTGGGCAGCTGCGCATCCCCCAGCTCCTGCGGACGCCCGCTGCACCAGGTACCTCTGCCCAGGACCTCGGAGGGGCAGGGAGGGCTGGCCTCTGCCTGTGGGCTTGAGTGGGCCAGTAGCCGGGGACTTGGGGATGGTTCTCCAGGGACATGAACCGGAGAGGCTCTTTTCATCAGGGTCTCGGCTCGGGGATCCAACCACAAGATTCGGCTCATGCATCCGCACTGCCCGGCGGGCCAAGTCCAGCAATGCTGCTGTGCACTCTGGGTGCTGGCGGGCGCAGCCGCGTGGCTCGGAGCCCTTGGCTATAACCACGGTGCACGCAGCCCACAGAAGTGCCCTGAGCCTCCGATGGAGGTGCCTGCCTCTTGGGCTTAGGAGCTGGATGTAGAAACCCAGAGGCCTCCAGTTTGAAACTCTTGGGGCTGAAGCATCCCTGAACCTAGTCGGCATGTCGGGCATCTCAGGCTGGACCCGCAGCGCTCTGCCTCTGACACCCAGATGCTGGTAGGGAGAGCGGGCCTGGCCTTCCCTTGGAGCACGTGCATCTGTGGCTGGAGCAAGCTGCCAGGCCCTGTCCCTCGGGAGAGTCCTAGCCTGCTGCGTGGCCTGGCTGGGCTGGGAAGGGCGAAACAAGGGTGGTGGCACTCTCCTGCGGTGTCTTGAATCCTTCTGCTGCCCCCCTGGAGCCGTGTCTTGCTTTCGGGCATGCCTAGATGGCCGCAGTCTCGGGGCCTGGATTGTGCCTGGAGAGGTCCCCCACCCCCGTGCTTCTCTGCATTGCCTTGCCAGGAGCACGTGGCCAGAACCGCTCCCCATCCCCATCGCGCTGTGCAAACGCTGGCCCCAGGACGGGATTGACCCCTCGCATCCCCTCCACCGCTCCCGGCCGGCTGCGGCCTCAAAGCTGCCTGGCATGGGTGCTGCTTTTCCTCTGCTGCTCTACGCCTCTCTCCCCCACAGCTCCAGATCCGGTCAGCGCTGGCCTTGCTGCTTCCCCACTTGGCATCTCCTGAGCTGTGGGGCAGGCGACCCACCTAATTCACTGCCCGGCATAGGCAGAGTCTCGGGCGAGCTTCCTAGGACGGCCAGGGCCCCCGGCAGGAGAGGCTGGTGGGAAGCTGTCTTGCACTGGGGTCACTTCTGACTCTCCAGGCCCGGGCGAGATGGCCCAGCCGTCCGCTCGCTTCCCGGCCGAGCTCTCGGAGATGGGGCCTAATTAAGACGCAGAATCTGGGTTTCTCAAAGGAAGCTGCTTCCATGGATTCACCTGCCTGTAGCTCCCCAGCGAGTTCTCCTCTGGGGCGAGGCGCCGGCTCCTCCTCTTTCTTCTCTTCTTTCCTGCTTCTACTGACCTACTTTCCCTGCGAGGTGCCTGCTAACGAGCTGCTGCTCCTCGGGGACGCGGAGTTGGATTTTACCTCGTCCTCCGGACTCCTCTGAGCCGGATTCCCTTCATCGTGCAGCTTCAGTGCGGTGCAGGGAGGAGGACCGGGGGCCCTGGGGCGGTGCCTCCCACGCCCAGGCAGCTCGACTGGGGAAGGAGGGTGCTCTGGGTGTGTTGGATGCTTGTGTCGGTCTCGGCTGCCTGAGGACTTGACGGCCCATGGCCGGGCTCGCGTGTGACCTACTGAAGCTTGTCTCTGCACCTCCGTGCTGGTGCGATGGAGGTCCGCGGTAGTGTTTGCACTGGGCAGCCACGCGAGATGCGGGATCATGCCGTGCTGGGTGGACTTTGCTAAACCTTGTGCCCAGAGGTACTGGGGATGGGGAGAGAATCCCTTTGGTTGCTGTTGTTAGGCCTGTATTGATCGTCCTGTCCCTCGGGAAACCAGAAGAGCCTCCATTTAGTGCCCATTGCTCCCGAGCTCTGGCTAGGAAGGGGCTAGCTTGGGTGGACCTGGCCGGTACATGATCCTCCTTAATTAAGCACCCTTCTGCAGCACCCCCTACTACAGCAGTGGCTGCTGCACCATTGGGAGTTTGGCAAGTGACTGCTGGGAACGGTGTTGTGGGGTTAGGCCCCCAGGGCTGCATCTGCAGTAGGGATGCACCACGACCACCTGCATCTGGTGCATGGGATTGGGGAAAAGGCCTCTTGGTTTGCTTCCACTCCCTATGAGCTGTCTGAAAAGGCAGGAGCCTGCCTGTGCAGGCCAGCACCGCCGGGCCTCTCTGGCTGTGGCTCCTGCTCCCACAGACACTAGTGTAGCAGCAGTGGAGTCGCTCCAGACTGAGGGAGAAGGGGATCGGACCGTGTGCGTGCTCTCTCGGCCCTGCTTGCCTTCCTGCTCCTCTGCCGGGCAGCCTGGGGCTCGCTGGCTGGGTCACTGGTGCCGGGAAGGAGTCCGTAATGCAGTTCTGGGTCCCGCTGGGTTGTGGGCAATGAAGCCCAGCAAGCGGCATCGGCAGCACATGGCATGCACCAGGCACAGAGCTAGCAGGGGGCGGGGGGGACACGCAACAGCACACGCGTTGCCGGTTACTGCTCTGGCGTGTGTGTTCACCGGCTGGACTCCTCCCAGCCCTGCTGCGCCGGGAGCTTCGCATTGTGATGCCAACACTGCTGGCTCCCAGGGGTCAGTTAGCAGCTGAGCTCGTGCGGGAAGGGCATTTAGCTCCCCTTGCTGCGGCTCACCCCAGCCAGACAACAGGCAAAGCATCGCCGGCGCATGCGCGCTGCCAGCCACCTGCCATCCTGCGTGGCAGGCAGCCAGAGCAGGTCCGGTCTCGCCCATCGCTGCCCACGGGAATCGGCCTGTCTCTGTCCCGGCTGTGGACTCTGTCTAACACGGCTTCTGTCTTGCCGTGTGCCCCGAGCACAGCCAGGCTTGCAGCGAGCGACGCATTGCATGAGGCAGTGGAGCTGCACCGGCCGTGCGTGCCAGGCGCAGGGCAATGCTATGGGGCGCTGGCAGAGGCCAGTACTGGGCCAAGTGGACCTCTGATGTGCACACGCGTGTGCTGGACCTTGACCTTCTGGGTCCTCCCTGCTTGGTGGTGAACAGGACCCCGGGCTGCAGCTCGGGGGAGTGGGACTGGCCCAGTCCTCCTGCCGTGGGAGACTTTGCAAATAAAACGTGACTAATAACGTTTCTCTCCCCTCCCGGCTCGCTGGATCTATCAATAGAAGCAACCTTAGGGGGCACGTCTGCTCTGTTTTTTCCATGCAAGTTGCCAACAAGAAGTCGGATCAGGGTGACAAATCCCAGCTGCATCCTGCCTTTAAGGACACTCCTCTCGCCCCCCTCAGCATCCCCCCACAAGTCCAGATCCTGTCCTTGCTCAGCCCTGGACCTCCATCTGCTCTGTCGCTTTAAACGGCTCCTGGGTTTAATGTCATCCGAGCTGGCAAGGGCAGCGTCCCCTCTTGTTTGTGTCCCTCTTGGAGCAGGTCTTTGCCTGGGCAGGCTCAGCTACGCAGGGACGGCCAGTGCCATCGAAAAGGCTTTAGCCTGGAGCTGGGCTTCCTCGGGGCTGGGCCAAGAGCGGGGCTGGTGCTCCTCTTCCCCTGTTGATGAGCCTCGGGGATGCAGCCGTCTCCGCTGGAGGGGCTTCCCTCCACCTGTCTGGTGCTGCCGTGGGAGGTGGCTGCCTCTGGACACTGCGGCAGGCCTGGTCTCGGTGCCCCATGCAGGGCCTGCCCCTGAAGGCACGTGTGGGGCACAGGCTGCGGGGAGGGCAAAGGAGCAGGGCTGCCCAGAAAGCTGCCAGGCTTGGGATCAGCCGCCTCCATCCTTTCTCTCTGGGCATCTCCATCCCCGAGCCAGGCGACGTTTCCTCTGCCCCCAGCCCTCTGGCAGCAAACACCCGCGCTGGGCACCTCTGATGCGGCAGTGCCTGCTGGCCACGTGGGCAGCAGAGGAGCCCGGGGCTGCGAGAGCAGCTGTGCAGCCCAGGGTGGTCACGGGGAGCTGTGCACACCCACTGTCTCGGCCCGGCTCCCTCGGGGGTGGGTGCAGGAAGTCCGAACCGCCCCGGTGCTGAGGGGGTCTGGGCATGAAAGTGCAAGGCGAGGGGCACGGAGAAGCTGAGACCCGCCCCCGCGCTCTCATCGCACCCAACTCGATGGCTTAGCCCGTGTCGTGGCCCAGGTGGCTTTGATGTAACCATTGAACGGGTGCAGGGGCCGGAAGCGGGGAAAACCTCGTGGCGGGGAGAAGGAGCCGGATGCCCGGGATGCCACCGGCTGTTGCTCCGGCACAGGTAGCGCGTTGAACGCAGCGAAGGGCAGGGGCTGAGCCGCAGCCCACCGGCCTCATCAGATTCCTCTTCCCAGCCCCCCGAAACCGGGGGGATTTGAGCTAGCGCCTGTTTGCTGACAGCCGGGAGGTCTTTTATGGGTTTTCCTCCCACAGATCTCATTGCAGAAGTCCCCGCTGAGCAGTTTCTCTGGTGCTCATTACTTCCCACCGACAGTAGCAGCTGTAGTCCTGCCGAAGCCTTCCTAGCCTGATTTGCATGCAGATTTGCATAAAGCCTACCTATGCTCTGCATTCGTTTTCTCCATGGAGCGAGACAGACATTTCCTCCCCCCGTCCCGCTCCGGGCCTGGGCAAAGGACCTTGGCACAGGTCTAGGAAGGGCAGGCGATGCCTGGAAGTGCAGGCAGCTCCCTCTTCCCCAGTCTCATCCCCCCTGGCTTTGCAGCCCCGGGCCTAGCAGATGTATTATTTGAGGGCCCCTGCAGCCGGCTGGAGCAATCAGCTTTATTCCAGGGAAGCTGTTCTCCAGCCAAGGCCAGGGCAGTGCAGCGCGACGCAAGTCTGGCCACTGGCGGGGAGCTGGGCATTACGAGTGGGGTCAAGTGGGAGTCACCCAGGGGCTGAGCCAATGCCCCTCCATCCTGCCTCGCAGAACCACAGCTTCTCTGGGCCTGTGCTGCAGCCTCGGCTGTCTCCATCTCCGTCCTACAGCCCCAGGTCCATGCACAGCACAGCCCTTCCAGGCTACTTTAACCCCGACCCCTGGCACTGCTTGTTATTCCACAGGTGGCAAAGTCGGGTCATTTTAATCATGACCGTGTTTTCCAGCTGCTGGTGGAACAAGTACCTGATTCCCATGTTGGACTGCGGTGCGATGGAGACTGTCAGTGTTGTGTGACAGGTCTTTTCAGACCCGGAGGGTGGGCGTGGGACACTTATTTCCCACCGTCTGGAGTGCTGGAATGGCCTTCCCTTTCGGTCGGGATTGCCATTTGATCCGAGCCAGGCCGCGTCCCGGGGGTGGCAGCAGAGTCTCCGAGAGCAATGCAGAATCTGCTACAAAGTCTGTTGAAATAAAAAGAGCACTTCCATTGCTAAGACACTGGGCAGTGCCAGCGAGACAAAGCAGCCAGGGGTTGGCACTGAGGTGTTATGAAAGAAAGTGAAGTTTCCTTTTGCAAACATCCTTGTAGTTCCTGGGTCCGTGGTGACTGGGGAAGGGATCGGCCCCACCTCAGCAGAGCACACGCGTGGGGAACAGCGACCCGTCTGCCAGAGACGGTGCCTGTGCGTGCGCCCCTTGAGTGCCTCCCTGCTTCACCACCGCCTCCTCTCCACCCTGCTCATTCCCTTGGCAGCCCACCTGCATCACCTCTTTAATCACCCGGAAGAGTCACAGTTAAATGGCATGTCGCTCTCCCTGCCTGTCCCCTGGGAGGGCCCAGCAAATTACCACAGAGCAGTGCTGCTGTATCATTTCGTCCTCGCCACTGGAGGATGTTTAAGGCTGCCCATTCGCTGCCAAGGGTACCAAATGTCTGTGATTTGATTCTGCAGCTGTTCCCAGCCATGGCTGGCTGCACCTGCTTCAGGCCTTCACGGCTTCATGTAGACTGATACTCCAGCTAGGAATATGCATGGCTTCCCTGGTTCGTGGGCAGTGAAATCAAGCTGGCAAATCCGTTTTGGGCATTTCTCGCCACCACCGGCACTGCACCCGTACACACGCGTGCACGCACGGGTATGTACACACGCACACACCCTTTAACTTGAAATAGCTCGAAAAGGAACAGGGCTGATCAAGGTATCCAACTCTCCTGGGGAGAAAAGGCTTTTATGGTCGGGTCACATGCACTGGATGGATGCGAGCATGGCTCCAAGGAGGCTGTTTCCCTGACAACCACGAGGCAGGAGCAGATGAGGGAGATGGAAGGCAAACAGTTAGGGATGTCGTTAGCAAAGGCCACAAGGTGGACGTCGATGTGGGGTCTCCGGAGCCCTGGCTGGGCTGGGTCGGGTACGGAGTAGGCTGGGAGGCTCGGTAATACTCCAAAGACTTAAAACTATGAGCTTGCCGCTAGACCTCACTATGTGACTTGCCGTTTTCTCCTGGGCACCCCCTCCTCTGCCTCGGTCCTCTTTGAGGTGAAGATCACTGGCATGTCAGGATGTAGTGCTTGCACCCTTCCCCCCCTTTCTTTAAATCTTCCCTGCTCTGCTCACGCGGGGGACTGGCGAGTTCCCTTTTAGCAAGCATTGCTGCTGGGCCTTGCTCTGCAGAGCCACCCTCCTCCCCGCCGAGCGTGGTAGGGCAGCCTCCCAGGGCCTGCGTGGGCTCCCTCCAGTCCGGGCCTGAGCAGAAAGTGTAGTACAGGGCTTGCGCTTGTCCAGGTTTCCCTCCCAGCTGGAGGGACTGGACTGGGAATTACAGGTGCAATGTGTGCACAGCTGTGGAGAGTAAACACTTTAGGTTTTCCAGACTCCAGATGTTAAAAGCAATTAATTATTGCTGTGGGAACTTGTAGTATTTATCTAGCCATAACAGAACCTGGCAATGTGCAAACCGATGGCATTTCACAGACCGAACGTGTGATGCTCTCGCTGCCCGTGCTCACTCGCAGATTGCATATGGACAGCGACTAACCTCTCGCTACCCGAGCCGGCTGCAAAATCATCTCTCTCTGGCCAACGTCTCCCTCGGTAGCGATGCCATGTGGCTCTTACTCTTGCATTCATAACTGAATTGCATTTAAGGAACAATGCACCAAGACCTACTTTAGCCAGCACAGAAGGAAGAGAGGGGTTTCATCCTCCTTCCTGCTTCATGGAGGCGCTTGGTTGTGTTGTGAGAGGGGCTGGGAGCATCCCAGAGGGACTGGTAGCTCGGTGCAATGACAGGGAAGGGAACAGCCCCCTGCGGTGTGTCACTACGCTCACACTCACACTCACAAGTGTGTTGATCAGGCCAGGGGCAACCGAGGAGGGTCTGCTCCAAATGGGGCTCATTCCTGATGAAGAAATCTCCAGAGAGGGTTTCTGCGACTGACATTGTGACCTGAAATGGCGAGAGGAAGAAAGCTTTCGAAGGGGCCAGGAAGGGTTAAATAGGACCTGCAAATAGATGTGCTCAGTACACGCGGCTGGCTGTGGCTCGGGCTCCAGACCCAAGGCAGCAGTGGTCCCCAGTGGTCCTCGGAGCTGAAACCCCTCACTGGAAGCAGCAAGTGCCCCCCTTTCCCCCCATGACTGCTGCTTACTGTGCTGACGGTGAACCTGGCCGTGGGCTAGTGGGAGGGGGTAGCAGTTACAGCAGGATAAGGAGAGACAGAGAGAGAGCCCAGTGTCTTTCTTCACTCTTTATTGTGTAAAAATAAACTCAACAATTCATGTAATTTGAGCAATAAAATGGAAAAAGCATGAATACCAGTAGAAACAGTGCATTTTCCAAACCGCTGATGTGGACTGTGGGGAAGTGTCAGAACCCACTCAAAACCCAAGAAGACTGAGAGCAAGTCATAGGAAAAATGTACAGCTTTGGTTAGCAAAATAATGACAAAGTAAGATACGTTTATTCTCTCCCCTACTGTACAATATATACACATCATAGCAATATCACACTGGTTTGTTTGTTGCTGGGGTTTTTCTTTTTTTTTGGCAAATCAGACACAATTGGGACTGCGGATTAATTACGTGTCCAATGAGTCGTTGCTGTTCCCCACCCCCTCGGCAGATTGTGCTTAAGTCACTGTTGGCTGAAGCGAACTGGTCCTAATGAGGAACTTAGCAAATTGAACTCACAACGTGTTGTAAAAAGAGCACGGGTCAAACGCGCTGCCCTGAGCCGCAGCGTGACTCGCCTGGCTGTGTGTGTGCACGCGTGTGCGTGTGCACGCGCGTGCGTGTACGGGGGAGGGGGTTGTGTTTGCAAACCGCGGCTCACATGCTCAGCGCTGTCGCTGCCTGGCTCGGATCAGCTGGATAGAGCAGCTTCGACCTTGAACTGCTTATTACATGCCCGTCCACCCTGCACATTTGCCACATCTTCGGCGTTGGTCGTAAGGGCTCTGTTAAGCCTCTGTGAATTCCCTCCCTGCACCCGCCCGCGCCCGGGACAACCTGGCCGGCCTGCCGCGGCGGGGGTCGGGGCGGCCGCTGCGCCCTGCCCGTACAAACCAAGAGCTCTAAAAAAGAAAACCATACAAAAATGTGTCTATTATTTCAAAATAAGTTTCTCTCTATCGCTTCCCCTCACGCTTAGAATATTCTAACGTATCTTTCAGGGAGCATCAGTGCCTCTTTTATGCTTTTTGTATTTCTTCTGCTTCATAAAAATACCTTTTTCTTGGTAGCAAACTTCCTTTTACAGTAAGAGAAATAATCATCATCGTCATCACCCTCGTCATACAGTGCGTTATCAAAAGCTTGAAAGGCTTGAGAGTTTGTTGGAAGGGTAGCTAAGCTTCCCAGGGAGGCCCAGGCTCCGGGAGCCGGGGCAGGAGCGCGGGCCGCGGTATCTTAGAAAAGGACGTTACCTGAGAGAGGCATGTATCATTCAGTGCAAGAGGGGACGTCCGGCGCGGGCAGCCATCCACTTTCTCCTCGGTTTAAAACGGTCGGGGCGGAGGAGGGGTGCTGAAGGGGCAGCTCCCGGCGGCCGCGGGGCCCTGACCTGGCTTGAAGAGGGGAGAGACGGCGGGCGGGCGGGCGGGGGGGCAGTTTCTCGGGGCAGCTGGCCGCTGCCCGGCCCCCGCGGGCTCCTCCCGCCCCGTCCAGGGGCTGCGGGGGCGGCCGGCGGGGGCCATGCAAGCCGGCAAGCAAGCGCGGGGCGAGGCGGCCCCCGCGGACACATGCAGGCCGGCGGCTTCGCCCCGCGCTGCGGCCCGGGAGCCGGCGGCGCGGGAGGCGGCGGGGCGGGGGCGCCCGCCCAAGGCACGCAGGCGGCGGCCGCCTTGGCGGGGCGCGGGGCTAGTTGACCTGGCGGCAGGCCTCGAAGGTCCATTTGGTGGCCCCGCCGTACACGTCGATGCCGCCCTCGGCCCAGGCGATCACGTTGCCGGCCAGCGCCTTGGTGCTGCACGTGGCCAGGTTGTAGACCTCGCCCGGGCTCAGCTTGCGGTCCCACACGCCGAAGTGCGCCAGCTCGCCCACGAAGGCCTGCGTGGCGTCGAAGCCGCCGCCCAGCGTGTCCTGCCGGGGCCCGCGGTCACTCGGGCGGCCGCGCCCGCCCCGCCGCCCCCCGCGCCGCCGCCCGCCGCCGCCCGCCGCACTCACCTGCTCCTGGCCCAGCACCAGCACGCCCTGCGGCTTGATGGGGTGGTAGGGGGCCAGGTTCTCGCCGTTGCCCACCTGCGTGCCGTCCTGGTAGGCCTCCCACACGCCGTCCCGCGTGGTCCAGGCGATGCCGATGTGGTGCCACTTGCCGTCGTTGATGGCGAAGGGCAGCTTGGCCACCTGCGGGCCGAGGGCCGGGCTCAGCGCCGGGCGGCGGGGCGCGGCGGGGCGCGGCGGGGCGGGGGGCGCGGCGCCTACCTTGTCGTTGATGAGGATCTCCATGGGGTTGTTGCCCCACTCGATGAGCACCAGCTCGTTGGCCTGGCCGTGCACGGCGTAGGAGAAGGGGGTGCCCACGCCGGGCGAGGCGTTGGACTTGAGCCACATGCACACGGTGAAGGCGTACATCTCGGGCAGGCTCTTCTTCACCTTGGCGTACATGTAGTTGGTGCGCAGCGGGAAGGTCAGCTGGAAGCGGTCCGTGGGCCGCGTGTCCTTCTGGCCTGCGGGGCGGCAAGGCGGGCGGTGGCTGCCGGGCGGGGGCGGGGGCGGGGGCGGGGGCGGGGGCAGGGGCGCGGGGCAGGGGCGCGGGGCAGCCCGCTACCTTTCTCCAGGTCGCTGATGCGCTGGTGCAGCGAGGTGAGCGTGCTCTCGATCTTGCCCCGCTCCTCCGAGTCGTTCCTGGCGCCGAGCTTGCCCTCCTCCAGGCTGTTGACGCGGGACAGCACCTGCTTCTCCAGGTCCTCGATCTTGCTCTGCAGCGCGTCCTTCAGGCCGCCGCCCTGGCCGGACGCGTTGAGCCTGCTGAACTGCTGCAAGCGGGGGAGAAGCGGCCGGTTACGCGCCCGCGGCGGCCCCGCCGGGGGCTCCGGGGGCGCGGGGGCGGCTACCTCCAGGCTCTCCAGCCGCGCCTTGAGCGCCTGCAGGGTCTGGCCCAGCTGGTGCAGGGTCTCGGCGGCGGGGGCGCGGGACAGGTCGCCCATGGTGTTCTTGGGCAGGCCGCCCGGCTTGCGCGCGCCCGCCTTGGCCTCGTTGGGCAGCGCGTCCAGCAGGCTCTGGCTCTCGCAGCGGCCCAGCTTGGCCGTCAGCTCGCGGATCGTCTCCTTCTGGTTGAGGATGGTCTCCTTCTGCTGCAGCACGCTCTCCCGCAGCTGCAGCACCGTGCTCCGCAGCTCCTCGGCGCCGCCGCCCTGCGCGGGGGCCGCGCTGCACATGTCCCCGTCCAGCGGCACCGAGGTGCAGACGAAGCGCGTCTGCCCGAAGTCCTGCGCGCAGCCCCGCGGCGCCAGCGCCAGCGCCAGCAGGCACAGCAGCGGCGGCGGGCCGGGCGCGGGCATGGCCGGGGCGGGCGGGCGGGCAGGGCCGCCGGAGTGTGCGGGACTGCGGCACGCGGCCGCTTTTATCGCGCGCGGGAGGGGCCGCGCGGCGCTGACGTCAGCGCGGGGTGGAATCCCGCTCGGCGGCCCCGGGGCCGGCCCCGCCCCGCCCCCCCCCCCTCCCCGCGGCCCACGGGCGGCAGCGCGGGACGGGCCCCGCGGGGGCAGCGGGGCCGGCGGCGTGCAAGAGGGACAGCCAGGGCACCCGTGTGTTCGGCGTGCGCGCGCAGTGCGCAGGGGGGGGCTGGCGGCGTGCAAGGCACGCGTGTGCAAGAGGGACAGCCAGGGCACCCGTGTGTTCGGTGTGCGCGCGCAGTGCGCAGGGGGGCTGGCGGCGTGCAAGGCACGCGTGTGCAAGAGGGACAGCCAGGGCACCCGTGTGTTCGGTGTGCGCGCGCAGTGCGCAGGGGGGCTGGCGGCGTGCAAGGCACGCGTGTGCAAGAGGGACAGCCAGGGCACCCGTGTGTTCGGTGTGCGCGCGCAGTGCGCAGGGGGGCCGGCGGCGTGCAAGAGGGACAGCCAGGGCACCCGTGTGTTCGGCGTGCGCGCGCAGTGCGCAGGGGGGCCGGCGGTGTGCAAGGCACGCGTGTGCAAGAGGGACAGCCAGGGCACCCGTGTGTTCGGTGTGCGCGCGCAGTGCGCAGGGGGGCCGGCGGCGTGCAAGAGGGACAGCCAGGGCACCCGTGTGTTCGGCGTGCGCGCGCAGTGCGCAGGGGGGCCGGCGGTGTGCAAGGCACGCGTGTGCAAGAGGGACAGCCAGCGGGCCCCTGTGTTCGGTGTGTGCGCGCAGTGCGCAGGGGGGCCGGCGGCGTGCAAGGCACGCGTGTGCAAGAGGGACAGCCAGGGCACCCGTGTGTTCGGCGTGCGCGCGCAGTGCGCAGGGGGGCCGGCGGCGTGCAAGGCACGCATGTGCAAGAGGGACAGCCAGCGGACCCGTGTGTTCAGTGTGCGCACAGTGCATCGGGGCCAGCGGCGTGTAAGGCACGCGTGTGCAAGAGGGACAGCCAGCGGACCCGTGTGTTCGGTGTGCACGCGCAGTGCGCAGGGGGGCCAGCGGTGTGCAAGGCACGCATGTGCAAGAGGGACAGCCAGTGGACCTGTAGTGTTTGGTGTGTGCGTGCAGTGCGCAGGGGGGCCAGCGGCGTGCAAGGCACGCGTGTGCAAGAGGGACAGCCAGCGGACCCGTGTGTTCGGTGTGTGCGCAGTGTGCAGGGGGGCCAGCAGCGTGCAAGGCACGCGTGTGCAAGAGGGACAGCCAGCGGCCCCGTGTGTTCGGTGTGCGCGCGCAGTGTGCAGGGGGGCCAGCGGCGTGCAAGGCACGCATGTGCAAGAGGGACAGCCAGGGGACCCGTGTGTTCGGTGTGCGCGCAGGGCGCAGGGGGGCCAGCGGCGTGCAAGGCACGCGTGTGCAAGAGGGACAGCCAGTGGACCTGTAGTGTTTGGTGTGTGTGTGCAGGGGGGCCAGCGGCGTGCAAGGCACGCGTGTGCAAGAGGGACAGCCAGCGGCCCCGTGTGTTCGGTGTGTGCGCAGTGTGCAGGGGGGCCAGCGGCGTGCAAGGCACGCGTGTGCAAGAGGGACAGCCAGTGGACCTGTAGTGTTTGGTGTGTGTGTGCAGGGGGGCCAGCGGCGTGCAAGGCACGCGTGTGCAAGAGGGACAGCCAGTGGACCTGTAGTGTTTGGTGTGTGTGTGTGCAGGGGGGGCAGCGGCGTGCAAGGCACGCGTGTGCAAGAGGGACAGCCAGCGGCCCCGTGTGTTCGGTGTGCACGCAGGGCGCAGGGGGGCCAGCGGCGTGCAAGGCACGCGTGTGCAAGAGGGACAGCCAGCGGCCCCGTGTGTTCGGTGTGTGCGCAGTGTGCAGGGGGGCCAGCGGCGTGCAAGGCACGCGTGTGCAAGAGGGACAGCCAGTGGACCTGTAGTGTTTGGTGTGTGTGTGCAGGGGGGCCAGCGGTGTGCAAGGCACGCGTGTGCAAGAGGGACAGCCAGTGGACCTGTAGTGTTTGGTGTGTGTGTGCAGGGGGGCCAGCGGTGTGCAAGGCACGCGTGTGCAAGAGGGACAGCCAGTGGACCTGTAGTGTTTGGTGTGTGTGTGCAGGGGGGGCAGCGGCGTGCAAGGCACGCGTGTGCAAGAGGGACAGCCAGCGGCCCCGTGTGTTCGGTGTGCGCGCAGGGCGCAGGGGGGCCAGCGGCGTGCAAGGCACGCGTGTGCAAGAGGGACAGCCAGCGGCCCCGTGTGTTCGGCGTGCGCGCGCAGTGTGCAGGGGGCGGCACGAGGGGGGAGCAAGAGGAACCTGTGGTGTGCGGTGTGCAGGGCGCCAGCGGCGTGCAATGACCCGCAGTGTGTGTGCGCGCGTGCGGGCACGGGGGGAGAGGAGCACGGCGGTGCAGGGAGCGAGTGAGGCAGAAGGACGAAGGGGCGCTGTTGTGTGCACGCACGTGTGTGTGTGTGTGTGTGTGTGTGTGCCGGGGGGAAGGGTAGCGAAGCAGGGCTGCCCCTCCCTCCGAGGCATCCTCTCCCGGCCCCGCACGCTCCTGCTCCCGAGACACCCGGGGAGTGGGGGGGCGCGCGTGTGCGTGAGCGCCGGTGCGTGCGCGACACGGCTCCCGGGGGGAACTGGAGGCCGCGTGTGCGTGTGCGTGTGCGCGGGCGGAGGCAGGAGCCGCGGCGCGCTGCCCGGGGGCGTGGGAGGCCCCTTCCCCGCGGGGAGAGCCGGGGGGCGCGGCGGGGCGGGGCTGCTGGGGGCGGGCGCCTGGGCCCGGCCCGGCCCGGGCTGGTGCGGGGAGGGGGAGAACCGGAGCCGGGTGGGGCGGCGCTAGGCTCCGGGGGTGCCCCACAGCCCGCGTGCACAACACGCGCGCAGCTCCACACATGCTCACGGGCATACACACGTCCGCATGCACACATACATGCGCGCACACTCAGCAGCGCTCTCCCCTGCTCTCTCCACTCGGGTGGTGGCGGCTCCCCCCGAAAGCCCCCCCAGGCACCTGCCCTGGCGCGGCTCAACCTCCCCCCAGGGGCAGCCCTGGAGCTGGGAGCCAGGGCGGCGGGGGGTGACAGAAGCCGCAGCCCGAACACCCGAGCCCTCCCCTCCTACAGCTGTGGGACAAACAGGCCTGGGGCTCGCTGCCCTGCCTCCCCACAGGGCGCCTGGCAGGCAGGAGGCGGCCCTTGGGGGAGCAAGCCCACCAGAGCCAGGCGGGGCTGGTCCTACGCCCCTGAGGAGACAGCACGGGGCAAGCCTAGGAAGACGGGTGGGGGCTCCCAGTACTGCCATTCCTCCTGCTGAAGTCAATGTGGCCCCTCTCCCCCCCCCAGTTGCTCCAGGGCCAGCCGTCCGGCCTTGTGTTTTTTGCAGTAAAGCCATGCACAGACCTAGGATTTTGCAAAGGGGAGTGCAGCTAACCACTGCATCATCACATAGAAAACAGCACCCTTTTTTTCTCTCCAATTAAAAATGAACTAGAAGCTTGACTAATAGGCTAGGGGTCTAGGCCTGGATTATTCGGTGTAAGATGAAGGTGAAAACAGACAGCACTTCATGGGAATGAGTGAAAACCCATCTGCAGGACTGTGGAATAGGGACTTCACCAGGAGCAGCGAAGAGGCAGCAGAAGGGCAGAGCAAAGGCTAGCCGGATGGTTGAGCATCAAGGCCATTAAGGAGAGGAGAGGTCTGCAACACCTGTGCAATGAGGCATTTCGAGGGGACCAGGTAGATGACAGCGAGCCAGGAAGTCAATGGACTCCCTCAGCGCTGCCTGGCTAGAAATGCTGCTGCCTTTGCCAGGCAGTTGGTTTTAAACTTTGGGTGGAGCAGGAATCGAAGGGCAGCGGGGTTTGATTGCACCAGTGCCCCCCGACCTGGATCCACCCCTGGGTAAAGCACCCGCGTGCTGACATCATGCACCTTGGTGGTGGGGAGGAGAGAGCCCTGTTACTGGAACAGAGGAGCAAAAGAACAGAGGAAAATTAAAGTCCTTGGTGGGAAGATTTGGTGGCCATGGAAATTGCTGCCTCTTATTTTCAGCCAAGGCTGGCTGCTATTCAAGCCCTGCCAGCCAAGGATGCACCTTTTCTCTCCCTCCCCGCTGTATTTCCCCTCTAATGGAAACCCTTCGCACAAATGCCTCCTGGCCGCGGCCTGGGATTCCTGTAACTCCAGCTCTCTAGGCTGCACCTGAGACAAACCTTTGTGTTAGCGTCATCCCCACCATGGGTCTATGGGCTGCCGTCCGGCATCCGCTGCCTTTCAGAGGTCTCATGCAGTGAGCAAGCAGCCTGGAAGCACATCAGGAGGCTCTGAGTGCAGGGAAGGCGGCTTGGCAAGGTGCCCTGTGCTTCCTTGTCTTGTGTGCGCTCAGTCTGTTCTGGGAAGGAAGTGCTATGAATTTGTTTCCTGTCTCCAGAGTAACTCTGTCAGCCGCTGAGGGCTGTGCCAGCTGGTGAGCATAGAAGATTAGGCAGGACAGCAAGAGTTGTTGCATCCACCATGGTGGTTTCATGTGCTTATGGAAGTATCCAAATAAAGGTTTGGGTGCCTGCCTCATCCTTGTGCCCACCCAGAAGGTGAATCGTTTAATGACTCTCTCCTTATGGCGGGGAAACCGCAGTACTGATGTTTCTTCTATCTGGCGCCGATGCCCTTTGGGTCAACTCGCACAGGCTGCATCTCCCTACAAGTCCAGCCTTGGGAAGGGAAAGCTTGGCAGGACTGATCGCTGATGGCCTGGGACTTGCCTTTTTCCCAGAGCCCCACCTGACGGGCATAAAGCCACATCACACGTCAGACCTTCAGGCACTTGGGACCACAGTCTGGCCTGGTGAGAGGTTGACTTCCAAGGAGTGATGCCTGGGAAGGGACTAAGGGTTGCACTAGCAAAGAACACAAGGGCCTGGTGTGATTGATGTGATCCTAAGCTTCAGTCTCTTGTGTACCCCAAAGCTGTAATAAAGCTGCTGTACAGCTCTGGGCACCTGGGTTGGTCAGGCATACGGCACACATGAGCATGGTGTACTGGGGGCCTGCAAGACACCAGATCCTGGAGCAGCCAGCGGGCATTTGGTTGCATGGGGGAAACAAAGCTCGTCACAAGTTTCTGTGGAGCCGGGCAGATGACAAAACAAGGGGCAATGGGCTCAAGTTGCAGCAAGGGAGATTTAGGTTGGATATTAGGAAAAACTTTTTCACTAGGACAGTGCCTGCAGAGAAAGAGTCTGACGCCTTCATAGCCCTTTCCCCTTGCAACTCTCTGGAAGTTTGTTTGCTCTCTCCTGCAGCTGGAGTACCAAGGAGGTGCTTCATACAGTTCAGTTCACAATCGAGTGCGTACACGTGTCGGGGTGACTCACTCCCACGGAGCTTCTGAGGCAAGTGCGTGTTTAACACCGCATGTCCTCAGCCAGCCTGGTTCCCTGCCCCAAATCATGCTCCTCTTCCTCGAGGCTTTCCTCCTAACTCAGCCATATCCAACAGGCTCCAGGTTAAATGGGGAAAAAGGACTAAGCACAAAGACCTGACCATTTGTTGCATGCGCAAGTGGCAAGAACGTGCTACCTTCTGTGCAGTGGTTTGTTCGTGGTGCCTTACAGCTCTGGGGAGAGGGCATGGTCGCTGGTGTATGGACCACTGCAGCCAGCACCAGCCTCCAGGGCACAGGATGTCAGATCTTCCCAGTGTTTGCCCTGCTGGCACTGTCGCTGCCACATCTCCCCATTCCCTCCCAGCTCTGCCCCTGTCCATGCCGCTCTGGGCACCTCTCCTCTCGTCCTGCAGTTCAATGTCAATTATAGTCCCTGAAGGCGGATGGGCTGGGCTCTGCCCTCACTGTGTTAGTTCAACTCACGCTGGCCTCTCCTCTTTGTACTTCTGTTTTTTTGGCTGATGTGTTCCTTCGCAGGGGGCCTGATCCCATTAAAGTCAATGGGAATCTTGGCCCCAGGCCCCATGTCCTGGGACTCCTGCTCAGTGAAAGGCCTGAGTCTTGCACTCGGCTTCTCTCCCACCGGATTTCCTTCTCGCCCCTTCAGCCTCGCTGCTGTGCACTCCCTGAGTGCAAACACATAGGGAAGGGACTGTGGGGGCAGAGAACATGGCTCATCTTTTACCAGGCAGCCTGAGTTCCCTTTTCACTTCCCTCAGGCTGTTTCTGAGATGGAGGCGGCGATGAGAAGGGCTGAGAAGCGCCGAGGCCTGATCTCCCTGCCCCTCACATTGGTAGGAACCCAGAGTAACGCCACTGAAGTCAACAGCATGCCAGCAGGTGTAAAACGGGGAAAACAGAGCAGCATCTGGCCACCCCCCTGCATATGACTGGGGAAGCTGGTGGTGTCAGTGAACTGATTTAACTAGAAATGGTTTGTCTTGCATTGCACAGGACATTATGCTGTGATGAGAACAAGGTGACAGGTGCAATAAAACAGCCACTCTGCTGCTCCGATGACAAGCGCTATATAAATACCTCGATGGGGGGAAAAAAGCAAGCCCTGAACTCTAACCGATAAACAAAACAAGCCCCCTTTTTCTCCCAGCTCAACAAGCTGGGAATTAGGAAGTCAAATTGAGCTTTCTCATAACAGCTGCCTCCTGTATCAGGCTCTGTTATTGCTTTTGTGGATTTTGGAGGTGTAGGGGAAGTGTGCCACTTTTTTTTAACCCTTCCCTCCCCGCCTGCAGAAGGCTCCCCGACTCTGGCTCACTTCTCTGTGTAACTTGGGGAGAGCCAGGCACAGGCACCCGGGACCCATCAAGGTGATTTGGTGCATCCAGAATAAGTGCTTGTGTGCTGGTGCTGGGGGGATGGAGGATATCTTTCAGCTGCTTCGTAGTCCTGACATCCTCAGTGCAGCCCCAGCCAGCCGATGGAGTGGTAGCGTGTAAATATTCAATCTGTCCAAGGCTAACCTTTGTGCAGGAACAACAGAATTACAAATATGAAAAGGATTTTTTAGCAAGTGTACAAATCTCTTTAATCCTGCAAGCTGGGGCCCCAGGGAGCAGTGAGCCAAAGTTGTCTCTCTTGTTCAGGAAGCCTGTTGTACACAAAGCGCCTTCCTCTGGGGTCGTCTTCCTTTCACATCTAATTCTCCTCCCTGCAGTGGGGACAGGGCAATCCATTATGGGGCACGGGGGGCTTGGCGATGGGAAATGATAATGGGGAGGCTTCAATTAGTGAGAAATCCCAGCCCTGCTTGCCTGTCTATCAAGGAGGATTTGACTGGTAATTAACTGAGCTGCAGATTGCACTGGTGCTGTTGTTAGTGCCTCGAGAGGGAGCTGGGATCCCTGACCCCCGCTTCTCCGCCCTCTTGACTGTACATGCTTATGCCAGGTCATGAAAACAGGCTGCTGGCTGGGTGTTGCCAGACCAGGGCTCGCCCTAGGGCAGAGCCCGCTGGGGGAAACACCAGGTAACGTCACCTGTACCTCTCACTACCTGTCCCACAAACAGAGCCAGGTCCCTTTTGCAAAGCCTTGGCTTTGGGTAGGCAGAGCACTGAATGAGCCCAGTAATTGGAGAGCTGCTTCCCGGCTCCCTTTACAAGGTGGCTTCTGTGTAAAGCAGAGTTATTTTGTATTGTCTAAAATCCACATGCATTGTTAGGCTGGCCTGAAAGCTGATACGGTTTGATGGCTAATAAAGGCAATCTCTGCATTTAAGGTGGCGGTAGGGAAGGCAGCCGGCAAACATTTCAGGCTAGAGTTCTGAAATTTGCTGCATTTTGCTGCAGTCTTGCGCGCTCTCCCTCTTTGCAGATCTCTCTCTCTCTCTCTTGCAGTCTGTCCCCTTCTTTCTTTCCCTTTCTCTCACGGTTCCCATCTCACAAGTCAGGTTGCTTCTCAGTGCCTGACATTTACAGCCAGGGAGAATGAAAAAAGGATGTTTTATAGTAGCCAGGGCTCGGGGATGCTATAGGGACACAGATCCTTTCATTACAAATAATTAATTTAGCTACATATTGCATAACATTCTAAAAAGCTTTCTGGGGCAGTCTCCCGCTCGCTGGATGCACAGCTCCTATCAATATTACATTACATTTGGGTACCACAGTTATGAAGTTTCATTAAAAATTTAATTTGTGGTTTAAAACTGCAGCATTCCCTTAAAAGTATAGCAGAGAAATCCTTCCCGGTTCCCGAGGATGGATCCTGCCTCAGCCAAAATTGCAGGGGGGCTTAGATACCATGTTGATGCCCTGTGGATAAGGACCTGGGTGGACCAGAAGGTGCCAGGGAGATGGTAGGGGCTCAGGCAGTGTTGTTGCCCTGTTTGATCGCTGCCCGCTGCCACAGGTGCTTCTGTCACTCCTGGATTAGCACAGGATCCCTGTGTGACCGTCCTCGGCGGCCAGCTGTGTCTGCAAGGAGTGCCAGCTGCACTCCTCCTACCACAGCTACTGAAACCCCAAGTGCCAGCCTAGGAGAGCGGGAGAGCCTGGGCTGTGCCAGAGGAGAGGGATCCTGCTGCAAGTGCTCCCAAGTGAGGGCTGGAAGCTGCTCCCTACCCGTGCAGGCCAAGCAGGTCAGGCCCTGGGGGCGAGTGCTCAGGGTCCCCGTGCGGGGAGTGCTCGGCTTCTCCACTCCCTGGCACCGACCTCAGTCCGGAGCACCTTAAACCCAGGCAGCGTGGGTGTGAAGTCAGCGTCCAGCGCTGGGACCGAGGCGCATAAGGCCCAGTGTCTTGTTTGGCGAAGGCAGATTTGCTGTGCTTCCCGTGCACGCTGGGAATTAGCAAACTGGAGCGAAGGCGGGTTTGGAGCAGCCCACAGCTCCTCTCAGGTTCAGAGCTGATTTACAGAGGCTGATCCACCCCTGTTCTCCTGGCACAGGTGCACAGATCAGCCGCCTGCAGCCACCCTCCCCACCGCATCATCCCTGTGGGGGCTTCCAGGCCTTCCCGGGGAGGGTGAGGTTGGCAGTGGGAAAGATGCTAGGTCCCAGCAGCTCCTCTGTGGGGACCTCCAGCTTCACCCACCCCTGCAGGGCAGAGGCATTACAAGCTGCCCTGCTCTGCTCACTCAGGGGGGCTGGAGGGGTCCCTTCCAGACCCAGCACTCAGGCTTTCATGCTGTTTGCCTCTCATCCTCTCTCTTCAGGCCCTCCCACAAGCCCTGCTGGTGCCTTCAGTGCTATAAAAACGAAGGGGGGAAAGAGTTGCAATAAGCTTTCCTGCTCACAAGGGGAGGCCGAAGCCTCTCTGTTGCAAGAAGTAGGTGCTTTAGGTGTAACTGCAGGCTCCGAGCTTGCTTTAGCCATCTGCAAAAGCCACAGTGCTCTCCGCACGCAGCCCCTGCCTCCCTCCCCCAGCACCAAAGGAGCCCTCAACTGCTGCAAAACAGCATAAACATTTCTAATGAAACACGAAACAGAAAGCACAGGGTTTTCAAAATGGCTTTTTAATTGAGGGAGCAGCCCAGTGCTTTTTCACATGTACCATTCCCAGAAATGCATTCGGAAGCTACGGGAGCCCATACCCAGCTTCCTCAATGCCAACAGCTACTGCGCCCATGGGTTAATCCCTCCTCCTCTTGCTGGGCTGTTCCAGTTCCCAGGAAGGTCAGTGGAGAAACAAAGTATGGAAATGGGTGAATGGCCGGATGGATGGACGTGGGCTGGATATTCAGAGGTTACTGGACCACGGTGGCTTCCCCTGCCTTTCATTGCTGAGTGCTGCACCCGTCCAGAGGATACCGTTGATAATCATATCGCAGCCCCAGCCTCTGGGACTCTTTGTTGACAAAAAAATAAAGTGTTGGGCTGAGTTTTTAAAATCCCAGTGACGTCTGGGGGGGTTCTGGCACCTAAATCCCTTAGGCTCATTTGATCGTTCCAGGGGTCCTGCCAACAGGTCTGCCTCAGAAGGACTACAGAATTCCTTATAGACTTGGGACTTTGGTCCCTGCCCCAGTGAGCAGCCCAAAGACATGGAAGATGGGGAATGGGGAAAGGAGGTCCCACAAGGCAGTGACTGAGCAGTGGACATAAGGGCCTTTCCATAACTATCTGTTGTCTCTGAACACTCGCTCGCTCGCTCACTGTCTCTGCTGTGTTAATACCACGGGGGGAGGAAGGTGAGGCTGCGTGGGCTGTCCAGGACGGGGTGCTGTTGTCGGATGGGTTTGAAGTGGGGGAAAGGGGAAGCATAAGGTAAGGTGTAGGTCAGGAAGGGAGTAGGTAGGCGGGCAAACCCCAAAGCTTGGAGCTTTTGGGGAGTAAGGAAACTCACTGCTCTCATCTGTCAGTGACCAGGGGGAGAAGAGCAGTTACGAGGAGCTCGAGACTCCCGGGATCTGGGGTGGGCCTGCTCTGCTCGGGGTCTGCTGGGGCGGGAAGGGAGAGGCCCGGGGAGCCGGGCCTCATTTGCAAGCCAGGCCTGTGATAGTTTGCATCATTTTGGGCAAAACTCAGCTCAGTATGGAGGGCGGGATGAGAAACTGGCAGTTATCCCTTCTGGGGAGTGACTAGGCTAGGGGAAGGCATCAGGAGAGCTTGGGGTGGGGTGTCACCCTCATCTCCATGTGGTCTTAAGGGGTGCATAGAAGACCCCAAAGCAAGCAAAAACAGCTTCCAAGAAGAAGGGCATTTTGGAGAGGGGAATGAGACTGTAAACCCCAAATCAGGGCTAGGACTAAGAGATTGCAGTTGGGTTGGGAGAAGGACTGAGGATGGGTACGTGGGAGTGCAGGGGAGTGGATGCGTATATTGTGATGGGTGCGTGGGCTTTAATGTGGTTTAAAGTGTGTGAAGGAAAGCTTATGCTAGATGCTGTATATATATAACTCTCTCTCTCTCTCTCTCTCTCTCTCTCTCTCTCTATATATATATATATATAAAAATATATTTTTTTTAAATTAAGAAATGATGAGGACAGGGCTTTGCACATTATTGAATCTCTCTAACAAGCTGAGGTGCTGCAGGGACAGAGGGGGCCACAGCAGGGCAGCTTCACAGGGAGTGGGGTGGCTGCGGGCAGGACTCTGGTGAGGACTTCCCCACCTGGCACCCTCCCCACGGTCCATTACGACAGGAGCACCTTAGGGACCGACCAGAATTTGAGCTCTTCCGAACCTGGACGGTGAGCTGCGAGCTGGGTCTGACAGAGGAGGGAAGCACCTCTCTGCCTTATTAGCCACCCAGGTCTCTGAGAGGAGGATTTGGGTTAAGCCTATTGTCCAGGCAGGTTGAGGGTGGGAGTCTCAACTCAAGCTGGTGTATTAATCGGGCTTTCTTCAGTTGGTATTTCTCTCTCTCCGCCCTGCCCCAAGCGCCCAGGTGACAACATTTAGTGTCTCAGTTTTCTGGGTTTTGTTTCTCAAGTCCTGCTTAAGATTTTCTTTTTTCCATAAGAACTCCTAGGTCCTGGGACCTGCCAACAGCACCCGGCAGAAGGGCCGCACGTGTGTGGTATGTTGGGCACAGCGCACAGCTGAGCACGTGCAGCTGAGCAGAGGTGGCGTGAGCCTGTACTTAAAAGCATTGCTGCAGCAGATGCGGTTTGCTGTTGGTTACAGTGCTTTGCTCTCCTCCAGACCCATGAAAACCGCTGTTCTCCTTCTCCATATGCATAGTAATCATGTTTTCAATATATGCTCTGTGCGCCTGACTCTTTTTTGTGCTCTTGTGACTTTGGGCTTATCTATCCCAAGAAGTTGTGACATAAGCTAGGGAGTGACTTGATATAGCACTGGCTGCTTTGTGCCAAGTCCCCACACAAGTACTCGTAACCTTCCCTTGGCAAGTGGAACAAGCCACCTCTTGCTTCCACTGTCAGTGGGTTAGTGAGGAATCGCTGGTGCTGCCTATCGGGGGCCAAGCTGTGGCTAGGGGGAGGTCTGGAGGCCATGGAAGGGTGCCTGGTAGGGCACTTGGCATTAAATGCACTGGCTCGGGGGCAAGGTCCAGAGGGCTAGGGGCTGGCGAGGTAAGCAGCCCAGTTTGGGGGCAAGGACCAGAGGGCTGAGAGCAGCCCAGCCTGGGATCAGGCACCCTAAGGGCTGGCCCAGAGCATGACAGACAATGGCCCAGGGCAAGAGACCAAGAGAGCTGGGCCTGAGTCAGTGGGTCAGGGCTGGAGGTCTGCAGCCAGAGGAAGTGGGAAGCTAAAGCCACGAGCTTTGAGGTAGTAATGTCTGCAAGGCATGGGCATGGCTGTAGGGGTGGAAGGAGGCCATACATTTAGCCCTTAAGGCAGTAAGATGTAATGAACTGGTACAGAGACAGAGCACCTTAGACTCACCAACCTCCGAGGGCAGCCTCCCCTCATCGAGTTATCAGCAAGATGTGGCAAGTGAGGAAGCAGGGTGGGACCCTGGGAGGTGAGGGCAAGAGCCAGGCAGGACTGAGGTGACCACAGGGCAGGGCATTACGGCACCCCCCTGTTATGGTGGGGCTTGCCCTTTTTATTTATTGCAGATTATAATGCCCGACATGTCACTGGTTCTGGCTCAGAAGCATGCTCCGCATTGTGCTGAGCACTTCCAAATAACTTCCAGCTTCCTGAGTGGTCCCAGGACTGCTCTATAAATGCCAAATTACCTTTTCTTATTAGGCAGCTCAGTCCTCAATGAGCAGAACATCAAGTCCAATCTGCCCTCATAGGCGAGGTGCACTTAACATGGCAACAGCAAAAAGACACGCCAGAAAATAGGGCATTTGGTTTGAATGCGTTTGACAGGCTCCAAAGGAGCTACCAGAGTTCACTGACTTCCATTTCCAATGTATTAGGGACTGTTTTGGTACTGAGTCAGAGCTGATACTGATCTATAGCACCTACAAAATGTTTAAGGAAACATTTCTGCCCTCAGAAAGGAAAGCGCTAGTAAATGACTGTGAGGGTGAAGGCTCTGTTGTTTCTTAATGGTAAAAGCAAATTATCAAGTGTTGTGGAGAGGCTCAGGGAGATAATGGTAATGAATGGTCTTGCATTTATATAATGCCTTTGATTGAGATGGATGGGAAAGTGGTTTGATAACTACAAACTGTTCTACCAGCTCTCTAATACATCCTGTGTATGGATGTATTGAGTACAGCTACACTCAGGCTTTATGAGAACCACCTCCATTAAGCAGCCAATTTTTGTCAGTCTCTGGAGCGGTCATTGAAGTGAGTCTCCTCTGTGTCTGCAAGTACATCTGAATCTTTACATCTGTCAGCACCGTGCAGCCACCTCTCGAATGAAATGCAGCAGCTGTTTAACTATCCACAGCTGCCTCTTAATTTCTCTGCCCCCTGCCATCCTAGGTCCTCAAGGCACATTAATCGACTAAGTTTTGCAACATCTCTATGGATTAAGGGATTTGCTTTTTCATCACTAAAAAGAAGCAGAGTCAGGAACAGAACCTGGGCGTCCTGGTGCCTGCGTGGCCCCTCCAGCCCACTGTGACAGCATGCTTGCTCTGGCTGAAAGACCTCTCCCAACTGCATCTTTCTGTTATTAAAAAAGGGGCACTGAAAGGTTTTGACCTACTGTTTATCTTGCTTTTTCAGCTTCCTCTGGATCATTTCCTGCTGCACACCAGGCAGTTGTCTGTGTGTCTCAGTATGATAGATCCCTGGATTTTATGCTTTGCTTAGGGTGAGCAGGCTGCAGAACTGCTTTCCCTTGTCCCTAAGGCATACTTCTAGGGCGCAGGTTTCCTCCCTGTTACCCCTTTTGCCGCTGAGGGGCGGCAGGGCCCCAGTAGCTGAAGCGCACACGTTTTCAGATTTCCAGCCCTACACCCACCTGCATTTCCCTGCCTCTCTCTCCTCACCCCTCTTGCTGGTTCCTTAAGGGGAGATTGAAATCCTCTGAGGCATCAAGATCCTCCCCATCTGCACATGGCTTCTCCTCCATGGAGCATCTCTGCTGTGCAGCCAGTTTCCTTCTTCCTCATCTCGTTCCAGTGATGTCCACGTTTGAGCTGAATCTGAGATGACCTTTGTAACCTGCAGGAGATTTTAAGGGCTAATGCCTCTAGCTGTCTCCAAGAACTCAGGGGTTAAAGCACTGGTCCTATAAGCCTGCAGCCCTGAGTTCAAACTCTGCTGAGCTCATTTCTCTCATTCATATGGTTTCTATCTCCAGTTCCTCATTTACTGAGACAGAACCAGAAGGGAATGGGAGCAGGATTCAACATTGGAGAATGGGGCACTGGACCACAATCTGAATTTCAGCAGAGACAAATATGAGCTGCTGCAGCTGGGGAAAAAGGCTAAATGTGCGCATATGCAATGGGGGATGACTGGTCCAAGCAACAGCTCTGCTGAGGGATCTGGGGTTGCAGTGAATCACAATGCGAGTCTGTGATGCTGTCTCCAAAAAAAGCAAATACACTTTTGGGTTGCCTTGACAGAATCCTTACAGTGATAGCACCACTCTGCTTGGCATCAGTTAGGCCTCAGCTGAAGGATTGGGCACAGTTGTGGGGTTCTCATTTTACAAAAGATGTGGAGAGACTGGAGGGACTTTGTTGCTTGCAAAGACAAGGGCCTGGAACATGCATCATGACAGGGAAGGATGGCAGAACGGCACGTGCTTTGTTTGGAGGAAAGGGGATGAAGTGGGGGAAGTGAGAGTTGTTTCGAACACGCGAAAGCTTCATAGTTTCATCGTTTCATAGTTGGTCGGGTCAGAAAGGACCTGAGCAGATCATCAAGTCCGACCCCCTGCCATGGCAGGAAAGAGTACTGGGGTCAAACGACCCCGGCAAGGTGATTGTCAAGCCTTGCCAGGGCAGGAGCCAGCACCATTTCGCTTGGAAGTTGGTTCCAGATCCTACCTGCCCTGACCATGAAGTCATGCCTCCTAATATCTAATCTAATAACTGTTTTCCCTTGTTGCAGAGGGCTGGCCTAAAGGCAATAGGTTTAAAGTGCAGCAAAGCAGATTTGGATTAAATCTCAGAAAAACAACTGCAGAGGACAAGGACAGTGGAACCAGCTGCCTGGGGAAGTCGAGGTTTTCAGACAGCGGCTGGGTAGGCGCTTGTTTGGGATGTCTCAGGAATAGGGGCTGGATTAGGTGGCCCCTAGTCCCTCCCAGCCCAAAGCTTCAAGGAGTCCGTGGAAGGAGCAGGTATGAAGAGTGCAGCTGGCATCCACCTGTCTCAGCAGCTTGCTGCCAGCTGGTGTCATTCTGTGCGCTGAACGCTGAGGCTCTGAGTCTTCACCTCCATGCACCTTGTGTCACCACCTCCATCTATCAAAGTGCCCTGATCCTGAGCGGGAATAAAAGGGGCAGCTGGAGCCTGACCCCCACCCCCCTTTGTGTTTCTTGCATTTCCAGCATTTCTGGGTGTCTGCCCAGCTGTAGCAGTAAATTAGAGGATTCACAAAGGCTGTGAGCAGTCCTGAATAGCTGGACTGTTCTTGCTTGGGCCACCCACCTCCCTTGGTATGTCCCCTCCACTCCCTGGAGCAGCTCTTCTGCCAGGCTGGCTCGGCCACGTCTGGAGCTACCTCGTGCCAGTGGCAGGGTGTTCCCTATGGGCCACTTTTGCCTTTCTTTTTGTCCCATTAGACTGCCAGAGTGGCACTGAAGGTGGCAGCTCTGCAGAGATGGTGGAGAAATTGGGTCCCTCTGGATTGCATAGGAGTGCACCCATGCATGTATGTGTGTAGGAAGGTAAGTGCATGACACACATGTGTGCATCCCCATCTCTGCAGGCAAACTGAGCTGGAATGAGACATAGTACCCGCAGCTGTTTAGGCAAGTGCCTCCCCACCCCCTGCCTTCATCCCCTCTGGGCTTGACTCTCCTGCCCTCTTTCGCCCCGCTAGCTGGTCCTCCTCTTTCTGCTCCTCCAAGATACTGCTGGTGGCCTCCGGGTGTAGCACGTAACCTGCTTAGAAGCAGGAGCTTCAGCATAACTATTTATCCAATGGTCCTTTGGCAGGCAGGCTGAAGGGCGCTCTGTTAAGCTGAGGATGGGTTTAATGCCATCGCTGCTCTTTCTGAACTGTAGCATGGTAGCCTGTGTGTGCACAGCGCTGTGTGTTGGGAGCGGCAGGACAGGGCAAAGAACCTGGATTCTCGTTCCCCAGCTCAAGTGCTCTGATTCACACTTACTGCAAGCAGACGAGCACTGGAGTCTGTGCACTGCAGACCCATAAATAATAGAACTGAAATCATCCTTAGTTAAAAATAGATATTCTTCTTAATAAATATTTTACTTACTGTCTTTAGGATCTAAAGATCCCCTGACTGAAGTGTTAAAACAAACCTTGGTGCTAGACCCTAAGAGCTTGAAACAACCCCCAGTCCTGGCTTTTCAAACAACGGCTGGCTGTTTGAGGGGTTATGGGTGTATGTATGTATATGAGTAACACTTAATCTTGTAGAAAATAGCAGCAGATCTCTTTGGCTAAAGGGCAGCTTCCATGTCTGTGGGTAATTTGGTGACCTTTGAATATAATTGATGAAAATTAATTGTAACTATTTCCCCTTTCCAGTTTGCTCCCTCTTATCAAAGGCGCTGAAATTTGGTGTTTGTGTCTGGGCCGTGGAGAAGGCAGGGGCAGGGGAGACTGGAGTGAGAGCATGGGACTGGCACAGGGTGATGCAGAATTAGAAGTGAAAGAAGAATGAAGAACTTAATAAAGGCTCTGACATAATCCAGTTCTTACAACCCAGGCCCTCAGCATCAGCCTCTACTTAGCTGGGAACTTGCTTTCTCTCGGTTGCTAATAACACATCTGTGTGGTACAACGGGTAGGATCTTGTCAGCTTGATTTTTCTTTACTATTTCTGCTGGCTTCTTACCGTGGGCACATGGTGTGTTTGGGATCATGGGACTAGATTAATCAGCTCCACTTATTTTTCCTGGTCCCTTTTATTTTCTGGCTTTGTACCCTAGGACAAGGCTTTGGTCCTTGGGATCCCAGCACCATGCAGAATGGGATCTGCCCCCCTCTCCCCCGCTGCCTCCCCAGATTGTGCAAACTTTTTATTAATGATTTTTTAAAATGTCCAATAATATTAAAAACCCAGTTTTAAAAACTCACGTTATTCACCTAAAACAAATTGATGACATTCCCTTCATCTGCTTTTCCTGTATTTTCTTCCTCCCACTAACAGCTATCCATGGATTTATGGATTAACAAATGCTCTCTCCTTCCTAATCAACACCTCCCTCCAACCTCCTACATTGTTCACAGTTCAAGTTCTGTGACATCAGACTAGTTTCCATGGCATTGAATAGTGATGCTATAAACAATGGATTGTAACAACTCCGAATGAGCTGGGCAGAAGGAAGAGGCTGATGGAGAGGGAGGTTTTTGTGTGCGCCCACCACTTGGCAGTGGGGAATGAAGGAAGGGAACATGAGTGTTGCTCTGGATTTCCTTCAAAACCCATGCCAAAAGGAGAGTTTCTGGAAGATGAACCTCAACATGACATGCCCTGCTTGATGCCTCCTGGCACATGCTGTTCCCTTTTCAGGAGGAGGCTTTCCCAGCATCTGTCTCTCCAGGAACAGACTTGCCAAACCAAGATGCAGCATTGCAAAAGGTGAAGCTGGAGTGAAACACATGACTCAGACATGACTCTCCCCTCATGTGCAACTGGAGGAACAAAGCGCTGCGTGTGTGGGTGAGAGGGTGGGTGCACATGTGCATTCGCATGTGTGCATGGCAGAACTACTCGGGCCAGCAGCGTCATACAACTCAAAGGGAAAAAGCCAGCACAAAGGCAGGCCGATGTGGGAGGGCAGTAAACAAACAGCAGCTGAAGAACCGCTGAGTAGTGCATTAGCTGGAGTACCTCCCTGTACGGATGCTGATAGCTGCTTCAGTGCCGAAAGGTATGAGTGAATGTGTTTTCAGCTGTAGGACTTTGAGTCAGATTTTCAAGGAACTTAACATAACACACTCCAAACTGAACAGAAGTGTAATTCCCATTGTTAAACAGACATCTTGTTTCCTTGGCAATGGGGGCTAGGGATGGGCGGGGGGGACGGGATGGGAGCACTTATGGACAAGAGACTGCAGCTGGAAAGGCTGGTACATTTGGTCTCCCCCAAACTGGTATAAATAAAATGTTTTCCCTGCCCCCCACTACCTTTTGTCTGTATTTCCACAGCTGGCATTGCTGATCTCTGAGGCCTTGATGCACTTTCCACTGAAGCCAGTGGGAATCTTTCCACTGTCTTTCATGGAAATTAGAATGGGACATACATTTCTGATGCATTAGCGGTATATTTGTATATATATATATATATATATGAGTGTGTGTATATATAATTTAACCAACCGTATATAATTTAACCAACCGTGTGTGTATGTGTGTATACAGCTATATATATATATATAGATAGATAAAACCAGTCTTGTTCTGCATCATTTGCACTTTGGAGTTTGTAATATTGCCCTGGCAATGAATAATGGTATCTCAGATGCGGACTGAACCTAGAAATGCTCAGAGAGCTCACGACCACCTGACTGAAGAAGGTTTTCATTATAATTTCATAGTTTCATAGTTTCTAGGGTCAGAAGGGACCTGAGCAGATCATCTAGTCCGACCCCCACCATGGCAGGAAAGAGTACTGGGGTCAAACGACCCCAGCAAGATGTGCATCTAACCTCCTCTTAAACACCCCCAGGGCAGGAGCCTGCACCACCTCTCTTGGAAGCTGGTTCCAGACCCTAGCTGCCCTGACTGTGAAGTCACGCCTCCTGATCTCCAGCCTAAATCTACCCTCTGCCAGCTTGTGACCGTTATTCCTGGTCACTCCTGGCGGTGCTCGGGGGAACAGGGACTCCCCCAATGCCTGCTGGTCCCCCCTGACTAGTTTGTAACAGGCCACAAGACCCCCCTCAGCCTTCTCTTGTGCAGGCTGAACAGGTTCAGGTCCCGTCGCCTCTCCTCGTAGGGCCTGCCCTGCTGTCCCCTGACCATGCGAGTGGCCTCCTCTGGACCCTCTCCATGCTGTCCACATCCCTCCTGCACTGCGGCGCCCAGAACTGGACGCAGTCCTCCAGCTGCGGCCTGACCAGTGCCGCATAGAGGGGGAGGATCACCTCCCTGGACCTGCTCGAGATGCATCTGTGGATGCAGGACAAGGTGCGGTTGGCCTTCCTGACCGCGTCCCCACACTGCCAGCCCACGTTCATCTTGGAGTCAGTGATGACCCCCAGATCCCTTTCCGCCTCCGCGCTGACAAGAGGGGAGTTCCCCAGCCTGTAGGTATGGTGCCGGTTGTTATCAGAGAGCCGAGGCTACCAGGACCAAGTGCTTGACCATCCTTTGTTTGCGTAAATCAAATTGCTTTCATGTCAGTCACAGTTTGTGAAATCAGGCATTCAAATGAAGACAAGGCCTTGCTGGCCCACAGCGCGTGTGCCTTAGAAAGGGTGACTTGGAAACCTCGGCAAGGAGGACTGGCAAAGTAAAGGCGCATACACACACATTATTTCAGCTTTGATATTTACCAGATTTGGTCTGTTCACAAATCCCCAGTCATCAGTTTGCTCCAAGTAAATGCTATGCCCTTTTCATCAGGCATAAAAGATAACAGGTATTCAGCACTGTGATTATGCCATCCCAGCCTGGTCTAGGGAACCATCATAACCTTGGTGGCATGCCTGCTACTGAGGCTATTGGTGCCCTGAGTATTTCTCCACTCAAACTAGCTACTGTGTCCTGAATTGCACTGGCACAAAGACCGGCGTAGTAGGCAGCATGTCTCCCGTAAGCTGGACTGTCCATGACTCGCCTGCTTTGGGGTATAGGCACATCTTTATTATGTCCTCTCTGGCCCCCAGCCCACTCCCGGCAGAGGCTACCTTTGTAGGAGGTATTACCTGATGGGGTTGATTATGGATGATTTAGGGCCTTTATGGCTGGCAGAGGAGCATCGAAGAGGCCTGACAGTACCAAGGATTTCGCTCGGCCTCTGAAGCAGCTGAAGTTACTCATAACGTGGTTCTGCTTCAACACTCAATGCCTACCACAAACCGGAAATCATCAGGTCTACCCAGGGCCTAATCCTGACACCCTAAACAAGCCAAGCTAGAAGGATTTAGACAGGGGAACTACAAGGGAAGTGATGGGGAAGAATCTTCCTCCCCAAGCTGGAAAGAGGATCTGAGGCTTCAAGCTACATCCAGATACATCTCAGCGCAGGAAGGGAAGTAGCAGGCAGAAACCCGATGGTCTCCTCTTAAGCACTTAGCTCTGCAGTGCATGTAAACCTGCAGGCAACACCTGGTTTCTGGGCTGCCCGTGTGATCCCTGCTGCTTGCACTCTCCTATGGGGATGTCACACCAGGCCTGCCTCTCTGTGGGATTGTTCATTTCCAGCAGCACAAAGCAAATGCTAAGTCACAACCGATCCTTGTTTGGCACAGGAGAAAGTGATTGCACAGGTGGGAAAGTCTTCTCCCAGACAGTTACTCTAAAGCAGAGTGTTCAACCTTTTGGTTTAACTTGTATTTTCCCCCACAGGGCCTGGGGCTGTTAGACTGGCACAGTGAGAGAGCTGAAATACCTTGGCTGGACTCCATGCTGCCTTAGACCTGGAATAGCAGGAGAGGCAAACAATAGCAAGAAAAGATGCAATTAGCCTTAAGATGCTTTGGCAGAGCAGTGTGGACCTGGATTTGGACTGCAAAGTAGAGAGCTGCAGGTCAAGACTGAGCTCCATTGGCCAAGCTGTGATACCAAGGGAGACTGCAGGTCATAACTAGCAGAGCTGTGTGAAAGGTGTCTGGCAACAGCCTGCCTTCACAGTGTCTGTCCCTTGTCTGGGAAGTCAGGCCCTTTGTTCAGCTGCATTTTGAGATTATTTTTTCAAAGCACAGCAACCTGGGGTTGCATACTGTTCTCTGATATTTTCTTGTCAGTCCATTTGCCTTAGCTTTCTTGTGATGCCCTGGCTTGCTGAAGGAAATCCAGCTCTCACACTCCTGGGGACAGAATGGGCATATTTATCTCTAAGTCTTACACATCCCCCATATGGGCAGGTAATTACTCCTGAGAATTTACTCTAAGTAGGATTTATGTTTCCACAGATGTGGTGTATAAACAAGGGGACAGACATTAGGTTTGCAGGGAAGAGCATTGCTAACACATGGTTGTGCCATATGCTGAGTATGGATTTAAGAGACCGGAGTTTATTAAAACGGGATATTTTGAATGTCTACTGTCAGGTTGTGGTGCAATGCTGACATGCTGCAGGCACTGTTTATTGTGCTCTGTAGCACATGACCCAGTTCCACTGCAGAGCAAAGCTGCAGAAGAACATTTGAGAACAATGGGGACACATCCAACAGGCAGAAGCACCCATCAGGTTGCCAGGGACTGATCTGAGCTGCTTTTTCCTGTTGCACATTTGACAGCAAGTGGAGGCTGAAGGAAAAGCTGTTGAGTCAGGTGTGCGTACCACATTTGCTTACATATGTATATATTTATAGGCTATTCTCCAAGCCTCTTCACCCTCATACGCGTCTCACAAAGACTAATGCATTTACCATCACAGTGAAGTGGGGAAGTGGGACTCTTCCCCCATTTTAGACACCAGGAGCAGGCATGTGAAACATGAACTGTGCATGTATGCAGACTCTACTTGGACAGATGATTATCCAGGAGTGGGTGGTCATGAAGGAATGAAGCAGAAAAGGTGAATGTTGCTGTTATAACTGGGGAACAAGAAGTGCTACTGTTTGACAGTGGCAATTTGAAGATATTGTTTGAAAGTCATAGACACAGGCTCACAGAAGGGATGCTTTAAAATTACCATTATTGGGGAACCTTTAAAATGGCCTGTCCCTGTAGTGAATCCATTTATATTCTCCAGTGTGGAGTGTAGCCAGAGGAAAGGATGCTTTCATGCTGCGTGGAGGGAACAGACGGAAGTATGACAGGCAGTCAGCCCGCAGGCCATGAACAGGTTTGATTTCAACACCAGCGACATTGTTAGCACCTGACAAATAATTGGCTGAGCCTATGAGATGTGTACACTCGCCTCGATGGCATTCCTCCCTGTTGTTTGGATATTCGTCTTTTGTGCAAAAGGCAGCAAGTCTGGAGTGATGCAAGGGATCGAATCCAAAATGTCAGGGGATAGTCTGAGTATTGAAGGGCCCTGCTAATTGTTCTGGAGAAAACTGGCAAACCCAAAAGGGGGGAAAGGAGACACAGAGATCCTGGCATCTGCGTAGCACAGCCACTGCTTCAAGCCCCTCTCCAACTGTACATAGATCAAAGAAATGGCTGATGGCACCAATTAGTGCCTTCCAGCAGAAAAACACCTCTAGCTTAGCTCTGATCACCTCCAATGACAACACCTGCATGTCTTATCTCCTAAAAAACAGAAGAGGTAAACAATAATGTTGGGGAAATGGGGAGGAGAAGGGAGGCATTCTCTGGCTGGTTGGGGAGGAGGGGGACACTGGCATGGATGGGAGACGGGAAGGGTCCCTGGCATGCGGGGACAGTTGGCGTGGTTGTAGTGAGTCCCTGAAGAGGAGGAGGTTGTGAGGGTGACACACCGAGGGCTGGGGAAAGGAGGGGTCCATGGAGCCCCTGCCATGAACAAGCTGCTCAGGCTGCAGAGGAAAGTAGGTGGCATCCTGGTAAACCATCATTTCTTTTAAGATCCTGGTGTGGCAGAGGTGCCAGAAGGGTCTCCCTGCATGCTCTCTGCCCCTCTGGCAGTTGTGCTCTTTGGAGGCCAGCTTTCCCTGCATGAATGGGAGCAGATGACAAAGAGCTCTCTGCAGAGTCATTGACTTTGGGATATGCTCCCTGAGCAGGCTGTCAGGATTTTGGATTATTAACCTTCAGGGCACAGTGCACAGCCCATCTGTTCATTCAGGCTTTTTGCCTGAGGTGGATTAGTTGCGCTGGGTGTTCTAGTTGTGATTTTTCAGGTACCGTGTTGAGACGGTTACCCTACTGCCTGCAATTGTATTATGACGGAAGGTAATCTGGCCACACTGGGTTCTGATTTAAATGACAATAAAAATGCAAACATAACGTCTCATCGTGCCCTGACAATTAATTAGTCTTTCAATTGGATCATGACCACAAACCACCATTAAATAGTCATAAACAAGCTGAATGAACTCAGAAAGCCAATTAATCAAAGCAATAAATCTCCCCCTTTAAAAACCCCAGGGACCTAAGTTTTTTAAGGAATGTTTTTGTTCCAGCCAGTTGAGGGCAAGATGATGTTTTATCTTTTAAAAATTGTATTTGATGATTGCAAATGCACTTGGAATTGTAGGCAAAGTGCATATAGCTTCATATATCAAATTATGGAGATGGCTACAACTCGGATGTAAACCTGGGTGCACTTTGATTGAACTGCCACCCAGGGAAAACACTCCAATAATCAGGGCTGAATAGCCCCATTCTTTATTTTGAGTTTTGAGTACAGTCAAGCTGATGATGAAGAAGGAGCAGTTTTGAAACTCTCCACCTGGTTTTCCTCTCATATTTACTGGTGTAAATCAAGAGGAACTCTGCTGAAGACAGTGGGCCACTGTCTCCATTCCCCTGCACTTTATGCAGTCATTTGCATTGGTGCAAAGGGAATGTAACAGGTGCAAAAAGCTGTCAGATCAGATTCATGTCGTGTGCATTCTCGCTGCAGTGGTGTAGGGCAAAGGAGAATGGGGCCTGACAGGGGGATGCTGGTGTGAAACTAGTCAAGGCTAATGACTTGAAATTATGGGTTTAACTTTTAAAACTTGCATTAAGGTAAAGATCATCAGGAATATTTGGTGGGAGGGCAGTTGGTCAGGAAGGTTTGGTCTGCTGTGGGATTAGTGCCCAGGCAAGACTCAAGTAAATCATGTGCTGCGTTTGTGTTTGCTCCCAGGGCCCCCATGGCAATCATCGAGCCTGTGTACTCTGCGTTCCAGGAAGCAATATCACGGGAGGAATGAGGAGGGCATTGCATCAAACAGCTGCTGCCAAAGAGGCTCAGACTGAAAATGCATCTTGGCAGGACAATGACCAGGAGTGACTTAAAGGCCCTGTGAACTGACAGCTGGTTTATCAGTTTGGCAGATTTATTAGAATTTCTGTAGTTTCTGTTTCTTTCCCTCACACCCATCCTGAGAACAAAGGAGACCTCAAGGTCTTACTTTTTCCTTCCACAGCCCAAGGCACGATCATAGGCTTGCCTTCTTTTGCGCATTTAGCTGTTTCATTATGTTATTTTCTGCACTGTGCATTGCAGAAGTCTGGACCATATGTATGTATTCCAACCCAGTAAACCATCTCAGGAGCAATATTAATGCATGAGCTTAAATCTATGAGTATTGTAAATATAAACTACACTTCAAAATGCACCCTGCTCCCGCTGAAAGGGGTCCATTTAGGGAGCAAACCCACTCTTTTTGGTGCATAGCTTATAAAAAAACAAGGTTTTAAAAAGTCCCTCATTTCTACAATTGCAGGGACCTTCTGGTTTCATCACAAAAATCCAGTCTTGTGGTGGGAATCCTTCTGGACTCTTCATTTAGACAATACTTTGTCCCATGTGAATAAGCATTGTCATGATGAATCCCAGCTACACACCTTCAAAATACCATTTGTATCTGAGAAACTGATCATTTCCCCTTGACATTATGTAAAGCAAATTCCATGTCAGAGAACTCGAAGTGCTACTGGTCCTTGGCTCCAGGCTCCACTCCTCACCCCACAAGGATGTGCCGTGTGTTTTCCTGACACAATTTAAAAAACAAGGATTAATTCCTAATTTGTTAGCATCATGTCTCAGATACATGGGCCCAAATAGTGTAAATCAGTGCAACATCCATGGAAGGAGCTGTACTTATTTACATGAGTGGTAGATAGGGCCTTTACACATAGCAATAAGATCCCTAGTATTGCTGCTTTCTCTTTCCTGAACAGTGTGGAATTAAGCTCCTCAGCCAGACGTAGCTGGTCACACTAATACTCTTCTCAAAGCTGTGCTGACATCAAAGACCTTGGTGCTCAAAGATGATTTGGTAGATGAGGGATTGTGCATTAGAAGTAAACAATTTAGAACAAAATGAATGCAGCAGCCATGACATGCTTTGGGTCTAGCCAGAATGAGGAAGGGAAAATCCTTGATGTTTTCAAACAAAAAAGGACAGCATTGGTAAGAAAGAAAGTGAACATGTTTGAGTAAAAACATAACAAATGGACACTGCTTAAAAGCTGTTTAAAAATTATTTCAGTCTGTGTGTGTGTGTGTGTGTGTGTGTGTTTTATTGAGTTTTGTTCACCTTCTCTTGTTCACCTATATCTACTGGTCTTGGTTTCTAGGGATGTAACTTCAGTGGGGTTGGAACTGTCTTTTTCTTCTGTATCTGTACAGTGCCTGGCACAGAGGATGTCTGGTTCCTGACTGGTTTCCCAAGCCAGTCACTCCTGCCAGTCAAATGATGACTGATGATAACAAATATTGTGAGTTTATCCTTGCCAACCAGGCCAATGAGGCATCCATGGGAGAGTCCCCTCTTTAAAGTGTTGGCTAGACTAGTATCTGCTGCATGACATTTGCATTTAAACCCACCATTATAAAGGACCATATTTGCTTTATTACATGGATAAATTCACCCCTCTGCCAGAGGCCACTCAGTCCTGCTGCAGTGTTTGAGCTTTTTGGGAGGTGTGGAGTCCATGAACGGACTCAATGGCTGGCGGGTGAGGAAATCTGTCTTCAAATGAGCAGCACCGGAGATGTGCACGGCTATTACTCCCTCCAAATTACACCAGATCATCGTAGCCTCCCAGGGGGACAGCTGCTTGCTCTCGACTGCCTCCAGAGGCTGGCATAAAAACAGACTCGTGGGGAAGGCTGACTTGGGGAAACTGAGGCTGGGCAGAGAGCAGAACAGCGACTGCGCCACCAGCCCCAGCGCCTTTCTTCTCTTCCTGCCGCATGATAGACAGTGCTGTGCCTGGTTCCTGAATGGAGCGCTTGTGCTGAAGCATCGCTGGCTGGGGACGCATAGTGGGCTTCTAGTGTGGGGAGGGGGGTGAAAGTCTGTATTCGAAAGCCTATTGCAATGGCTCCAGTATTGCCAACTCTCAGGATTTTTGGCATTCTTAAAGTCTGTGCTTCAGGAATGTGAAAAACTTAGCTTTCTTTTATATGTATATAAAGAAAGATAAGTGTTTATATATATAAGAAAGTTTTATATATAAAAACTTAGATCTATCATACAGACATACATACATATATATTTTTTTTATTTATATATATATGTATATATATATGTATGTATGTAAGTATAAAAGAGCTAAGTTCACGTATGTAAGAAAGTTTATCTATCTCTAAATTTGTGTCCCGCCCGCTGGTGCTGTGGAGCCCTGGGCTGGTAGAAGGGCGGTGGAGGGGAAGGATGCTCCGGTCGCCATGGCAACCGCGGTCCTCTCCTCCCTACATGGGCTCGAACGGAGCGTGTCCCGTGTGCCGGTCCGTAGCCGCACTGCATGCTGGGCCTTCCCAAGATGGCCGCCCCCGTGTCGTGCTGCTGAGGGGAGTTTCACCGCCCGGCGCCGCAGGACGATTCCCCCCGCGTGTCGCGTCGTAGCAGGGGGCTGGGGCCGCCATGGACCGAGCCCGACAGCCGGCGGGTAGCGCGCGGGCCCCGCGGGGCTAGAGGTGGCGGCGGGAGGCCCCGCCCGGAGCCGGGGCCCGACCAGGCCTCAGCGCCCCTCCCCCTCCCCGGCCTGCCCGCCCCACGGTGGAGGAAGGGCCCGGCTCGTGGCCCCCGATGGAGCCCGAGATGCTGCAGTCGCCTCTGCTGGGCCTTGGCGAGGAGGATGAGTCCGACCTGACGGACTGGAACTTGCCCCTTGCGTTCATGAAGAAGCGGCACTGTGAGAAGATCGAGGGCTCCAAGTCCCTGGCGCAGAGCTGGAGGATGAAGGATCGGGTAATGAGGGGCCAGGGCAGGTGGGAGAGGGCGCAGGCGCGTCTTGGCTCGCCTTGCCCGCACACTGGCACCCATGGGAGCATCTGCGGCACAGCCATGAAGGACAGGTGCTAACGGCCGGTGCGCTGAGCATGGGTGCCTCTGCACCCAGGGCCACAAGAACACAGGAGAGAGGCACAAGCAAATGTTTCCACATGGCTTCTCCCTTACAGGGGAAACGGGGACATTCCTGGGCAGCCTGGCGCACTCCAGCGTGCAAGGGGCTGCCTGGGCACTCCCTGCCCCCCCCTCCACATGCACACCCCTGCTCCCCCACACCCCTGCCCCCTGCTCCCACACTGGGTGCAGGGCCAGGGGCTTGCTTTCAACTTACATGATTTATAGTGGTGCACCAAGAGAGAGTTTGGGAGCTGATATTGATAGCCGATTTTTAAGGAGGCGTATCGGCCCATACTGATCCGCTTTCTGATCCACTTGGAGAGCTGCATACAGCTGTTATGTAAGCCTGTATCGGTGCACCTCTAATTATCTGCCCATCCATGTGTACAAATAGGTCCTGGTACAAAAAAAGTTCATGAACCATGGTTTTAAACAGTTCCTACAAAAGCAGTGATTTTGTTAGGAAGGAAGTAGAATTAGTAAGGTCCTAAATTAGTAAGGTCCTTGAAATGGAGCTCTTGGGTCCCTGGGTTTATGGTGTGGGCAGAGTGCGCAATAAATGTTTTGTGAAGTTATCCAGTGGCTGATAGGTGTGTGGAAGGTTTTACTCTCTTTTTGGTATGGTCCAGGGAATATATAGACAGTTTATTCTTCCCAGAGTAATATGAGCTGAGTGTTTAAAAGGTGGAAAATGAACTGTTTGATTCTCAAGCACTTTCACCTTTCAGGGCAGATCATATTCTCTTGGCTGAATCCGCTAGGCATAGCACCAGATATTATACTGATGTTTCTCTAGCTTGTATTGGGTAACATTGCAGTTAGCAGGAAACCTCTGGGATGTGATTTCTGGTATCTAAACTTTTCTGGTTAAATGTTAAACCATTAAAGGTCAGGATGCCTTGGAAGGGAAAATATGAACCTGATGTACTGATAGCCCCTTCTGTGATCTGTAGACTTCCTGAGGTCTTGGAGGCATGCTGCCCTTTCCTGTGGGTGAGCAGTGGCTATCTCTCCCAATCTACAACCATCTGAGGAATTAAAAAAAAAAGCAAAAATTGCTGAATGAATATTATAATCTTACAAAATGTACTGTAGGCCATTCTGATGTAGATGAAACTAAAATGACCTATTGTTTTCTAATTTCTTTGGATAATACATTTGTGGTGTCCTTCTTCATAATAACCATCTCCAAATGTCCTTTCTCATACACTGATCTCTCTGTGGTGTTTAGCTGACTTATTTTTATTCCTGTGTATCATGTGAATGTCTGGGATCTGATGGAGATT
This sequence comes from Crocodylus siamensis, assembly GCF_052110815.1. Lineage (NCBI taxonomy): Eukaryota > Metazoa > Chordata > Crocodylia > Crocodylidae > Crocodylus > Crocodylus siamensis. The sequence continues at coordinate 78,793,735 of NC_143402.1, read as the reverse complement.
GGGGTCTTATTGCCTCTGCCTTAGAGATTACAGTGGACAGTGAGTAGCAAAAATGGAGCTAATGTTCAACTAGAATAGGTGCTAAAATGGTGGCAAACATCACGTTAGTGTGATAATATTTTTGGATGGGGTGAGTAGTTGTTGGAAGGGAGAGAAGTAGAGAGAGAGAGAGAGGAAGAGAAGAGAAAGATGTAAGAGGTAGATGTCAAGTGAGGCTAAGGTAGAGTACTAAGTAGTAGCATAAGTGAGAGAGAAGAGGAATAGGTTATCCTGGGTCTCTGCAGCAGCTCTGTCTCTTTGTATTTGGCTCTTTGCTGCAGGTTCTTTACCAGAGGCCAAATGACTGGGGATGAAGCAGCTCTATATAAAGTTCAAATGTGGACTCGGGGAAGGGATGGTCCCAGCTGAATCCGGTCTCATCCCCTCCCTTTCCCATCTCTTGCTTCCCAAAACAGTTGACACTCCAGGTGCAAGCCCTTTTATGCTTGTTAAACACTGCGTTATACTTTTAAGTATATGGGTGTTAACATCGTGTCCTGCTTCAACTTTGATTTATACAGTATTGTATACTCAAGAATAAGAAGATCCTTCTAGTTTTAACTGCATGTACAATTATTTATTCCTTGCCTTAGATTGTTGCTTTCTGTTGTTGTACGCTGTTGAATATTTGTTATGTTTCATTGTGGAATTGACTTTTGCAACAGTAGATAAACATTTATGTACAGATTAGTAAAAGATGTGAAGCACTTTGGGATGGAAGATACTGTCTGAATGAATGCAGGGTTGTAATGCATGTCATTCAGCAGTGCTTCTACGTTTCTCTTTTTGTCCCTTCACAGTATCTGATGAAGGAAGCTCTCTGCTTATGAAAGCTTATACTATATGTCTGATTTAGTGTGTAAAGGTGCAAATCTACTCTACCTGCTGACTCTCTTTCTAACATTCATTTTTAAATAAGAAGTCTAAGTGTCCCAAGTTAGCTCTCTAAATAAAGAAGATTAAAAATGTTTACAGTCAAGGATTAATGCTGCTAAATTTTACAGAATGAGTGTGCGCTCTCAAATGCTAACTAAATGATCTACTTATTTGGGCTTCTCGTGGGAGAGCAGGGTTACTGCTATTCTTTTTTTCTGATCTCTCCTCTTTTTCCCACTTATCTTTAAAGTCTTTATGCAAAAAAGATTTTTAGATTAAATGAAAAGGGATTTCCTTCCTTTTCCAAACCAGATAGTCTGGAAGTCACATTTTTAAATGGCTCTGAGGAAGGCAGACAACTTTTTTGTGTCTTCTGCCTTTCTGGCCTTGATGCCCAGCATGGCACTTACTTCCACTTCCTGAAATGAAGCAGCCAAAACAGGACACACACTTGCATGCAGAGCTGATTCTTTGAAAACCCTTCTTTTCATCCCTTTCTTTTAAAAGCTGCTTGAATATTTTCATGTGGGAATGCTTCTTACACAGGTGTTGGATAGTTGGAATATTAGACATAGGGGCCTCTTGTGACACTGAGTCTAGTTCCCTGCCTTGGCAGGCAACCACATCACATAATCCTGTATACAAATTAACCAGGTTCCATCTTATAAGTGTTTAGGTTCTGGAGGTGCTTTCCAGTAGGAGTATTTTGGGAAGAAAGGCCAGTTTAGTGACTTTTTCATTTCCAGTCTAAGTTTATTTGTGGCCGTGTTACCCTAACTTATTTTTAGTTATTAACATCCTTTAGCTTAAATGTTTCATTTTCCTCTCAGATTTTGACCCCCTGAATATATTTACCTAGAACAATTGGTAAATCTTCTTAGCCTTTTTACCACCTCTAAACAGTGCTGTCCTTGCACAGTGTTCATACATGTGCTCAATAATTGTGACCTTTGCCAAACTTACCAGTGCATCTTTATGGAGTGTTCTTAGTATGCCAGGTATGAATGGCTGCCAGGTATCAGACTCTGACAAAGAGTCTTTGATCCCAAAAGCTTGTATAAAAGGACAGTTTTCTTGCCATTTTCCAGATGATCTAATAAAAGGTATCATTTTGGAACCAAGAGTTCTAGTTTTTTGTATGTCGTTTTGTCTCAGACCTACATGGCTAATCCAAATGATAAGCAGTATCGTGCAAGTTCCTGCCAGGTGCTGGGAGCTGAAATTGTTCAAAGGCATAAATACAAGACAAAAGGTATACATAGCAAGTATGAAAGTAAGCTGTGTTCATTAGGGGGATGTGATTACTGTTATGAGGCCTGAATCTTAAACTTGTTTTAGCAAAACAAAATTGTTGAAAGCCCCCCCAATTCCAAACAGTCTTATCAGTTTCCCACAAAAGGGTGCATCTTAGGCAAATTTCGCATGTCTGGCAGGAGTAGGGCTTGTCACCGCTGGTTTGTCATTAACTATGAATTCCTGAATGTGTAGGTTGCTCTTGTCAGTCAGCTGTGCCTGTCTCCTTGATTCCTGTGTGCAGGCAAGTTATGAAAACCCCATGAATCCTGACCTCCTGCAACCCCTGCAGGCAAGACTCCTGAGAAAACTGGGAAAAGTGGGGCATAATGGCTTGTCTGCCAGAACATGCAGCTAGTATGTTTAAATCTGTGTCTATCAGTATTGTCACGTGCTCTGTAATGAAACACATTCTGTAACACTTAACAGCAGAAGTCTAGTGGGGCAGTTCCAAGTTACGAAATTAAAGTAATTGCTAATCTAGAAGGGGGAAAGGAGACTAAAGATATTATTCAATGTAGAGCATATTTTTTATTTTGTGACATTTTATACTTGTACAAGCAGATTGTAAAATAAAGTGATGGAGATATTTTTAGTTTAAGGTTTGATGGCTTAGGAGTGGCAGTTTCTGCTCCATTTCACCTTCTTGTTGGTAAGGTAACACATAAACAAGAGACTGAATGGCAGTGGGGACTGATCGGTTTTGCAGTAGAAGCTCTTTCCAAATACAGTTCTTGTGTTTCAGCAGCACATTTTGCAAGAAGCTCATACTACCTCTGTCTGTGCTATCCCAGGCCTGTGGTTGAACAAAAAGACTTTGGGTTCTGATGCTGTCGATTGGGTACCTCCCGTGAGCCTTAAAATGAAGAATCTGTAAAAATGGACCAAAAAAGACTACGGGAAATTAGTGCATGTACATGTCCATTTGGATAAGGTTACTGACTTCCTGATGAAGGCAGAAGTCTGTAGTTCTTATGTAATTTAGAGTGAAAAGACCATCGAAATGTGAGCATTTACAAAGTGATGTTTGTGCAATGAGTTTCTGAAAAGTCAACTGCGTTAGTTAATGGTTCATCACCACCTGCCAAACCTTTTAAGAAGCTTTGGAAATATTTTTTAGTTGAGTTTTTTCTAGTTGGTTAATTCACACTGTTTAATAACACATCCACTTTTGTTAGTAGCAACAACTATGTGAACATTTTGTCATACCAGAACATTTGTGCACCAATATCTTCTCTGAGAACAATGCTATGCTGGAAGCAGAATATGTCAATTAATTGTTGAAGGAACACTCAGTATTTGATTTTCAGATTGATGGATAACAAGTACTGTTCTCAAAGCCAGCAGTCTCATTGCTCTGCCAAACCAAGTTTTCACCCAATAATGAGAGAGACATTGAGGCTTCAAGATCAGAACCATTGTTAAATCTGGCATAGAATGCAGTTTTGTGTATCTTGACAGAGGAGATGGTCCCTTTTGTACTGAACTAAGGGCATGAGGATCCTACACCTCTCTCTTGCAATTCACATTGGCTGGTGTTCTTTGGAGCTTTGAGCTGACCTTCTTTCTTGGCCGACAGAGCTGGATTGCATTGACCTAGGGGTGGAACCAGTCCAATCAAGTCATCCAAAACCCTTTCTCTTCAACTTACAGGTTGTGTATAAATGAGAGTGGCTGCAAATACAGGTCTTTCTACCTTATAAATAGGACCACCTCTTATCAAAATGGAAGGCCTGATTTTAATAACTATTGAAAAATAGTTGATTAATCTTTAAGGGTCAGATTCCATCATCCTTCCTCTCCTGGAATGGCACTGTCTTCTTCCCTGATGATCCTCAGTGATATAGATAGAGCTCTTTATGGGGAAGGTTGCAACTCTCGCACCAGCATAGCAACACCCAAGCCTGTGTAAACTTACCTCCAGAACATTAATTGATCTCTATGTCTGTATGTTTCTGTGGAAGAGGAGCAGATTTTAAATTCTCAGTTTAAGTAGCTGGTTTTCTGAACTGTGTGTGTTGTTGGTGCAGCTACTGTGAACTTTTCCTTACCTATGGGATGGTTTGTGTGCTGATGGTGTCCCTGTGTGTCTTGTTAACTTTATCTTGGACATATCTGACATTCCTGTGTGAGCTGCTTTCCTTGCTTGAGGATGGGGGTATATGGATATAAGTAAGCAGTTAAAATACATGATGATATAGAAACTGTTTATCTTTTCGCTTCTCCCTTCATTGTTAAGAGAAGGTATCAGGATTTCAGATACGTTTTAGACTCCTTTTTTTTTCCATGGCATTAGTTGTCCCTCAGCAACCAATTGTGATATTGCAGATGCTAATTAGGACTTTGAGTAGTGAATAAGAACCAGGAATGGATCTTAACCTGCCAAGTACTTTACGATTCATTAAAGGAATTGACATTTATTAAACATTCACTCATCCCTTTCCATCTAGCTGACTGAAGTCAGATAAGTCCTGGTAAGTTATAACATCATATAATTTATTTTGACCTTGTAGTGGGTGAACAGCAGTGGGGAAAAAAACCAAAAAATCAGACGAGTTTGTATCGCCAGCAAACTGCATAACAGGCGAGGCTTATTTTCAGATATGCTATTAGTGTATCCAAAAAAGCAAGTACCTTTTATATGATGCAGAACAGTGATCTTGATGTTTTCAATATAGCACCTTTCTTATGTGAAATATTGTGGGGTAGTGGGGCTGTTAATATACAGATGAGTTTAACCATTAATGCTTAGTAAAAACTTGCATGAGTCAACAGGCTTTGGAATCTACTTTAGTGAGAGAGGGAATGATGGTTGGGAGGATCTGGTTCCCCAGGCTCTAGTACTTTCCTTTTTAAGAACCCCAGGGAATCTTTAGGTTCCACCAAAGCAAAAAGGAAATTCTCTCTTAAGGTTTTCAGAGTATTGTGAGGCCAAATGCAAAAGAGTTCCAGTTTTGAATTTAGTTGTGTGTAGGTAGTGCACATTGAACCTACAGTGTTATTTGGAAAGAATCTCTGGACTTACAGGATGGGATTTGCAAAAATGCCTAAATGCATTAGGAGCACAAGTCCTATTCACATTTGCTATGACACGTACTCTTTTACGTGCAAATGAAAATCCCATGCCAAGTCTTTACTTTATTTTACTGAGATTCTAACTGTGCTAATAAGTGTACCAAGTACACAGGGTAGAGATGTGCATCTTTCCCCCAACCTTATAGTTCTAGGTTAAACGTTGACTTCAAAGCCACATAATGTTTCTTATGTGAGAGAACATTTTAAATTAGGTGAAAACTGCAAACAGCAATAAGAGAAACTGAGCACGTACTATATAGCTGCTACCCTTACTCTAAAAAAGTAGGTTGATCTCAAACAGAAGAGCAGCATGTCTTTCTGTATCCGCTAAGTGTATCATGAAAACAGAGATCCACCCCAGCAAGAACATGTTAGTACCTGAACTTGTGACGGTAGTTGTCGTGGGAAATGCTGTAACAGGAATAAATATTTTGCAGCATTTGGTCATAGGTGAAATCTGAGAAGTTAAAGGTAGTTTTCCCCAGATGAGCAGTCATCCAAACCCTGGCTTGACTTTCAGGTGGTAGCAGGTAGAAGAACATGCCTCTGACCACTCTAAATTTAAACAGTTAAGGTAACATTGGCTCCCCACTTTCCATGGGGCAGCCATCTGGCAGTTCACTGTTGAGAAGCTTCCTGATATTTGGCTTGTTGCCTGGTTTCATTCCATCAATTTTCTATGATCTGTTTTCTACCCCAAATAACTTGTTCCCATCCTTTTATTGCTGTCACTGATTTCTTTAAAAAAAATTGCATCCTCCCTATTACAACTTCATGATGCATCACACTCATTTCAACCAAGGCCAGACTATGGTACCTGTTATGGTGGTCATTAATGAAAGGCTTTCCCTGTTCTCTTCTCAAGCTGACTGCTAGCTTGTGTTCTCCTGTTCGCTACAGCATCCTTTTGTTCTGTTTTCTGCCTTTAATGGTGGCTTGGAAAGCAGTGTTTGGTCAAGAGGCAAGGATTCAGAAGAAGCAGCCATCTGCATGAGTTAGAGGTATTTATATATTTTTATGTACACGGATCAGAGCTCATATTTATAAGGTTGTTTTTTGGGGTAGGTGGGAAGCAGCTGAACTTTGGCAGAAAAGACTAGGAGAAAGGATACACTTCACTGCACTCTTTAGCAGCTTGGGATGAGTTTACTGAAGAGACTTTCCTTTATGCTGTAGTGCTTTGCTTGAAGTTGGTGAAGGCACAAAAGCAAGAACTCCCTTGTTATAAATATGCACAAAGCCTGCTCTCCTTGAAGGGTCCACAGCCTTGGCATTTGAATCTCTTTCATGGCTGTCCAGAAGCCACATCCCTGAAAGCTCAGGGCACAGTACCGCATCATACCATCCCCATCTTCTCTTCCAAGCATTAATCAAAGGAAGGGTTTGAGGCTTGGAAAGGTTTTGTTTATCTCCTGGCCCAATTTTTATGCTGGAGAGGGCTGTCCCTCTGTATTTTAATGTGGTTAAATCTTATTGTCAGAGCTTGGGATGTGAGCCTTTGTTTCTGTGAATAGCCTGAATGCATCTGATTTAGGGATGTTGTCAGGAGCTGCTACAGCCTGGGTCCACCTTCTGAGACACCTGGGGCTTAACAGAAGGCATTTCCAGGTCCCACATAGACAAAGTATACTGTGTTTAGATCCCTTTTAAGTGTGTGGCCCTGGTATTGAAGTAAGGCTGTGTGCATACTGAAACTCAGTGTCAGCTATGTCATTTAGCTACAGAAGGGGTGGGCAACCTGTGGCACATGCCACAAGTGGCATGGGCGTCTTCTGTATGGCACATGGGAGATTGGGGAAGGGGAGAAGATCAGAGTGGCGCTCGATCAGGGTGTAAAGCATGCCTGCCAAAAAGGTTGGCCCCTACTGAACTACCGGAATGGTCTGAGATGAGTTTTTTCGTATCTGGTTAAAGCTCCTTCCTCTTTCCCAGGGAACCCTATATTTTTAATTTCATCTTTGAAATGGACAGCATCTAACTAGTTCAAGGCAGCCTTGGATGTCTTGAAATGGATGGCTTCTAGTCATTCTCACCAGTATTGCAGTTAAATAGAATCCAGTACCATGCAAAGTAGACAGTGGGGCCAGAGAGTTCCTATGGACTTGGGCAGTTTATGTAATGTGCAAATGATAACCAGAGATTTGTTACGGTATGAGTGGGGGAGCGTGTCCCTCACTGCCTCAAAGAATATGGGACAGGGGACGAAGTGGGAAACAGCACCAGGCCCCAAGAATCAAGCAGAACACCACTGCCTATTGTAAGGCAAGAGTCCCAGTAGCATCAGGGGAGCGTCAGTCAGACCATGAATGATCCCAGCCTTGCTTTAAGAGTGTGCTGGATGCAGCTGGGGTCTCCATCGGCTTCAAGTATAACTGGAAGCACTAAGGCAGCTCCAGAGAAAAGCCAGCAACCAGTTGATAGCTGGCACACTGGGAAAGATCAGCCCCAGGAGGAGAGCTGGCAACCTGGGAAGAGCAGGCAAACAAGGAAGAGCATGCATGCTGGTGAAAGCCAGCACCAGGAGGAAGCCTGGCACACGGGGGAGATTAGGCAAGTAGGGAAGAGCCTGCATGCTGGGGAAGGCTGGCAGCCAGAGCAGAGCAGGCATGTTGGAAAGGACCAGGAACAAGCTGAGAGCCAGTGTAGTGTGGATAGCTGCCTTGATGAGAAAAGTTGGCCAAACGTAGGAAGCCAGCCCCAGAGAGAGGGTAGAAGAAAAGTGTTGTAAATCCAGACATTTGGAGGAGTGTCTGATACTGGGGGACCAGAGCAAGGTCCCCAGACGGAGGAGCATGAGAGAAGGACTCCAGGATACAGAATGAGCGTTCTGAGCAAGTGTATATAATTGTGAGTTATGGAATGTTGAAGGTCCAAGTATGTTTGAGTTTCCAGTTAAGTTTATTACATTATTAAGAATTGGAGTGAGCATTTAGAATTATCAACCCTGGGCATACAGGAGAGACTTTTAGTTCATTTTGAGGACTTTAATTTTGTTTGTGTCAGAAACATCTGGTTGGTGAAAGGACGAGGTATAAGCGGGGGTGGGGGGAGGTAGGCGCCCTGGGATGACCACCACAGTCTCACCTGAGCAACCTAGACCATGGGGAGCCTTCCGGTAGAAACAAGTTAAACCAAAGTTGTGGCAGGTGAGAACAGAAGGATAACATACAGGCACAGAGGTAGAAGATCTGCATTGGATATTAATAAGGCCCCAGGCATCTGGGAAAAAGATTCTGACACTAGTAGCTATACAGCGCTGATTGTGTGTTGTATACAATGAACCATAGGCAGAAAGTTGGGGCTTTTGGCAGGTGAATTGTATGCTTATCCAGTATGCATACAGAATATATCTCCACCTATTCTCCATTGTGACTTCTGGGTCTTTTAAGTCAGATATTCGTAGTACCATTTGGGTAGTTAAAGATCTGTAATGTTACTGTGGTCAGCAGAGGACTGCAGTAAGATTTGGGAGTAGAATGGTATTCTTTCTCTTGCTCTTTAAGCCTAAGGAACTTGGAATCCATGGGAGCCAGGTGGTATTTGGGAAAAGAAGAATCTAATAAGAAGGGGGAAAGCTCTCTTTCAACTTCTAGTAATCATTGATAAATTTAAATAAAATGAGAATTTGTTCACCCATGTTGCTCTGAAGGCCTGCTTCTACAGAGATTACCTCCTCCTTTTCTGATTCTGTGGAATATATATACCATCATAGTGGCACTGCTTTGATGTATTATTTATTTAAGGATTTTTTTAATCATGAGAGCTGAAATTATTCTTTGAATGTTGAATTAATTCTCACAGCTTTGGTAACAAGTGAGTCATGGAACTATTAAAAAGATCTCAAACATGCTGGATTTTTACTGACAAGTTGCTGCTAAAGTCAGGACATTTAAATTGAGCCATGTCTTTCTTAGGTTGGTTTCTAAAATACACAGGGAGCAAAAGAGTTGGTTGTAGTGGTTTTATTTTAACAACTCTTTCTGTTGCTGCAGAGTGAAAATTAAATTCTACGTTTATGAGAACAGGAATAGACAATTGAGCATCTACAGAAATTTAATTGAAAAAGGCTTGTATGCGAATGCTTTTAATTCAAATGAATTTATGGAGCTTACCCACTTCTCTTGTAAATGTTCCATATTTCAGAGGAATGTAATGGAAGGCAGCAGCATGAAAAATTTTGTGGAGGGTTGGCAATGAAAGTGTTCTTGGGATTCGTGTATTATGTCTAGATTTGTATTCAGATAGGCCAGTAAATAGGAGTGGTGCCCAGTTTTGTAGTTAGTTGAGTGTTTAGCTTTGAACATTATTTTAGCTTTCAGTAGTTGTTTTGAAATTCTCCTTGGACTTGGTTACATTTGTAAGAGTTTACTTAGGTTGATAAAACGTTTACTAGCAGGCTTACATACTGCCAGCTGTGTTCAGGTTTAAATAGGTCAGACCCAGGTAGGCCAGGGTGGGATCTAAGTACAAATGACTTGTATCATTTAGATGAAGGAAGACTGTTAGTATGATTAGGAAGAAAGTGCTCCAGATCTGAGCTATGGCTTTGAAGACTGATAATAATTAAGTCCATCTTAGGTGAGTAGTAACCAAAAGTAGCTATGACTGTTAGTGAGGTGTGCACTATGAGTTGGTTCTTAGTTAACAAATGTCCACGTTGCATCCCCTATCCCACACAGTCACCACCAGAATTGGAACTAATGGGCAGCCTCATCCACGTGTCATCATCAGAATTCTAGACTGAATCTTCATTTCCTTGTTCGTCTAGTCAATCCAACATAAGTTATTGTGTGCTGGGGGGGGGGCAGTCAAAAGCTTGCACTATTTTTGCCAATGTCTATACATATTTATGTCAAAATAGAGAATGGATTTAACTTTCAGCCACTGGTCAGAGTAGATAATTCACAGATATTTTAGAAGAGAAAGATTTGAACTTGCATGCTGCTAGCAAATACTGCGGTATTCAAACTAGCTAATTTCTTTTCTACTCTAAAATTTGCTCATTTTCTTTAAGAGTTTGTGGACATAAAAGTTTGGAGATTACTGACTGTATAACTCCTATCTCTTTCATGCATTTCATTTAATAGTTCCCAAATAGCCCATCCGCTGTGTGCATCATAGCAAAAAATTCAATAGAGGTAGGCAACCTCACTTAGTATTTTAATATATTAGGGCATTGGGTTTTGTTTTCTGTCATAAACTTAATTGTGTAGTTCAGCTGAAAAATCACGGTAACTCATGCTTTAGCATCATACAACCCACATAAGGTTTTCAAAATATGCACATGACTTCAAGGAGGAATTTTGTATAATAATATGCTTAATTTGTTTGCAGTCACCGTAATTAAGCATAAAAATTAAGTGTGTGATTGAATATGCATCTTTTTTGGTATGCTTTTAAAAATTAGGCTTTCAGATTGTAAAAGGCTATAGAAACCCCTGCATGCAATCAGCAGCCCAACTGTTTCCTGTTACTTTTCAAATGTGACGGTTGCTCCATCTCGTTCTATTCACCACCGCTCCCCTCTTACCTGCAACCTGCTCTCTCCTGCTGTAACACTGAGAAGTTATTTACAGTCTCATTTATAGGAAGTTGGTGATTGCAAAGTAAAAAAGCACTTGTCTCTGCAGTTTTTCACTTTGCTCACTCTGATCCTCTGTGTCTCCCCCTAGGGTCCTGCATGACCAGCAGTCTTCAGAGTGAGTTTCCTTTGTTCCCTAGCAATTTGGAGGCAGACCAGTTCATTGCCTCTGCATTGACTTACTTCCACCTTTCAAGGCAGGTTGGCAAATAGTAAATTCTGGAAAGTTCTTTAACTTCAGTGTTTCTGCTTCAGCCAGTGTGGTGAGGGTTAAGATGCTATTTCGAATTAAAAATTACAATAATCTAATGTACAGAAATGTCCAAGAGACTTGTTCACTTAAACAATCCCTGAGAGTACTTGGTTCTAATTATGTGTGCAGTATGAGTGATAAATGGGAGAAATACAGTATTAATATGCCAAAAGTAAAATTGATGGCATTATCTTGACAAGTGACAGTTCTGGAACAAGGAGAGCAAGTAGCTTTCATGAATTGCAGGACAGTATATTATTGCTGTTTCTTTTTCTCTGTTAAGATGTTGGGGGGTGGGGGGCACGTGCTTTGTAGGGAGTGTGTTGAACCTTTTCTTTTGGAGCCTGGCGCAGTTGATGAAGCCAGCATTGCAGCACTGAAGGTAAATGAACATATGGGCTAGCGCAGTGGAGTTGTGCAATGTTTGCTTATTGCTGCTTAAACTTGGTGATGATGTTTGTTGTGGAGGATTTTGTTTATGTCCCCTTCACTTGTCTGTAGAAACCTGAAGGACCTGTGAATGAAGGACAGGGGAGACACATGCACCCTGAAATCAGTACAGAAGTACTGGACGCTGATTGTAAGATGCATGTTTTAATTAAAAATCTCTTTCTCAGTTTGAGGTTGTCCCCCTGCTTTTTTCTCAAGTGTGGCAAATGTTAATAAACACTGGTAGCACTCTAGTGCAGTGGTAAATAGCCAGATGGAGGTGGGCTGCTTCACATAAAGCTCTTGTAGAGAAAACTGTGAAACATCTGTTCTTTTGACAACTCCCACTTTTTTATTTTGGCATTGTGTATTGTTTCGGGAATTGAGAGACAGGGGTTATGTCAACCTTTCTGCGCTCTGGTAATGCTCCCTGATTCTTCCCCTTCCTTCCTTCAGCCCATCTGCAGGGGGAAGTTGAGGGTTTGTTGGTAAACTTCCTCAGAGTATGCCCTTTTGGTGGTCTCCTGCTAGTCTCCTTCCCTTTATAAACCTGTGTATATGTGTTGAATTTGAATGCACTGCTGCTCTACCCCTTTGAACTCTAGAAACCCTGGTATCTTGCTTGCCTAGGGGAGATACTGCTCCTAGATACTTGATCATCTCTTAATTGAGTCTACTGTTATTTAAAAAGGCTAGATGGTAATAACACCTGTCTTTTTTGCTATGATGTAGGATTCATCCAGTAGCTAGTGGATATCTTTGGTGCCTGAAAATTTCTTTGGCCTTGACTAACCCAGGTGGGAAGTACTTCTGCACCCACACGCTCTAAGGCAGGGATGCAACTATTTTAAGATATACTGTTGCATCCTCTCTGTCCCTCCAACCAGCTCCGCTTCCTCCCTGTGCATCATTGACTTCCCCTTCCCCTCCACACATGCTCATTACTGAGTGCTGCCTTCCTTCTGGCAGCAGACTCTCTCTAGGGCTCCTTTGAAGGTTCCTCTTGCCTGGGGTCATCATAGGAAACTGTTAGTGTTGGGGTGAAACTGGAGCCCTACTTTCCTGTGGGCAAGGAGAACTCTGTGATTAACCACCGGCACTCGTCCGACAAACAGTCAGAAGCTTTATTGACTACAAAACATCTACTAAGCACAAAGAAATTAATCAACTTGGGTTGCCAGAATACAAGTAGTCAACTTTACTGGGACTGCCAGAATATAAGCAGACTGTTACCAAAGACTTAGCACATTAATGTAACTCTTCACCGCTTCACAGTCTGTCCAGAGCTGTTACGCAGGAGTTACTTTCCTTGGCCAGTCCTTCTGGGAAAGCTGCCTGGGTTGTGCTGCTCCCACCCAAAGGCTTGATCTTTCCTTAGAAATCCATGCAAGTGTCTCCCTCAGAAATCCATACAACAAACAGCGACCAACAACCCTTGCTGACTAGGTACTATCGAATCCTTTAGTGATGTCACCCTCACTAAGGCTAGCTAAGCTGATTATAATATTTTGGCTGATAGATTCTAAGTATATAATAGCATATCCTTACACACCTGGAATATTTTCCTGTTGTTATCCTGTTCTTATCCTGTTCCCACATTTAATTAGTCCCAATGGTCAACGTGTTATAGTTCTATTGCTCTGTTTTAAACGTGCAGTCAGCATTTTACTGGGGTTAGCCTTAGGCCACAGTCGTTGCCAATTCTGAATCATCTCAAAAAGGCTTCTGGGAGTTTGGTCAACTTGACATGACCAGATGTAATTTTCCTTGCAACAGTTACCATCACAACTTCCTTCTCCAGGTAGGCTATTATATTCCTGGCTGTTCACTCCCACTATAAAAACAGCAACAACTACGGCCATTCTGACCCCAGCTCTTTAATTGCGAGATGGCTCCTCTGCTTCCCAGTCCCACTGCTCCTGTTCTAGAAAACAGTTCAATGGTCCCTGCTTTGCTGCTTTTGCCAGGAGGAGCTGGTGGTTCCCCAGACTATACTCAGCCGACTTGTTCCAGCATCCTGTTCTGCTCATCCTTTAGGCCTTGGCTGTGCTATGTTGTTTTTTTTGCTAGTTAATGTACTGGTTTCTGTATTGGTTTCCTGTGTTTTGTGGCAGCAGGGGGCCAGATGGACTCCCGAGTCCTGGGCAGATCTTATGAACTTTACTTTTACTCCCTAAGCTTCCCTCCTATATGACCCTAGATGTCATCAGATGGAAAATAAATGCTTTTTGAAAGCTGAAAGCCAGCGATTAACATTCTCCTCAACAAATCTTTTGTAGATGCTTTTTCTTTAAAAGACTTTGAAGTCTTCCCTATAAATGTTATTCATGTCCATCGAAAAGTAATGCAGTGCTATAACCTACTCTTGTTTTATTATACAGGGAGGATTTACAGTTGGCAGAGTAATAAGTCAGTATCATTGGCACTTGGCAAAATAACTGTCCCTTCTTAGCTTCCTTGTCCCAGTGGTTCTGCCAATGACACCCATGCCAGTATTTTTAACTCCTGATGTTGTTTGGTTGGTTTTGTGGCAGTGTGATCTACAGCAAATAATAGCTGCTTTTGCAGGTGTGACAATGTTACTGGATGTATAGCGTGCAAAGCAGCAAAAAGTAGCAGTCCCCCAAGAATGTATAAAATAGGGCTTGTGCTGAAAGGTGATAATTGGAATCTTTCTCCCCACCTCTGTGCCTTGCTGTCTAGGCCGTGTGCTGTGCTCCTTGGGCCACCTCTCCTTGGCCTCCCAAGGGCCTGATGTGACAGGCACAATAAGAGGAATAATCTGCAATGTTGCTTAGGTCTCTTGGGGAAACTGGACTGTCTTCCCTCAGGGTGAGCTCAGAATGATTCCTCCTTGCTTTTCTTCCTTCCAGGAGAGATGAACAGTGGAAAATTAAACCACAGAAGTGCTCAGTTGGCCATGTGTCACTGGGGAGGTGAGCAGGATTCAGGCACACATCTCCCCCTCCATCATCATCTGGTCTCTTCCTCTCTAGTCTCCAGCTCCTCAGGTGGAGTGCCTTTGCTTGCGTAATGGCCTTCTCCTATTTGTCTCTCTGACGGCAACCACTAGCCTGCCACTGAAAAAAAAATCTTCCCTTTTTGACAAACCCAGCTCAGGGTTCCAGTCTAAAGTTGCTCAGCACAAAGAATGAAGGGGGCTGTACTGTATAGCTTGAAAAGCCCTGAAGTTGATTGGGGAAAGCGTCTAAGGGTATAAAAGAAAGAAAGCGATGTGGTGAGGCAGAACTAGAGGCCTCTGGCAATACGAACAAGGAGCTTGAATGTCATCTATGAAAAGAAAAGGAGCCATTGCAACAAATCTAATGGGAGAAGGGAAGGATGCCCTGGCAGCTGTCTTTAGTTAATTGTTTTGCCTCTTATGTACAGGGACAAGGTTGTGGAGACTGGGGAACAAAAGCAGAAGTCTAATAAGCTGTTCTGTGCTGGTTTCTTTCTCTCTGGTTAATGCAGAGCCAGGAACAGGAACCGAGACGCACCAGTGTGTCATTCCTTGGCTAAGTAGTATCAGAAAGATGTTGACCCTTCTCTGTGCTAGAGGTATAGGGAAGCCTCATTGACATTGGTTTTTAATTTTCAGTAAAAAGTGGTTCTGTCACGCACGATTACTTGGGCCTCTGAAGGCGTTTCCAGAGTCTGAGCTGGCTTGTCCATATCATGTTGGTTGATATTATTTCCTAATGTGCAGAGAAGGATTTTGCTGTGATCAGAGCAAGTAAATAGAAAATGTGCTTGTGTATCATGCATATTGACTGATACTGCTAATGTAGTTGTAAGCCTAGGGAAGTGCTTATAAAGTAAAGGGTGAGTCCAGCAGTTGAAAACCTGTTTGGGTAGAGCCTGTGCTTGTATTACAGACTGTTCTTGAACTTTGCTTAGCTGCATTCATTGGGTAAATAAAGAAATGTAAGTAGGCAGCGTGTTGGACACAGGTATATCTCTGATGAAATTTCATGCCAGAAGTGCAGAACGCTTAGGTTAAAAAAGAAACAAATGCTCCGAAGGAGCTGATCTAGGATTCTGGAGCATGCTGTCACCACAGTTACAGCAAGACATGACCTTTTGGGCTACAGATGACTGCAGATTACCTGCATGGGCATACAAATGGTTTATATCCTGTTACATTTATCTCCGTGGCAGAAAACACACTGAGTTTTTTGGTAAGCATATACCTGAATTTTCTTAAACTTCACATGTGATGCTTCCTTAAAACCTAGAAAAGTTACTTTTCGGAATTTTTCCCATGTAAAGACCACTGATGAGTCAGTGAGGTTTTGAGGGCTGGCATGTGGCCCCATTTAACCTGTCTGACCTTCAGTCCAGATGAGAATCTGCATGAAAAGGGTCTGATTCTCCACTGTTGCTAGCACTGGAGCAGCGCATCTGGAAGATGTTGGTGCATTAGAATGGTGGCAGTTTGCATTCAGGGGCGTGTGAATGACTGCACATGGTGCAGAGCATTAGGTTGCTGCAAGTGGAAGGAATTAGGAGTTGGTCCTACTGCAGATGTGAAGCCCCACTCTTTCCCTACCTACTCGCATAAGGGTTAGTCGCATAGGTCACGGATGTGCTTCGGAGCCTTGCTGGCCCTCATCAGTATCCTTACTCTGGCTCTGGTGGGGTGATGGTGACTAGGAATTGCTTAAAAATCAGGACAGGGAGGGGAAGCAAAGCCATTTGGTTTGTCCCTATGGCTAAGTCCCAACAGTCCGAAAGCCCAAGGCTGAAGTGATTTAATCTTAGGTTAGTCTGAGCTCTGTAGATTGAATAAGCAAGTGAACAGACATTCACTTGTGGTGCTGACAGTGCAGCCATGTGCCTGCAGTGGCCAAGGCTGGAAGCTGGAGGGTGTTAAAGCACACCTGCCTGCTCAGCTGGAGCAGACAGCTTGGGCCAAACCTAGTCCACTCACCCTGTGGGGGGTGGGAAAGGGGGATTTGTAGGGGAGGTACAAAGCATCCTGGGATGCTGGGGGATGATGAGTTAACTTGAATCTGGAGGGGAGCTGGGACAGAAGTTCAGTAAACTGATTTAACCTAAATTACTTGAGTCTGATATTACATCCATCCAGGTTTATCTTAAACTGGTTTCAGCTATTTTGAAAGTGTTTTATGCACACTAAACTTCTGATGTGCTACAGATCTGAACCAGTTTCCAATCACTTACGTGATTTCTGACACTAGCCCAGATGTTAGGGTTAGTTTTGGCCTGGCGATTCTGCAGATTTGACTCTGTTGGTTTATACATACGAGTTGAAACTTGTTCTATTGGTGCAGAGATTCCAGATATTTTTGTGTCTTACAAATACTCGTTCTGAAATGCTGTGCAATTGGAGACTTAACCTAAAATGCAGAGATTCCTCTCTAAATTTGTTGCAGCTGATAGCTGTATCACCTAGCCCTAGTGCTCCTTGACAAGCTTTTTAAATTACTTACTCTATAAGTGTTTTTACTTAACCTGTAAGAAAGCGCGGGAAGAAGTTTTTAGTCTGCAATGGAGTTGCTTCCAGGTACACTGAAGTAGCATAAGTGGGGCACTCTGTCATTAAAGATCAGGGACTTTATTATCAACCATTTTTATGAGTTAAATTTAAGAACTTCTTTAACTGAAAAGCACTGGTAGTTGCAGGGACTCCATGTAGTGTTGGGTCCTAGAAGTTTCAAACAGTTACAGGCGATATTAGATATTTTTTTTTTCCCCATGTGCAAATTTGTTTTGCATAAAAAGCTGTCTCTCATTTATATTTCGGAACTAATTAACAGGTGAGTACAAAAGCTTTTCTAGACAGCTGCCCAGATTGTTAACAGGATACATAAATTTAAAATGACAGATTTCTTGCAAAGAAATTGAATAATTTCCTATCTACCCACCAGTCAAAACATGGTACTCTAGTCTCAATGAAGCTAATAAAAAGGAATAAAATGAGAGTAGGCATTATCTAAGAGAGAATTTGGGGAGCAAAATAGCTAATGAAAGAAAAATCAAGGGGTTCTATTAAATAGATCAGAAGCAAGAAAATTACCAGGGATTAACACTACAAGGAAGTTAAATGATTGTTTATGGTAGTATCTGTTACAAAACACACTGGGAGAAGTACCTCTCATATTATAGCTACATTTTAAAAAGGGGTGGAAGGGAGATTAGAAATGTGTAAGCCTTACATCTGTATGCGGCACACTGTTTACATGGATAGTTCAATACAGAGTCCTAGAACTGTTCTGTTTAGCGGTGCTTCTGCAAAGGAAAGCTGTGATTCTCATGTTGTGTTGGAATTCTTTTATCTAGATACTATAGGCGAAAAAGAAATGGCTAGCCTTTTAGTTTCCTTGCTCCTGTACCTGAAATACCTGATTCTCCAGTCTCTTAAATGGTGGGGACTACCATTTGACTAATGGGTGAATTTTGCCATTCACTTGTGTTGCAGGCTGTGACCTGTAGATATTTAAACTATTTAAAAACCACTGAAGATGGAAATTCTGTCTAACCTTTTTTCACGCAAAACACAGTATAGAAAGAAGTGCCCTTGGTCGGTGTGGACTTGTACCTCTTTGATCTGGGAAAGCTGAGCTCAGCACCACTGTGTGCAGGTATTCTGGGCATACCCGGTCTTTGCATATGCTAAAGGAAACTTCTTGGAACACATTCAGAATATGTGAGACGTAAAAGTGGAAATGGGAAGCTCTGCTGAAAACTTACCATTTTAAATGATATTTTAGTGCGAATGTCCTGGTACATTCTGTATTCTTGAACCTTTAAGGCTCTGAGTAGTACATTTGGAAAGGATTTAGAAATCTGAAGAACTTTCCTGGGCACATTGTGTTTCTTTTGATTTTGTAACCATTGCAAACAGTGAAAAAGAGAGGTCAGAGGCAGGATGAGTGCAGATGTCAAGCAAGCTAAAGATGTGCTATCTAGGAGGGAAACAAATAGCCATAGGGTGTAGTTGTACCTCCTTTGCTGGGGGAAGGGGTCAAGGGGAAACTCTTCTTTGCCAGTTTGGTGTCTGTTTTCAAAGGAAAAAGGTTCTTTAAAACGCACAGAACTGAGGAATCGAAAATTAAATATTGGCATTCGCAACACCAGTCCCAGTTCAGGCACTTCTAGTAAAACACTGAAAAATAAGGTTGGGTAAGGCCACACAGGGAAGCGGTAAATAAATGAGGTGGAAGAAAAGATTGTTTGGCAAAATACTTTCTCTTCAAAGAATGATTTGTGTGTTCTCAGTTCTAATAAGATAGTCTGTCTTGTACATGTAGTTTTCTTTATTTTCTTTGGGGTGTTTTAGTGCCTGTTTACCAATGTATGATTACTTTTAGGAACATTAGTGCTCTATAACATTCTATAGCACAATGTTCTCTCGGAGCCTGTCTGACTCCATAATTGATTTAGGATCGTAAATTTTGTTTCTGGTGAACAGGCATAGGTTAAAGCTCCATCTTTGTCAGTACAAATATGTAGATAATCTAGTAGTGGCCTAGCAGGGGTTTTCAGTTATATTTGTGGAAATGTTGCGTTCTGTGCAAATGAAAATATGTGGTACATGATGTAAAATGTAGTAAAATCTGGTTAATCTGCCTATGTGATAATTTGCCACTATGGTTTAATTTGCTGCTGTTCTGATTCCCCACCAGTACCCACTTCCCCCTTTTTTGTTCTCCCTCTCTCTCCCTTCCCCATTATCAATTTCCACTAATTGGTCACTACTTCCGTTAATTACTTTCTCCTGAGAGTTGTGAGTTAACCAGAGTTTACTATAGTTTCTATTCTAGAGCTTCATAGGGTTGTCTGCTTAATATTTGATGACAAAGCTGATGGAACAGATATGTAATATGTTTTTTATTAATTAGGGTTTACTAGAGAGAGAGAGCTGAGAAAATTGAGCTTAAAAAACTTTTACCTGAATATCATCATATTCCAAGTGCTTCAGTTCCCCTTATCGTTTTCTCCCAGTAACTTGGAAAGTACAGTATTTTAACAAGTCATGGTGATGCAACAAGTCATGATGATGTAATAATGAGCATTATAGAAAATGTGGGATATGAGTCTAAGCAAAGCTGTGCTCGCATAGTCCCGTGGCTTGGAGGAGGCATTCCTCACTGCTGTCTAGTGATATATAACTCCCATTATGAATTTGTTTCTATTTTCTTTTCTATATTAAAAAAAAAAATAAAAGCCTTCTGCGTGAAAAGCTAAATAATACAGTAAGGTTGATGTTTAAAAATCTGGGTGTGCTAATCCGTGCCATTAATGTATTTGGCACCTATGTGCTACATGTTTCCATTGAGTCTTCAATCAGATAATCTTGTTACTAGTCAGATGACACATGATAGTGTACAGCCTTAAGTACTTCCGGGTGTGTGTGCGCACATGAACCCACACACTCCATCTTACTGGTCCAAAACATTTTTGACTTGGATATTTTATAGAAGTCTAGTTTTTGCGCTCATATACTGTATGGCTTGGTTTCAAGGAGCAGCACATCCTTTCTTGGTTGTAATTCAGGGATGAGGAGCAGACTGTGAATTTAGGTAGTCAGTGTGTACTCAGAAATATTTCATAGACTTCAGAGACATTAGGGCCGGAAGGGACCTCGGAAGATGTTCAAGTCCAGCCCTCCACCTTAAGGGCAGGAAGTCACCTGGGGTCATAGGTTCCCAGCAAGATAAGCATCCAGTTTGCTCTTGAAGGTGTTCAATGTAGGTGCTTGAACCACCTCCGCTGGCAGGCTGTTCCAGGCCTTGGGGGCTCGGACAGTAAAGAAATTCTTCCTTATGTCCACCCTGAAACGGTCTCGCAGGAGTTTATGACCGTCGACCTCGTCATACCTTGGGGTGATCTGGTGAACAAACATTCCCCCAGATCCTGGTGGTCACCCTGCTAAACTTACAGGTGGCCACCAGATCACCCCTGAGCCTACGCTTTTCCTGGCTAAAGAGCCCCATGGCTCTCAGCCTGTCGCCGTAAGGTCTGTTTTCCTGACCTCTGATCATGCGCATGGCTCTTCTCTGGACTCTCTCAAGCTTCTCCACATCCTTTTTGAATTGTGGGGCCCAAAACTCGACGCAGTACTCCAGCTGCGGCCTCACCAAGGCCAAGTACAAGGGGAGAATGACGTCCCATGATTTGCTTGAGAAGCATCTATGGATGCAAGCTAGTATTTTGGTCGCTTTACTAGCCGCAGCATCACATTGCAGGCTCACGTTCATCTTATGTTCAATGATGACCCCCAAGTCTCTTTCTGCCATAGTGCTACCCAGGGTAGCACTGCCGCGCCTATAAGGATGCTGGAGGTTTTTCTTCCCAAGGTGGAGAACCTTGCATTTTTCGGTGTTAAACACCATCAGGTTCTCGTCTGCCCATTTGTTGAGCCTATCCAGGTTAGCTTGGATTGCCTGCCTGTCTTCTGGCATGGATGCTTTGCCCCAAAGTTTGGTGTCATCAGCGAACTTGGCCAGCCCGCTCCTGACTCCAGTGTCCACATCATTAATGAAGATGTTGAACAATATGGGTCCAAGGACAGAGCCTTGGGTGGACCCCACTGGTCACAGGACACCATGATGAGTGACTTCCATCAATTACTACCCTCTGGGTCCGACCATGGAGCCAGTTTCCCAGCCAGCGGATCGTGGTGGATCCAAGGCCACGATTGGCCAGTTTCGCGAAGTGGTGATCACGGGATACCAGATTGAAGGCTTCTTTGAAGTCAAGATATGTGACCTCTGTGGCAGAAAGCCACCTTGGTTTCTCCCCAAAATCTCTGCCCTGTGACAATGTGATTAGATGGGCCAGCACAGAGGATTCACACCTCAGCCTGTCTCTTTAGGTAACTTGAGCTGGCTGCATTCCTGAGGGAGGGGGGAAACCTGCTCCCTCTGCCCACGGGACTGGCATCAGCCACCCGGGTGAGGGGCATCTACCTGGGGAGCTGGCATCTGCCCGGTAACAGGTGATGTATTTCAAATTGGTTGGCCGACAGCCAACTGGGGCTGACCTCCACTGGACCAGGTGAATGAGGTCACAGGGGCTATATAGGTTGGGGGGGGAGGGAGGCTCGCTCTCTTCGGCCATGAGGTGAAGCAGCAGCAAAGCAGGGGAGACAGAGAAGCCTTGCCATCAGGACCTAGCTCTCTCGCTCACCCCAAGACTCCAGAGGGGAAACTCAGCCAGCCTCTGGAAGATGCTTGTGAGTAAGCCACTCAATCTGATTAGATATTTAGCTGGCAGTAACACAGATGCGTGATCAAAAGGCTACCTCAGCCACACTGTTTGCTCTTTAGGATTTCTAAGATATTACTCAATCCTGTACCCTAGTTTCCCCTACCTCTTGTAATCAATAAAGTTCTCCTTTTTGACTGGTATGGGAGACTTATTGAGGGGTGGGTCTAAATTATGCCTAAGAGACCCCTTAGGTCTGCGGACTAAGGGAGACTTTACTTTTTGTCCCCTGACTTGGGGAAGTGCCCCAAGTGCCTGTACTGGGTCGAGTACCCGTCGGACTATTAGGCCTGTGTTTCCCCGAGGACACGGGGCCAAGGCAGTCCCTTCTCAGGGTGGTGGCGGTGACGTTACCCCCAGGCTAGTGAGTGTGCTCCAGGAAGGGGGTCGGCCGGACGTAAGGTGCCCCTAGGGAGGCATTCGGAGCCTGGCAGGTGGTCGGGCGCAGCGAGGTGGGCGGCTCAATGCAGGAGCACCCCCTACTGGCCCGCTACAACCTCAATCTCTTCTCCCTTGTCCAGGTGATAGGTCACCTGGTCGTAGAAGGAAATGAGATTGGTCAAACAAGACCTACCCGCAACAAACCCGTGCTGGCTATCCCTTAGGATGTTGGCGTCGGCCAGTCCATTAAGGATGGCCTCTTTTAATAAACTTTTTAAAGATCTTCCCCAGGATACAAGTCAGGCTGATGGGTCTATAGTTAGCCGGATCCACTTTCCTCCCTTTCTTGAAGATAGGCACCACATTGGCCTTCTTCCAGTCTTCGGGCACTACACCAGAGCGCCAGGAGCTCTCGAAGACCCGTGCCAGGGGCTGGGCTATGATGCTCGCCAGCTCCTTGAGTACCCTGGGGTGTAGATTGTCAGGGCTGGCTGACTTGAAGGTATCCAGCTTCTCAAGGTGTTCCTTCACAAGGTCAGCATTAATGGAGGGCAGGGGATCTCCCTCACCCAGACCGCCGTGTCCCATAGCGGGCATGGGCATCCCATGGGACTGATGAAAGACTGACGCAAAGTACCCATTTAATAGGTTGGCTTTTTCCTGGGCGTCAGTTGCCCCATCTGGTTCAGCAGGGGTCCAGTGTTGCCCTTGCTTTTCCTCTGGCTCCCCACATACCTGAAAAAGGACTTTTTATTGTCCTTGATGCTCAAAGCTAGTTGGAGGTCAGTTGCAGCCTTGGCTTTCCTGGTTTGCTCCTTGCAGGACCACACCAATGCAGAATAATCCTCCTTGGAGGTGAATCCCATCCTCCATCCTTTGTAGGTCTTTCTTTTTAGCCTTAGGAGGTCTGCTAGGTCCCTGGAGAGCCAGGGGGGCTGCTGTGCCCTCTTGCTGCCTTTTCTCTGAGATGGAACAGACTTAGCTTGTGCATTGAGGATCATTCCCTTGAGTAGCAGCCACTCTTCTTGAACTCCCCTCTCCATGGGGTCATGGTCCCTTAGGGTGTGACTGACCAGTCTTCTGAGCTTGTCAAAGTCGGCTTTTCTGAAGTCAAGGACTTCCGTGTTACTGACTGACTTGCCAGCTTTATGGTGGATGGTGAAGGTGATCAGCTCGTGGTCACTGTCACCCAGCTTCCCAATGATCACTAGGTCGCCGATTAGGTCATCCCCAGTAGCCAGTTCCAGGTCGAGCAGCGCTTTGCCTCTTGTTGGTCCATAGACTACTTGAGTCAGGTAGAGGTCATCCATACACAAGAGGAAGCTTTGAGACCGCTCGGATTTTGCTGAGCGATCCTTCCACGAGGTGTCCGGGTAGCTGAAGTCACCCATGACAACCGTGATCCTGGAGCATGCGGCCTCAGCCTGTTCCCAGGCGAACTCCTGGTTAAGCTCAGGACTTTGGGTGGGAGGTCTGTAGTAGACTCCCACCGTTGTGTCCCCTGTCCCGTGTTCCCCATGGATTTTAACCCAGAGGGTCTCCAGTCGTCCACCCTGGTTGCCAATATCAGCTTGCAGGGACATGTCACTTTCCTTAACATGAAGAGCTACACCCCCGCCCCTTTTATCCACACGATCCCTCCTGTACAAGGTATAGCTATCTATACCCGAAGTCCAATCATAGGTGGAGTCCCACCAGGTCTCTGTTATCCCTATGACATCATAATTGTTTGCATTGAGCAGGAGGACGAGCTCCTCCTGCTTATTCTCCAAGCTCCTGGCATTTGTGTACAGGCAAGCAAGTGTCCCCTTAGAGGCTCTTGCCTTGCCCACAGATTGTACCAGGGCTGGGGCAAGGGTGGGCTCCTTTAAGTGCCTTGCTCCGCTGGCTTTGCAAGGGTTGCTCAGTGGGCCAGCAGTGCTGGTAGTCCCCCCTGTCCCCCAACAGGCTTAGATTTCATAGATATTAAGGCTGGAAGAGACCTCAGAAGATCATCGAGTCCAGTCCCCTGCCCCAGGGGCAGAAAGTCAGCCAGGGTCAAAGGATCCCAGCAAGATAAAAGTCCAAATGTCTCTTAAAAGAGTCCGGAGTAGGTGCTTGCACCACCTCTGGTGGCAGTCTGCTCCAGGCCTTGGGGGCTCACACTGTAAAGAAGTTCTTCCTTATGTCCAGCCTGAAACGGTCTTGGAGGAGTTTGTGACCGTTTGACCTTGTCATCCCTTGGCGTGCTGTGGTGAACAGGTGTTCTCCCAGATCCTGATGCACACCCCTTTTATACTTATAGGCAGCCACCAGGTCCCCCCAATCCTGTGCTTTCCAGGCTGAAGAGTCCCAGGGCTCTCAGCCTCCTTTCATAAGGCCTATTCTCTTGCCCTCTGATCATGCACGTGGCTCTTCTCTGGACTCTCTCAAGCTTCTCCACATCCTTCTTGAATTGTGGAGCCCAGGATTAGATGCACTACTCCAGCTGCAGCCTCACCGAGGCTGAGTAAAGCAGGAGGATGACATCCTGCGATTTGCCTGACAAGAATCTGTGGATGCAAGCCAGGGTTTTGTTCACTTTACCAGCTGCGACATAGCATTGGTGGCTCATATTCATCTTGTGGTCAATCGTGACCCCCAAGTCCCTTTCGGCTGTGGTGCTAGCAAGCTTAGTACTGCCGAGCCTATAAGTGTGCTACGGGTTTTTTCCCCCAAGGTGGAGAACCGTGCATTTTTCAGTGTTGAATGTCATCAGGCTTCCATCCACCCATTTCCTGAGCCTGTCAAGGTCGGCCTGGATCACCCTTCTGTCCTCTGGTGTGGACATTTTACCCCAAAGTTTGATGTCATCGGTGAACTTGGCCAGTCCGTTTCTGATATCAATGTCCACATCATTAATAAAGACGTTAAAGAGTATGGGCCCAAGGACAGAGCCTTGGGGGACCCCACTGGTCACGGTGCACCACAGTGATTTATTTCAGTTGACTACCACTCTCTGGGTTTGATCTTAGAGCTAATTTCCCAGCCATCGGACTATGATGCAGCCGAGGCGGCAGTTGCCAGTTTTTCCATGACATGATCATGGGACACCAGATGAAAGCCTTTTTAAAAATCAAGTTATATGAATCAATCTCTTCTCCCTTGTCCAGGTGATATGTCACCTGGTCATAGAAGGAGATGAGGTTGGTCAGGTAAGACCTACCTGACCAACAAAACTGTACTGGCTATCCCTCAGGCTGTTGCCATCATCCAGTTTGTCAAGAATGATCTCTTTGATAATTTTTTCCAAGATCTTCCCTGAGAAAGAGGTCAAGCTGATGGTCCTGGATCTACTTTCCTCCCTTTCTTGAAGATAGGCACCACATTGCCCTTCTTCATAGTTTCATAGTTTCTAGGGTCGGAAGGGACCTGAGCAGATCATCTAGTCCGACCCCCTGCCATGGCAGGAAAGAATACTGGGGTCAAATGACCCCAGCAAGATGTTCATCTAAAGATGTTCTTCCAATCTTTGGGCACTTCACCTGAACGCCATGAGTTCTCGAAGATCCGTGCCAGTGGCTGAGCTATGATGTTTGCCAGCCAGCCCCTTACATATCCTGGGGTGTAAACTGTCTGGGCCAGCTGACTTGAAGGTGTTCAGCCTCTCAAGGTGTTCCTTCACATCGTCTGCACTGATGAAGAGTAACAATTTTCCTTCACCCTGGCCGTCCTGTACCGTATTGAGCAGGGCCATCCCTTGGGACTGGTGAAAAACTGACGCAAAATACCCATTAAACAGGTTGGCTTTTTCCTGAGCGTCGATTGTTAGTTGTCCCATGTGGTTTAGCAGGGGTCCAGTGTTACCTTTGCTTTTCCTCCAGCTCCCCACATCTAAAAAAGGACTTTTTATTATCTTTGATACGTATAGCCAGTTGGAGTTCAGTCTCAGCCTTGGCTTTCGTGGTTCACTCTCTGCAGGTGCGGACCAGTGCAGAGTACTCCTCCTTGGAGGTGGATCCAGTCTTCCATCCTTTATAGGAAGTAGTTCACTACATCTTCTTTGTAGACCCTACTGCAAATAGATCTAACAGTGTTTTTGTCCCCATCTGTTTATTTTACACAAATTACTTCCATTACATTTTCTTTGCTTTAGAAATAACACATGATTTGCCTTTTTTGTGATGTAGCTAATTCAGCTCCTGTAAATATTGTCATACTTCATTCTCTCCTATTTCTCTTGCATGGGATGGCCTCTCTGGATTTACCCATAAAAGTACTTTACTTCAAAAACGTTTGGAAGATATGTTTATGCTTTGTTCTCACAGAAGATCCTCCAACCTGTAATGGCGAGATTATCAGGGCTACCCTGACTGATTTTTATATAAGCTTTTCAAACATCAAATTTGTATACTGGCAAAGAGATACAAGCTTGCTGTAATTGCTTGCCTTGCACATGGTTTTGTCTTGTATGGTAGTGCAACTGCTACCTTAGGCCAGAGTCTGTCCTTTCCTGGGAGTCTGTATACTTCATAGCACAAAGGGACTGCTTCTGACTGCAAACAACTGCTGTACAAATAATAAGTGCATATTTGTAAGGAGAACAGATAAGTTTTCAATTTTAACCTTGACTGTGGTATTTCCTGAGTTTTGAATAGTTGAACACAAGCTCTGCCTGTCTTTTGGGTAAAATACTTCTTCTAAAGGGGGTGGTGGGATTATCAAATGTTTTTGGCCCATTATAGCCTTCTACGGCCATACGTTATTTGCCATACCTCCTTCCTGAAACACATTAGAAGAAAGCATGGTAGATGAATTCTTACCTCTGTTTCTGCTTTCCCTCTTCAAATTATTTTGCATGCGTCTTGACAGAAAGCATTTTAAAGTAGTTAAAAATGTGGTGGGTAAGAGAACACTGCCTCCCAGCTGCCTGTGGTCCTACATGCTGGGTGCACCCAATCCCGATAAAGAATAAAACTCCTTGACAAGTTAGTTCTGTCTCTCTGCTTTTAAAGTGTCAATTGTAAAAAATAAATAAAGAAAATAAACTGGCTAATTTAGTCTGGTTGGCAAAGGGCCTGTTGATGTTGGTGTTCTGGAAGGTTTAGATGTAATGATGACCCACTGGGGAAATATTCTGTCTGCTACAAACATAAATCTTATATTTTACTTTTTTAAGGTCTTAGGGGGTCACACTTTTATTGTAGTGTGCACTGGTATGAGTGACTCTTGCTAGCAATAGGACTTATGCTTGCACTGGAAAACAGTCCTTTAATTTCTAGAGGGAGCTGCTTGGCCCAAGAGATCATCTACTGCCTACAGTGATATATAGAGGCTTGTGTTTTGATGGCTGTGTGCAAGTCATAAGCAGACATCAGTGAGACTTTGAGCAATGTTCTCCCTATCAGTAGGCTTTATTGACACTTTGATGCTCTGGTGAAGTCTACATTACAAATGCCCAAGGTATTTAGATACATCTGTCAGAACCTGCATTGGGTCTGAGACTGGTTGTTTTGGAGGTCACTGTCATGGATGCTCTCAATTTCCAGTCTCAGGACATGGTTGCTGGAATGAAAGTGTGGTTTTTCAGAAGGGACTAATCCCTACTGAATGAAATGGAATAGTTTGCCAGGACACCCAAAGAAGGTGTTAATTAAAAATTGCATGCTAGAAGAAACTTGGGAGATGGGCTGGTCTTTACCAGTGGTTTTCTTTCCCCCTTGGTGATCTCAGTGGAACCCTGTAAACTAGTTTTGCTCAGTTCTCCTGTGCATGGTAGCCCTCAGTTTTGAGGGGTTGATGGTGCTGATAGGGGGCAAATCCATATTCACTTACACCAGGAAGGAGGGCACATTGCATAGGTATCACTAATGGTGCCAGACAGTAAAGAACCAGGTCTTTATGGGCTCATTTATACTGTGGCAGCAGTGCCTTGGGCAGACTCTTCCAAGTATGCCAGACCCACTGCTCTGTCATGTGCAGTCCAAACATTGGTCTCTGGCATATATGAGATTGGCCTCGCTAGTGGATTGCTGGATTTGGAGTATGTTGGTGGGAGCTGGTGGGCAGAGAGTGTATTTGGTGCCATCTTGGCTGGGGTGCAGACATGCCCTGTGAGCTGAGTGCAGGCTCTTGCATCACAGGACCAACCAGCAGTGCGTCTTTAGCTTTGGTCTTTGGTTTCTGTTTGTTGTTCTTCTGATGCTCAGAAAGTGTCTCATGTTCCAGATGGAGGGGGAGCACTAGATTTACAGATTTGGGAGTCAGAGTTGGTTCTAAATAATGGGCCTTCCCCATCCCTGGGTGTTGGACATGCACACTTGTCATGATTTTAACTCTAAGTGAATATGGAAAGTGTCACTCTTGGAGCAAAATTGTGAGTTTATCCACAGAACTGGTGCCACAGTGGAATTGCAGCTGCAAGTTGCAGGCCTCTTACATGCCCAGTTATCTCTAGTCTGCCCTGGAGAGGTCACTTGTAGGGCTGAAAGTAGTTTGTTCTCCGAGCTCATATGGACTGCTTAATCTCTAGAGATGTGGGTTTGTGGGTGGTCTGAGGTTGCAAGTTAAAGGAGCCTGGAGTCCCTCTTGCCTCTAGTGCATTGTTCGAAGTCCAAGTTTGAGCATTTCTAAGGATACATAAAACCCCTGTGGACTCTGTTGTGCAGGGTAGGTCACCCCCACTTGGAAGAGAAGCAGAATCCTCTCAGATCATAATATGAAAGGGATTAACAGAGGGCTCAAACCACTGTCAGTGGTGTTCTTCATGCACAGATGATCCTGCTATCCATTACATTGTTTATTCATAGATTCATAGGTTGGCAGGGGCTGGATTGGCAGGGGCTGGAAGGGACCTTGTAGATCATTGGGTCCAGTCCCCCTCCAGTAGGCAGGAAAAGATGCCTGGGGTCAAGTGACCCCAGCGAGGTGACTGTTCAGTCTCGTTTTGCAGATTTTCAGGGTAGGTGACTGCATCACCCCTGGAGGGAGTTTGTTCCATAGTCTAGACACCCTGACTGTAAAGGAGTTTTTCCTGGTATTAAGCCTGAAGCGGCCTTCCAGGAGTTTGCATCCATTGCTCCTGGTCTTGCCCGGGCTGCACTAGTGAACAGCTGTTCACTGAGCCCTTGATGCACTCCTGATGTAGCGGTAAGCCACTACCAAGTCCCCTCTCAGCCTTCTTTTCTGTAGGCTGAAGAGGCCCAGGTCCCTCAGCCTCGCCTCATATGTCTTGTCTTGCAAGTCCCTGATCCTATGGGTGGCCCTTCTCTGGACCCTCTCAAGTTTTTCCACGTCCTTGTTGAAGTGTGGCGCCAGAGCTGGACTTGGTACTCCAGCTGCGGTTTCACCAGCGTGGAGGACAGTGGGAGTATTACTGCCTTAGTTTTGCGTGAGAAAAAGGAGTCCAGGACAGGGAGTGACACTTGCTTTTTGTTTGCCGAAGTGTCTGGGGCTATTGATGCTGCCAAAGACGAGGCAGACAGAAGCGGACAAAAGATGTTGTGTTGGCTTTTGCTCATATAATTACATTATGTTACTGCTGTAGTAAATCAGTGTAGCTCATTAATATGAGCAAGCCTGCATTAGTTATACGCCATCACACTTTTTGTTAGTAAGAATCAGCCATTGAGCAGTAATTTACTTGATTGTTAATTAAAAAGCGATTAAGCTGCAGTGCTGCTTGCCTTCTTGCTGGCATGGTCAGACAGTAGTACATGGGCTTGCAGTAGCAGAAATTAACTGACTTATTCCATGATGACAAACCACTAAATCTGCCCAATAGTGGAAAGAGGGGAGACTTCACTACTTCTGGCTTGCCTGACTTTCTTCCTTTTCATGCTGTTCACTTTCCCAACCCTAACGGTAGAAGGATAAACTTCACAGTAAATTCTCTCAAGGGTTTTTCCAGTTAAGAATGGCAGTCCATCCTTAATTACACCTTCATGATTATGGGGTATAACAAGGTCACCAAAACATCAGATGCCAATCTCTGTTTAGCAGAGGAGCACACATTAAAAATGCATCCAGTGGCTTTAAGGCCAGAAGAGGCTGTTCTGCTTATCGAGTATGTCCACCTACAGAATATAGCTATAGAATTTCACTCACTATGAAGATCCTTAATTTGTTGTTGGAAAAATGTACCTTCTCTGCAGTTCTTGAAAACCAGGCTTATGGATAATGTGAGTATATTAGTAGCAAGAGATGCATGCTTTGCTCAAGGTGGAACATTCTTCAGTGGAGCTGGCAGGCGGTTTTCAGCATCCTTATATAAGTAATACCAGGGAGCACTTTGTTTTGATTTTGAAAGAAATATAAAATGTATGTAGGATGGATTTAAATATTTAAAGTTTCAGAACTGTACTTCCTTTCCCTAGAGCTAAGCATTGTTTTATTACCTTGAAAAGAATTTCAGGGAAATGAACCTATTCTTTTTTTAAAATGTAGTAATGACCTGTTCTTGAGCTAGGAAGGATTCTTCACTGTGTCATTTGACTTACTGCTTCCTGAAGAGAGTCTTCAGATAAGGCAAGAAATGAAATGGAAACATTGATGGTAAAATAACTTTTTGTTACTTGCATCGTACTAGGGGCAAATAAACCATGCATATTTATCACAAGTAAATTAATTATTTTGTTCAAGGCTGTTTATAAAGCTTTGCATACAGAGAAGTGTTTTCAGAGTAAGACCAGCAAGTCATTCAAGTTTTTGTTCAAGCTAAAGTGGTTTAATTTCTATTGATCAGTGAGGTATACCAGGCTTGAACCTCTCACACTTCCTTGGATTGGAAGGAGCGTTTTTAAAGAACAATTTGAAGGAAAATTCTTTCTTTGTGAAAGAAGTGGGGAGGTTTTCAGCTTAGTCCAGGGGCAGGCAGTTATTTTGGCTGGAGGGCTGCTTAATGAATTTTGGTGAGCTGTTGAGTGCCCCTTGAATTTTGGTGCTCCTGCCCTTTGATGGGTGCCCTGCCTCCTGATTGCCATCTTGGGGCCAGATGTCCTGCACCCTAACCCCTGACCTTTGCCACCAGAAGTCTTACCCCTTGCCCTTGCAAGGTCATTTTTGACCTGGAGGGATGTGGGCAATGAGGTCCCCCAGGGCTCAGGCCTTGGGCCTGCACTGTTCAACATCTTCATCAGCGACTTGGACAAGGGGGTGAAAAGCACTTTGTTCAAATTCGCGGATGACATTAAGATGTGGGGAGAAGTGGGTGTGCTAAAAGGGAGGGACAGGATACAACTAGATCTGGACAGGTTGTAGGGGTGGGCGGAGGAGAACAGGATGGGTTTCAACACTGAGAAGTGCAAGGTGCTGCACCTGGGGAGGAAGAACCAGCACCATACTGACAGGCTGGGGGACTCCCTTCTCATCAGTGCAGAGGCAGAAAAGGATCTTGGAGTCGTTACTGATTCCAAGATGAGCATGAGCTGCCAATGTGAGGACGCAGTCAAGAAGGCTAACTGCACCTTGTCATGGATCCACAGATGCATCATGAGCAGGACCAAGGAGGCGATCCTCCCCCTCTGTGACACTGGTCGGGCCGCAGTTGAAGTACTGTGTCCAGTTCTGGGCACCGCACTACAGGAGGGATGTGGACAGCATTGGGAGTGTCCAGAGGAGGGCCACTCACATAATCAGGGGACAGCAGGGCAGACACTACAAAGAGAGGCAATGAGACCTGAACCTGTTCAACCTCCACAAGAGAAGGCTGAGCGGGGATCTGGTGGCTGTCTTTAACCTTGCCAAGGGAGACCAGCAGGCAATGGAAGAGTCCCTGTTCTCCCAAGCACTACCAGGAGTAACAAGGAACAATGGCCATAAGCTGACAGAGAGCAGATTCAGGCTGGATATCAGGAGGTACTACTTCAGTCAGGGTGGCTAGGATCTGGAACCAACTTCCAAGGGAAGTGGTGCTCACTCCTACCGTGGGGGTCTTCAAAAGGAGGCTAGATAATCACCTAGCCAGGGTCGTTTGACCCCAGCATCCTTTCCTGCCCATGGCAGGGGGTCAGATTTGATGATCTGCCCAGGTCCCTTCCGACCCTACCAACTATGAAACTCCTTTTGGGAGGGAGGGCGCTGCCATCTTGAGACTGGGGGCGGGGAAAAAGCAAATCAAACTTCTACTATAACTTATTTTAATTCTTTTTTTTTTAAAGTTTGTCCTGGTTTACGTGCATTTGAATTATGTATCTAGAGACAATTGCATAATAGCTCAAAATATATTCTTACTCTTGTATATTGTGCTGGGAGTTAAGGGGTGTATGTGGGGGAGTGGTTGGGGAGTGGGTGTGTGTGCAGTGTGGGTATGGTGGGTGGGATATGTGGGGGAGGGTGGTTGTATGGGGTATGTGGTTGGGGTGGGAGCTGTGGGAGGGTGTGGGTGTCTGTGGTGTTACGTGTGTATGGGAGGGTGCGTTTGTGGTATGGTGGAGGGGTTGGGAGCATGTGAGGGCTATGGAAGGGTGTGGGTGTGTTTGGGGGTATCGTGGGGTGTGTGTGGGGGTGGGGGGACCTTGGCGTCCCTGGAGTGTGCCACAGGACTAACCTGATGTTGACCGCTCTAATCCTGTTCACTCTGCATTCTACCCCAGCCCACCCTGATAAAAAGACCCTATAATGCATTCAATATATACCATGATAAAGAGTGAGGACAAGATGAAAGTGAAGGAAATAAGGGCAAGGGATTGTAATGGAGGAAGAATTTTTATGTCAGTGGTTCTCAACTTTTTATTTTAGAGGCAAGGCGTTACAGGGTCTCTTTTATCAGGGTGGGCAGAGCAAACAGTGTTAGAGCAGTCAACATCAGGTTGGGTGGGTAGGTTAATCAGGAAGTATAAGTTTTAAAGGGGAAAATAGTGAAGGGATGGGAAGGGAGACAGAGGGCGTGGGAGCAAAGGGTAAAAGAAGCAGAACATAAAATGAAGTTGAGGTGAGCGGGCCAGCTGTGCCAACCCTCTTTCTCCTTCAGTCTGCCCAAGGCAATCCATGTCTGATGGTGCTTGTAGTGCCTGCTAATGGTTACACCCTCTGGCTGGCTCCTCCCTGTAGTTTTTCCTCAACTAATGTGATCTGTGTTAGCTAAACTTAACCTGGGGTAAACCTGGGTCTCATGACTGACGATAACCTTTGAACACCAACTGTGTATTTCCCATGGGCCGTTCTCAGGGAGATTTGGGGTCTGTTCCTGGTGTGTGTGTGCATGCTTAATGTTGAACTCCACAGACACACGAGAGTATATTTTGGATTAGAACGGTTTCCTTTTTTCTCTGGACAAGGAAAAAAAGTTTATAAAATACCTGAAACATTTGTATTCTAATTCAAAGTAGATAATTTCCTGAGGGCTTTTCAACCCTCCAGGAATTCCCAGGAAATGCCAACAAGGTAATCACTCTGATTGCATTATTCCTCCTACGCGTGGAAAGCACCACTTAATCCTTGTTAACATAATAGGGGGATGGATAACTCGTGTGGCATCCCTGATTGCTGAGTTTCTTTATCAAGGACATAACTTGGGATGCAGCTCATGAACCAGCTTTTCTGTTAATTTTCTGCAGCAGAATCTCTGGGATAGAAGCAGGAGTCGGCTGAGGCTGCAGAATTTTTATCCTGATATAGAGCTGTCCTGTCCCCCCTTCTTTCCAAGTATGCACAGTCTCTCTCTATGCTCCACTTCCTAGCTTTCTTTATAAATTATACATTTGTAGGCCTCCAGATTTGCTGTGAGGTTTTGGGTTTTTGTTGGGGTTTTTTTTTTTTGCCTGCTGTTCTGAATCTTAATGAGCACCCCGGGGATGTGGAAATGCGGGTGGCTTTGCTTCAGACAGGCACAGAAGTGCTGAGCACTGCTGACATAAATATAGAGAACCACATGGCTGCTTCCTTTCCTTTGTTCCAGTTTAGGTATTGAGGAGGAGAAGGGAAAAATCTGTAAAATGTAATTTTTAAGCAGCATTTTTGACTCACTAAAGCCTTTAGTAGCTGGTTTAATGCTGTTCTGAGGTGATAACAAAGTTAAGATGCCATCAGGTTTGGGTTGCATATATTCACAGTGCCCCTGGTGGAGATGGAAGCAAGTGTGAATGTGATGCTTGATTCGTTTTACTCAGCTGCTTCTGAATCAGCAGCCTTAGGCAAAACCTGGGAGAGAAGCCATGTGGTGACTTCTCCTAGCATGAAAATACCGCGTATCCTATCTAGATACCACAGGCACAACGTATTGATACACTTCCAAACATCTTTTGAGGGTTTCAAAGTGCTTTAAATCAAATACTTTACTCTGTATGTTAAATATCAGCTCACATAGATATACAGAATAGAAAAAACATCCATTAAAATGTACAGCGATGTATCTCTGCTTATGTTGGTTCACAACTGGCATATTCAGTGCAGCCTTATGGTGTCTTGCCAAACAGCTGTTTCTGAACTTTGTGAAGAGCCAGCAATAGGAATAAGAATGGAAGGGGAGAGGGGGCAGGGGGAGGAGCGGCAGACAGACCACAGTTGTTGCAGTCTCAATTTTGCATTTCTTGACTTGTAATTTTTTTTAACAGTGCAGCCTTAATCTTGGCAGTGTCATAATTTTTTGATTTAATTTCCTTTTCATGAAGAGGAGGAGAAGGATATGGAGTTGGTTAGCTGACATTGTGAGTTTTACAGCTGTGCCTGGTGCATTCCTCAGACTGAAACGTGCACTTGTGGAAGGCAGTGGTAGTGTGCACGGCTGCAGGATGTGATGGTGTCTGCAGCAGCACAGACTCAAACTGGTAACAGGAGCACGCCCTAATGAAAAGGCCAACATGGCCATCCTTGTTTCCCGGTGGGGATCCCCTTGACAGATATTGGCCAGTACATCCGTTATTTGGCAGCTCATCTTCAGATGCTGTGGTTAACTGAATGTTTAGCTGAAAGATTTTTGGTGTCTGTGCAGTATAAAATAGTTTGTTGTAGAGCTTAGTTTTTGAGATCCACTATTAACTTCTGGTGCAATCTTTGAGTTAGGGTTTCTTGCAAAGAGATTTCTGTTTTAAGCAAAGGTCATATAATGGTGAGTGGAACTAGTGATCCACCAGGTCCATCTAACAGAGTGACCTTTAGTTTAATCAGAAAAATTGTGTTAATGTTCTCAGATTTATTTGAGAACCTCTGTAGACATGGTTGAGTCTTAAAAGTGACCCTAAGGGGAAATTTTTAAAAAGGATTTAGGATCCAAATTCTTTAATGGAATATTTGGGGTAAGGACACGGGTTTAAATATTATTTATTACTTTTTTGACTATCAAAACTTTAGGTTAGTGTTCTGTGCCTTTCCACTTCAAAGGCTCTAGACCAAGGGTGAGAAATCTATGGCCAGCAGGCTGAATCTGACCCTTGAAGAGGTTGGATTCACCCTTTGAAGGTCAGTTCCGACCCATGGCACCCAAGGGATCAGCAGCCTGAAGTTGCACTGAGTCACCCATCCTCTCTGCAGCCCTCCCTGCTGTGCTGTCATGCCTGTGCTAATCCTTATACAGAATTTGCTTGTCTTTATTGCCGTTGGCAATGGAAGTCGCCGGTGAAAGTAAGCACTGGTGGCACAGGCACTCCAGGCAGGTGGTAGAGATTTCTAGTCTGCGGTGTGGACTGAGTCATGAGCAATGGCCTCCTATCAGAAAGTTCTGATACTCTAAGCAAACTCCTGAAATGTGGTAAAGAATGCACCTCTGTCCGGGTCAAATCCTGACCACTGTGCCTGATAGGTATAGTATTAAAACAGAAAAGAGATTTCAGTTTGGGTCACTTCTTTCGATAGATGCAGGGAAGTTTTTACACCTCCTTTAAAAGACGGCTTTAAGGTCTACCCCAAATTAGCAGTGTATCCTAAATATCTTTAAAAGAACTGTAGCACATCTAGGACACTATTTTTGTTGGTACCTTGAGCAGTAACCCCAGGGCACACTGTATTCTGTTATGGATTGGGTTCCTGAATAGTATGTTCACATTAGTTTTTTGATAAAGTATTTAAATTTGACATTGGCTGATCTAAGATACTTGGCCAAAGTCCACTAGCATCCAATTTCCATACTGTAAGGCAGCAGTATAGGCCTTGGAAATGAAAACCATCTTTGTAATGTCAAACCTAAATGCAGTTCTATTACATTTCATTTGAAAAGTAGAGTGAGCCTACTGGATTTTAGTGAGAGTTCAGCAAATTGGTGGATTAACACTGTAGGGTTTAATGAGGTTTTGCTGGAACAAAAAGAGAGAACTTCTATGGCTTAACCTCTGTTTTTTCACCCTATTCTGAAAAAATATGCTTAAGGTATTTTTGCATTAAAGAAGGGGAATAACAAAGCTTAACCCTCTGTGGGTGTTACAGGGTGCAAGAGAATTACAGCATTGGTAGTAATTGGTGAGTTTCTTCATTAAGTATTGTTCTTGTCACTTGTTTCTAGATGAAGACTGTTAGTGTTGCCTTAGTTTTGTGCCTAAATGTTGGTGTGGATCCTCCTGATGTGGTGAAGACAACTCCCTGTGCCCGGCTGGAATGCTGGATAGGTAAGTCCATTGAATATATTTAGGAGCAGTTTGGAAATTTTGTTTTTTCACATGAAACCTCAAGCATATAAGGACATCACAGCCTCACCAACATGTTTCTTCTGGGCTGAACCGAAGGAAGTCTGTGACATCCAACTCGATTATGGCTGTGTAAATTAGGCAATCCACCAATGACTACTTTTCCTGGTTTCTTCCAAAAGACAGTAACCCAAAGCTGATTCTTTTGCCTATAGTTGTCTTTCTAAAATTTCTTTTAAGTTTATTGAATACCCAACCAGAACTCTGTTAGGGTTTTAAAGTATCATGTGGTACGAAACATTAAGAAAATTAAATAAAACAACGCTCCATCACTGCAAAGGAACAGTTTAGCCAAAGTGCTCCAAAATAGACATGTCGTATTGTTTGTTTGAGAAGGCACCTCCTTGGTTATCTTGAACAGGGGGAAGTGAGTTTCAAGGACTAGGCTTCTTCTCAGAAAACATCTGGTCAGCAGTCTTCTTTGGAGTGCTTGCTTCATTAGTACGGCAGTGGACAGTAGGCCCAACCTTTACTTGAAAACGGGGATTTCCCTGTATCTGGGGACAAATCTGTTTCCTGTCAAATTCATCTGGTCTTAATGATACTAGGCTGAAGCATGTGGTGTGTGTAAGCTGTCAAAGAGCTGTGTTGTTTTTAACTGTAGGTTGAAAATGCCCAGCCTCTGTATAAGTGACGCATTAAGCCATGCTACCTTGAATGTAGAATTGTAGGGCTTACAGAAGGCTGCAGAAGCAAATGCTCCATTGTATAAATGGAGTTCCTTCATTTATAAAACTACCCTTTCTCTTGCTCTGCACTCACTGAGGTGACAGCATGCTGTCAAAGATGGCAAAATTCTGAAGATAACTGAGGTTCAAAAGCTGTGAACAAGCGCCAACAAGTAAATCCATTTGGTGGAACACACAGCTTTTAGTTTGTTTTATAAGTTAAAAAGTGAAACCAAAAGTAAACTGAGTGAGAAGAGAAAACCAGGAGCAACTGGGACTCATCAAAATAAGATAATTAAGGATTGTAATCAGCAATGAGGATTCTGAGCACAGCTTCTTATTTCAGTTTATACGATGTAAGTGTCTGTCTGAGGCTTAGCTCACCTTTCTCATAAATTTAAAATAAACATGTAAGAAGAAAAAGAGTTTCCCTTTCCCACACAGCAGTCTAGTTCTGAGATGACAAAATGGTAACAACCCCTGCATCTGAAAGAACCATATATAAAACCCAGGCCAAAAGAAGGCAGCAAGCACTGCTGTTATGATGGTTCAGCAGCAGCTGAGGATTTCAAATGAGAGCCACTGCTTCTGTTAGCAAACAGCAGGCCCACAGACCATCAAAGTCATTTGTAGTTCTCATGTTTTCTGGATTTCATTCCTGTAAAGGGTGACGACTGAATTCTAGAGGATCTCATGCCTGATCATTGATCAAAGCAGCGCTTAACATAGCATCCCCTCCACTAAAGCTTAAAATTACCTTTTGAGTCCGGGCTTAATGGTTACTACCCAAGTCTATTGGACCTTGGGAGAATTTAACTAATTAGGTAATGCTTACAAAGTGTGGCCTTAGCTGAAACTTTCCCTGAAACTGCTGCATTATTGTGGTTTTGTGCAGATTAAATCTTAGCTAGCTACCTTGCATTCATTCCCTAATGTCAGCTGGACACCAATAAAGACTCTAAGAGTTGGTGTCATGACTGTACTGCAGGTACTCTGCCCAGTTTCTCTCCTAATCCTTCCAGTAGCCTTGTGCTATGCACTGTACAGGAAGGGAGATGAGCTGAAGCCCCCAGGATGATGAGCAAAGTTCAAAAGCACTCTCAGAAAACTCTGCTTAGTGAGGGACTGGACCCATCCATCCAAGAACAGGCCGTGTGCTCCTGCCATAGTCTGCTGGCTAATTGGTGCTGGCTGGACGGTTCATTCTTTTGGCTTGTTGTAGCCAACAGTAGTAGTCAGAGTTAACACTATTGTTCAAAAGTACTTCAGTCAAAGGTAAGAGGCATATTGAAAAAAGAAGCCAGGTTAAGTAAGGGCCTTACTGTAACTGCCAGATGCCCACAGCTTTGGCAGGTTGTGAATTTTATGTAAGGTGACTCTCTGTACCTTCTCTTGCTATTGAGAATCTCAGTCCGTGCACCTTTCATGCGCAGGTAATACATTAAAAAATATGGGGTCTCGAGTGATTAGGTAATTCTTCCTGCAATCTGTTCCATTTATCTCCTTGGAATTGCAGTCAAAGCAGATATGCAGCTATGAATTCTAGCAAGGTGAGGCATTGGCTTATATATCTGTGGTAGTTTTGCCTTGAATGAGCACAGAAGCACTGCTGCTTTTGTCTCCAATTTGTCTTCTTGAAATCTAAGGTTGTTAAATGTTACACTTTCACTCCACGTAATACATACTGTTTTTATAATGTTTCTTCTCCTCTTAGAGAAACGACACCTGTCCTTTCTTTTTGCATTGTTTTATGGTCAGGCATTAAATGCCGTAACAGTAATGTAGAAAATGTCATTCAAAAGATGCATGCCCTGTAGCATGCTAAGAAAAATCTGTGTTTTAGGCATGGCATAAATGAGCTGAATGCTGAAGAGGGGGGAATGTAATTTTACAGAAATCTCTTTATGTACATCACCTAATGGAAATTGTGCATCAAAGCAAGGCAGGAATACATAAGGAGTTTTGGTAAGCGTTCCTTGAAATGCATAAGCCCTGAAGTGGTGCTAGATACACATAAGGAGGTGCCTATTGTTCCCCATCTGACTTTAAACCTGTGCTCTGACATTTTTATACTGGTTGGAAAACAGTACGTTGTTTCATTGTACTTGAGTTCTTGTCCTCAGTCCTTGACAAAAATACATCTGTGGTTGAGATGCCTTGCTAACCAGGAAGGAAAATCTCATAACTTCATCTTTTATGATTTTTGATCTTACTTTGTAACTG
The DNA here is from genome assembly GCF_052110815.1 of Crocodylus siamensis. Classification (NCBI taxonomy): domain Eukaryota; kingdom Metazoa; phylum Chordata; order Crocodylia; family Crocodylidae; genus Crocodylus; species Crocodylus siamensis. The sequence goes on along the minus strand of NC_143402.1, from coordinate 78,754,111 downwards.
CAGGATTCATGGAAAGATTCCTCCTTCTTCTTCTTCCCTATTTCGGTAAGGAGAGTAAACATATACACGTTGACATGGGTGGATCTAGGATTTTGAAAAGGGGCATGCAGATGGTGTGGCATCATTGCATAAAACACAAAACATTGTTCTCCAGTTAAAGAGAAGCGAAATGCTTTATTAATATGCTAGAGGGCTAACACTATATTATTCAGTTTAAGATTAAAGTAGAAACCAATATAATTATTGGAATGTGCACTGATTTGCTAGAGATTGTTTACAAAGTTTAAAAAAAACAAACTAGTCAAAACAAAGTTAAAAGATTTTTATTAGTCCTGTAATCATTAGAGTTAAATGTACATCTCTTACTCCGATTCATAGAGCAAAATATAGCCTTTTTGAGTATTTCGACAGTGCTTCCACTACTTCAGTCAATCATTTCTACACTTGAGTTAATATTACCATACCCGAGTTAAGTTTTTTAGCTAGAGCTAAAAGCAGGCTGCCGGACTGTGAAATAGAAGAGAGACATTACCAGGAATGGCTAACTGACAGCAAAATTGCAGGAGAAAGGATAACTTGAAATGGAAACAGTGGAACATGAAGACCATTAAAAAAGATAGAGGATTGTTAATGCCTGAATCCAAGAGATGACAGTGAGCCATGAAGGCGACTGACGCTCTCAACACTGCCTGAATAGCAATGCAGCTCTCCCTCCATGCAGGATTTTTTTAAGTTTGAGTGGAGCAGAACTCTAAGAAGGGTGCAACTGTATCGCTGCACCCCTGCTGCATCCACCTCAGCAGATTGACTTATTCCTGTATAAAACTGGAGGTCTCCCCAGCTCTAGCTAAGGCCACCCTTTGTAAGCACTGCCTAATTAGTTAAATTCTCTCATGGTCCAAGAGACTTTGGCAGTATTTTTGGGCCTGGGCTTGATGGTTAATTTTAAGCTTTAGTAGAGGGTATTTTATGTTAGTGCTGCTTTGGTCAGGCATGAATTTAGTCACCCTTCAGAGGACTGAGTAAACTCCTTTAAAGTTGTTGTTGAATGTGCCTGTGCCATTTTCCCTGGGTGCTCACCCCAGCATACTAACAGCTCCCCCCAAAATGGTACTGCTATATGTTATGTTTGCACAAGGCTTGGAAAGGGCCTGCTAAAAAAGGGCCTGCCGCCTCCTATGGCATTCCACAGCCCACGGCAAATTCTTTCACTCGCAGAGTGGAAGCGGGGAGTGTTGTTTGTTAGGCTCATTATGCACTTTCACAAATCCAGCTCGACTCTTTCCAGGAACACAAAACAATCCCGAGCATGTATCAGTCTGGTTTGTTAACTTAAGGGTACCCTGGCAGCACTGTTGCATAGCGAAGCTGCCATCAGTTCTGAGGGAGTCTGTGGGATTTTTAAGAGATTATTGTTAACCAGATCCAAAGGCTTCTGGCCAAAATTTGGCTTAAGTGACAGTAGGCTTCAAGCAGCTTTTACACAGCTTTTGTTTTCAGGATTGAGTGGCAAAGATTTTGCTGCCTTTTAAAATAGACTTTCTGTCTAAAGGTCTCAGTGTTGGAACCAGGTGTTTACTGGAGCTGAATAAATGTCCTGTTTTTGCACTGAAGGACTGGCACCCTTCCATGAAGCTTGTGGTTACACTGATGGAGCAACCTGTAGTTTACCTAGATAGTTCTGCCTGTATAAAACAGAGCAGAAAAACCTATGGATATACTGTTCTGTGCATCCCTTCTGGTATCTCAAGCATGTAGAAATGTTAATGATCCACTCACAAAAAAAAAAATACTGTGAAGAAATAAAAATACTATGTTTATACTTCAGTGTTAGCCTTTGTTTTCTTAAGAAAATGGAAGTCATGAGTAAAAAATTCCTGTTTTCTCCCATACTTTCATAGTGTGATGGTATAAACTTCTACAGCTTGAGGTATGCAGTAAAATATTTATTCTAAAAACATATAAAGGCCATATGACATCATCAGTTTTATAAACTGCTTTTTCAGTTAATCTGCCCACTACCAGCTTCTAGATTTTTGATACTTATTCATTCAGTCAATTCCATGGGCCCAGGTTTTGAGTAGATCACTGGAGCAGAAGTTGGCCTTCCAGAACGTGTTGGTACGGTGGTGTAAGAGAAAGAACTTTGTGCTGAAAAGTATAATATCTTTTAAAAAGTTATTCACATTTCTAGTAATAAGCCTTTATTTCCAGTAATATCAAATCTTGTTTCACTCACTGCCATTGCTTAGTTTCAGGGATGATACTTTATTTATTGGTAACTTTTTGTTGTCTACATTATTGACATTGTATATTTTTATTGTGGTTCTTATGGAAGCATAGTTTCAATATTTACAGAAACAAAAGTTACACCTCTCACTTCTCTAAGCAGATTTTTACTTCTCACTTTGGAGATCATAATGCTCATTGCAAATTTGGCAGACGTTGCTGTGTGTGTTAATTTTGTATAATAATGCAGAATATGAAACTAGTTTCTACTGTCTCCTTTAAATAACTGTAGTGAGAAGCATAATGTGTATGAACTTGAAATTGATGACTTTACCTGAAATAATAAATAGCATAAATTGGGAAAGAAGCCTTTTATTAGAATATTATAACATCCATTTCATTACACAGACAAATTGCTGCAGACTGAAAGCAAGAAATTTTTCAACAATTCTCTCTTACTGCATTTACCTTGGTACAAACACTGATGGCCCAGATCTCTAATTGTGCTGTCAGAGCTCACATTGGACTTGACAGAAGCCAAACCAGGAATAGGTATATGTGGCCTATGAATTCAAATACACATGGCAATAGAAATGATTTTCGCTTAATATAAAAGCAAGCTGAATAGAGTAATGGTCAGAAGTGTTAATGCATGTGTTTTATATTTCTTAGATCCTCTGTCAATGGGTCCTCAAAAAGCACTGGAAACCATTGGTGCAAATTTACAGAAGCAGTATGAAAACTGGCAGCCAAGGGTAAGTTGTATACTCTGCTTTCCTTTTTGTACCAGTATCTGTACAGCTCAAGGATAGAAAGAGGGTAGTTAGCTGTGGTAACATGAAGGTCGGCAGAAGGCACAAGAGAGGTGCACCTTTTATAGACTAACCAAATCAGAGGCATAAATCTCTGACAGAGTTGGGTGTTGCTCACAACAGTTTGTTTCTTTCTGACTATTAGTCTATAAGGAGCATCTCTACCCTGCCTTCAACTCAAAGCTTTTCCAAGAGAGACTGTGGCTTAGGCTAAGAAGGAAGTTACTCACCATTATGTAACTCAGTGATCTCACAGCATCCATTGCTTGCTTAATCCATTCATGTATATAGACTCTTGCAGGCTGTCAAACTCAATTACCTCTCTGATTGGTCTGTTGCATGGCTACCGCTTTGTTTAATCGGGGCAGAGGTAATTGTTCTAAGTTCTAGGTGCTACACTGACACTTCTGTTAAGCTTTTCTACCATTACTGTATTTCTGGAGACTTTTTAGATCTTTTTTTTCTTTCTCTCCCCTCCCCTCTTTTTTTTTTCAGTTCATTGTCTCTTCTGTAGTGAAATTGCTCTCGGTGTGAATTTCTGCAGTGTCAGCTAGTTCGGAGGCATGTCTCTTGGCTCTCACTTAGCACTACATTTTCTTCTAACATTTTTGCTGTAACATGAATAATGTTGTAAGGCCACTAGCAAGTAGATGTTCTTGGTTTTGTTCAGAAAGATATTTCTAGGGATTTGGTCACTAACTGGTAACTGTCTGATGTGTGGTGCATGCGTATTTTTTTGGAATGGAAAATGAAATAAAGATATCATCATAATGGCATAAAGCAGGGATAAGTTGCCAGCAACTTGCAGCTGTCCTTTCATTTCCTACTTATATTACAAATAATGTTGTTTTTTTTGGTAAATGTAGTGGTTTCCTGATTTTTTTTCAGTGCTCAATCAGGGTGTACAAGGATGAGAGTTATGTTTTTAACTTTTTCCTGTTCATTAAAGTTAAAAAAACAAACCCAATTGAGTCATCCTTGCCAACATGGTTCCTTAAGACACTTGCCTATGCCTTGTTCTTCAGGTCTTAGACAGCAACCTTGTTGGAGCAAAGCACTTTCTTATTGCGTACTGCACATCACAAAGCGCATCCACTACTTGACAATAACTTGTCAATAAAAAATAGTTCTGATGTGGCCTGATCTGACTGGGAGAGAAGCAGCTTTACCAGATGGGCTCTTAACTGCACACTCATGTCTTCCTTTTACATCCTGTGTTGGCAGCTGGAATAGATTTATTCTCTTAGGTCTGGGAGCTCCTCTTCAGTATCCACAACCAAGTATGTAGAAGGGATATTGTTTCATCCCTTCCTTTTAACTTCTCTCTTCAGTGCTCAGCATGTTTCAAAGTTTTGTACACCTTGCTTGTCAGCAAAAGGACTCTTGTGTTTCCTGTTCACCGTCTGGGTTTTGTACATGGAGTAATAAGATGGCCAATCTGCTGGGGGTTTTTTGGCTAAAATCTTGCTTTGTGTATACATTATGAATGTTTCACAATTTCAAAAGTCTCTTGATATTTTATGCAACTCTGAGGAAACCCTGGTGGAAAAGGCTTTGTCCTGGTTTTAGCAAGCCTTTAGGTAATTTTAATCGGTTACTCTAAAATCTAATTGGTTACGCACAGACTTAGGGATGTTTCATAATTAATTTACTAGTTTCTGTATAATTTATAAAATCAATAAAGATAAATTGCTACTGCAAATGTTTTGTTTGGTCCTTGAGCCTGAAGATGCCCTGTCTTGCTCTTCTCATGGCAGGCATCTCCTCCTGAGCAACTTTTTAAGCCTTTATTCAAGCTGATAGCAATTCATAAAGGATTAATACCTTGATCCAGTGATGGGAGTATTCTTCCATTAAAGGAGAAATGATTCCCTTGGGGCATTTTTTTCTGCAGAAGGCATCAGTTTATTTCTGGTGATACACTAGGAAAATAACTTCACTGAGAAATGCAAGTTCTGGTGTATGAAGAGGGTGCAGACATTGTTGTTGGATGGTCCTTATCAAAGTCTCTACATTTTCTGTCTCAAAGATGAGGAAAAGTAATCTGTTCAGAGCAGTTTAATGAACATAAGGTTGATATAGACTTTTTAACTCTTCACAACCTTTTAATTTTTTTCTTTTACTGGGTGCCTTTACACATGCACTTTACTGTGGAGTTGACTAATTAGGTCCTTAGTAAAGCATCACCATCTACATGTGCACCTGTATTAAGGTGCAGTAAACTAACTCCACTGTAGGATAGTACTATCTGGGACAAGTTCTATCCTACAGCAAAGTCATTTCATGCACTGCAGTGGACATGTAGGTGGTGACCAGGGGCTGCTAACCCTGCATTGTAGCACTCTTGTGCCCCAGCCAGCCCCTCCACAGCATGTTGAGCTGGGGTGGAGCAGCCCTGGGCTGGCAGGCCCCCTAGGTCTCCTGCAGCTGCTGGCTCAGCCTCAATGTGCTGAGGTCCTGGGCACATGTGTAAACGCTGCACCCGGGAGTAACAAACTCTGGCGCAAACTGTGCTGGCGTCTATTTCTACATGCTAATTGCATGTGTAGATCTACCCACTGAGTAAAAACTCAACTCCAAAGGCATTACCTGCATAAATTTTGTAGTATTTGTTGGTGAAACTCTACCTCAAGGTAGAAGACAAATCCATGGATGATTTCCTCAATGTCCCTCTTCGATACGAGTCTTCAGTGGGTGTACTTTTTTGTGGTGGCATTTTTTTTAATAGGTCTTTGTTTAAGAGAGCCCTGTCTTTATTGGTAGACATTATATTTAAGACAGGCTAATGTTCCTTTGCGATTTTCCTTTTGAAGTGCTGGAATTGACTCTTAATCTCTCTTTATTGAGTAAAAGGACTGGCTGACACTGAAAAGCAAATATGGTGTGTGGAATCTAATATAGTAGTAGAACACCTTGATGTAGTGGTAAAAACAAACACTTCTCTCTGTTGGTTAATAATAGAGCCCATGGTACTGGAGGATGGGGACTGGATTCTGGTAGCAGCAGGTATTCTGTGTGTGGGCAGACCTCACACTGCCTTGTAGAGTTTGCACAAAACATGAGGCAATTACTGAGCTCAGATGTTTGTGTGCAAGGTGCCCAGTTCTTAACAGTAAATCACAGCCCTTTGAAACATTGCGAGGCTAAACACGTACCACTTTATTGCACTCTACAGGGCTCTTGAGTTTTCTGCAGTAATAAAGAGAAGTTGATGTGCCATCTGCAATAAAACAATAGGAACATTATTGAATTTCCTAGACCTTTCATGTAAATACTAATAGATCTAGTTTTGTCTCTTTCTCTGTGTTTTGGAATGGTTGGAGATTTGGAAGGAGGAGGAAGACTTGGAAAGAGGACACCTAAGCAATCTGTACTGAGGCTGGATCATTAAAACCTTGTGAGAAAACTTGCATTATGGAGCTGCCAATGTGTGCCTCTAAATGAGGAAAATACCTGTTGTCACTATCTAATTGGGAATGTGTGAACAGAACTAATTAACTATAAACTGACCAGAGCCAATAAAGGAGGAACTTCCCACAGGGTCCTTAAGACTGACAAGATTTATCGCAGGCCTGTGCAGTCTTGTTTGACTTTAAGCACAGGATGCTGTATGAATCAAGGTCTAGATAATTGTTGGTTTAAACATTACAAATAGCCGATGTGGAATTTCTGAAGAGGGGCAGGCTTGCAAATTCTGTGTTTCTGAAAACTCCCAGGCTGTGTGTCTGGTACATATTTCCTTGCCAGGCCTTATTGAGCCCCTTTCTAAATAATTTATCAGTTTGCCATTGCTTGAAGTATTTCTTCTGATTAAATTTAAGACTTTGCTTTATTGCTGTGTAGCTACATAAATTTGTGTGCTGCAGGAGGGGGGGAAAACACTTCAGCCATTGTTTCATCTGCAAACTACTGCAGTTAAATAAAATTTAGTCATTTCATTGCAAGTCTCAAGTGAAAGTTTTACTAGGAGAACGAAGTAGGAGATTGCAAAGCTGCGGGTGTACAATGAAGAATTTATCTCTCTAAAGAATTTTCTTAACAAATTGGAGCTCTGGCAGTTTGGCGTGGAGATAATTTAGGTGCTGGTGAAAAAGTCAGTTAAGAAAATAAGAGTCTTGCCTTTGTGTTGCCACCTCACTCCCCTGGAGGGAAATCCTTGACAGGTTTACTTTGGGGATTCTTCCTGTATTTTGTGTAAGGTATTGAGGTGAGATACTGATCAGGCTTAAATGTCTCATCAGGTGTCCCTTCCCTCCCTCCATTGCCTGCAGAATGGTGTAGGGAACGATGTGCTGGATAAGCACATTGGCTTACATGTGATGGCAACAGGTGACGAATACTTACATTTCTGGAGGGGAGAGGGGTTGGCTGGAATTTCTTTTAGCCCTAGTGCCTGTTATACTGAGCAAAGGAGATGGATTTCTTGTAGTCGAAAGCCAAGAGATGAATTGTATGCAGTACAGAACCATGGAAGAGGAAAACTGCCGACCTGTTAAAAGCCCTGCTGCAGTGAGGGGGGTTCACTAGCCTGTAGAAGCTACTGCATTCCCCGAACAGAGCCTATTGTTACGTGAATCAAAGACTTCAGTCCAGCTGTCTGCAGGGCCGGGGCCTCAAGTTCTTCTTCTGACGTCCGGGCAGATTTTCAGGAGTGGAATGGAGGGCTATAGGAAAGGAGGAGGGAGGAGCCCAACTTCCTAGAGTTGTGCTTTTTATAAGTCAGTACTCTGTTTTCTGGCTAGAGAGAACGCAAATGTTTCTCTGCAGCCTCTTGGCTTGAGTTCTCTGATTTGGGCTACAGTTGCTTTGGTATATAAAGCACTAAATTCCCACTGGAGTTTAACTATTGAGCATGAGCATCCTACCAAAGCTGAAATGAGCCTCCTTGCAATGACTGATATGTCCTTAGAAGGGTGCCAGACATCCTGTCCTTTGGTTGTGAGGGTCACCTCTTTAGTCTCTGACTTCTTACCCTTCCCTAGACATTTGCTTAGCTTATCTTGTTTATGTCTTTGTGATAAACTGAAAATGAGGACGTGTAGCCAAAGGCAGAATTGTAGGTTGGATGGCACGTAGTTTACATAATTCAGGATCTGGTGTGAAGTATTTTGCAGCATACGCTCATTAAATTTGCATGAAATTACAGATTTTTTTTTCTCTTTTGGCTGACTGTGGCTTTTGACCAGTTCCTTTAACTCCAGACTGTCCAGGATACTTAGAGCATAATTTCTTCCAAATTATATTGTTTGGATTAAAATTAACCATCCTTTCAACAGTGCTCTTTTTCTTTCCTTCTTTCTCACCCAGCCCAATGAACAAGGCCCTTGTGCTGTATGTCCACTAGTCCATGAATCTGTGCCCCTGAACGATTCCTTCTGCAATACCATTTTTTATTCCTTGACAGTGACTTTTCCTACTCCAAACCCCTGTAAGGTCAAGAAGTGACATTCATGTCTCCCTGAATACAGATCAGGTGAAAAGTTAGTTCAGAAGCCTTCATGTTCTGATACTGCTGCCACTGCAGCGTATTAATAATAACTTTGAAGGGGGATCTTCTGTATGCATTGCCTCGTGTCGTAACTCCAAAGAGAGATTTGACCTTTACTTTCTGAGATGTATGGCACGCATTACTAAATGGCTGAGCACCCTCAGAATTGACCGTGGCAAGGTGCTAAAAGACTGGGATACAGGGTGTGATTCCTTTAGGAAGTTTGTGGCAAGGGTTGTTATTTCTTTGTATTGCTATGGCGCATAGGAGCCCTTGTTTTGGGCTAAGACCACACTGCTATTTGCTGTGCAGACTCAGAGCAAAAGCAATCTCTGCTGCTAGCTGCTTACAAAGAGACAAGAAGATAATGTTGATCTCCAGGCAGGCAGTAGTTTCAGCACAGCAACAGCTTGACCACTCAGTTTTTGTAGGCATCGCAGCAAAGGAGGCTTTTAAAGAGCATTTTGAAGAAGCATGAAGAAGTAGCTCTGGAGATATTTGCAGGGAGCTCTTTCCAAGCTTGAAGGATGGATGGAGGAGAGTGTGCCTACAGATTCAGCAAGTGGTGAAGAGGCTGGCATATGGGCTGACTGAAGGTGGGAGTCGACTTCTTTATACTGAATAGAGAAAATAGACGGGAGAGAAGAAGTTGTGAAGCATTTTGAAAATGAAAATAAGTACATAGGATTAAGAGAGAGGGGTGATGTGCTTGGAGAATGTTCCTTGCACTAGCAGCCTGAATGGGTTCCTCAAAGTCAGAGGAAAGGTAGGTAGTAACTGAACTGAGAGCCTGGAGAAAAGCTGTCGTTGTGTGTGGATGGATGGAAAAGGCCATGTAGTAGATTTCAGGCAGAAGGGCTCTGCCGTACTGGGACCCTGCTGAGATGTGAGAACCTAGAGCGATTTGCGTTGAAAATGACCCTGAAGCCTGAGGAACTGGAGAGAAGTCGCTACCATCCACAGTGATGGAGACAGCAGGCTGTAGTGGGAGAGCTTGGAGGTAAGAGTGGAGGTTCATAGCTCTGTCTCAGCCATGTTGAGCTTGACAGGGTGGCTAGACATCCACATGGAGAACTCGGAGACTGGCTGATGCTAGCTTCTATAGAAGGGGATGCATCTGGAACAGAATTGAATATCTTTGAGTGTCCTGCATAGAGGTGGCAGCTGAATAAGGGTTAGGAATAAGATAAAGATGGATAAGAGGAGGGGGCTAAGGACAGAAAGTTGGAATAGGGAATGAGGAGGATCTTCCAAAAGAAATACAGAACCGGCAGGAGGAGAACCCAGGGAGGACAAAGTCACAGAAGCCAAAGGAGGACAGGACTCCAAGCAGACCATGGTCAGCTGTGTCAAAGGTAGTGAGCAAGACCAGGAGAATAAAAAGAGGGCACCGCTCCTCAGCATTACCTAGAAAAAAATGAGAGACTTTGGTGACAGAGGTTTCCATTTGTAGGGGCTCTCTCCCTTGCCAAGAGGGAAGGTGAATAACCCACAAGTCACACGCTAAGGTAAAACTGAAGTAAAAATTTTTATTGCAAAAAACAACGCGCTCTCTCTCTCTCTCTCTCTCACACTACAGCATGCCTACAAATCGCTAGTGTGTCGTACTGGAGGAAAGGCACTCCCCACCCTGTCCCATATATTACCTGCGAGGTCTCAGGAACCCCACCCACCCTGCGTTCAGGGTGGCAAGACTACCTTCTTTTTCAGGTCTTCAGCCTTGTCCTCCCCGAAGTAGTTCTGCCCAAGGCTTTGCCCTTATGACTGTTATACCTTTCTGCCTCCCATCCCCATGGGATCCTCCAATCACACAAAGCTTCTAGCCTTATCATGTTTTATGGGTTAGAGCAAGCCTCAGCATATGCTGCAAAGCAGGGTTTACCTCAGCCCTTGCCGCAGTTTCCTTTTCCAGAGCCGTTATTTTGGATACTTTTCCAATGCTGTTAGTTACTCAAAGCAGTTCCCTTTTTTGTTATTTGCAGCAGATCAGTAGATGCATTAGGTCATTATCTCGTGGCCTCCGGGTTCTGCAAATCTACCCCCCCCCCCACTTAGGGATGTCAGTTTGGCCTCCTCCCAGTGGCCTCTTTGGGATGGCCCTCACACCATTAAGTGCAAGGGACAGGAGAAAGTTGAGAGGATCTAGAATGGAACTGGATGAGAGGACATCTGGATAATGATTGTGAACGGTATGTTCAGTGAGCCTGGACGTGAAAAGGAAAAGAGATGGTAGTAGCTGGAGAGGCAGAGAAGGCAGGGGCATCTTTAAGACTGGAGGAACTAAGTCTGTTGGTATTGTGAGAGGAAAGCACCAGAGGAGGGCAAGAGGTTAAGCAGAGGAGTGAGAGGGGAAGTTAAACTGTGTGAGAGGGAGATCAGGGAAAAGGATGGGATGATTAGCATACTGCAGAGGCAGCAGGTTTGATTAGGTGGGGAAGAGAGCTGTGTCCAAGAGCAACTTCTTTTCAGTTATTTTTTTGTATGGCTCCAAAGTCTTGGTTTGCAATGGGTGCAATCTAGGATTTTGGAGGGGTGGGAATTACTGAAGTATGCAAACTCTGTGGAGATTGACTGAATTGTCTTAGCATCCGGTTGGTGGCATTTAGAGTTGCATCTGTAGAGATCCCAGCCAATACCTTTCTTCTGTGCCCTAGCTTAGTTCTTCTCATGGGCACTAACAAGCCCAAGGTTGGCTTTGTTAGAGTAGGCAGAGGCTTGGGCCCACCATCTTTGGATATTGCTTTCTTGACTGCTTGCTCTTCAGTGTGTGACGTGCTAACAGGACCCTGCCCTTACCAGCAGTCGGAATTGATTTTTGTTTTATGTGTGCACATTTCATTTTGTGTCTTTTGTGCATGAATTTGAAATCTTTCTTTGTTCCCTTTTTCCCTGTTTCTGACTTCTGTTTGGTTTATGAAGGCAATTAATGCTTGGTTTATTGCATGCTGGGAAATATCGCCATGTTGAGAGCCATTATTAGGGGGTGGCTTGTTTCACTTCTGTTGTTCTCGCTGTATTTTATGCACTTAGCTGCCAGGGCAGAGGGCACTGAGTGTAAATAAAATAGTTGTAAATTTAGACAAGCACTTTAGGGTCCTATTAAAATGAAAGGGGCTACCACAATATTTGTTTTTTAAATGTTGTTTTCAGGAAAAAAAATAACTAAAGATGTGCTTGCTTACTGGCTCCAAATCTTTGGTCTGAAACAACTTGCTAATGGTTTCAATAAAGCGCTGCCTACTCCTCTGCTTCTGGATGGTTTCTTGCTACTGCTTTTTTGCTGCAGGGACATTTATGCAGGTTCCAGATGGAGAGGGAGATGGTCCCAAGACCCTCTCCATTAAGATGTAGACTGTCTTGGAAGACTTCAGGAGCCCATTAATGTACAAATTAGCAATCTCAAGAACAAAGTGGGGAAGAATAGGAAACTCGCTTCATTTACTTGGTCCTCACCTGGGATATAAAATCTTCAGCTTTTGCCCTTCTGGTTGCTGTCTCTCAGGATTTGATGAAGAAAAATGATTTAGAAACTGACTTTATTTTCTGTGCAATAAATCTAACTGCTTCCTGGCTTCCTCTCATTTTATTTAATATGCCCACAAGCATTTTTAAGCAGTCACTGTGTTTTCTACAAGTTGCAGAAATACAAGCTGGCTTTGGACACCTTTTCTCTTATACTGGCCTGACCCATCTCTTGTCTTTTCCAACAGTAGCAATGCAGTGTGCTGCAGGGTAGGAGAGCTGTGCTATTTTCCTTGGCTCATGAGTCCGAAGGCATTAAAGTAGCTGATGTCTGTTGTGCACATGCTGCTAGGGCTGTAATAGGGACCATAAATGCAAAAGCTTTTAACTTGGTCTTCTGTGGAGTTTGCTGGTGCCTGGAGTTCACTAGATTAAAGATAACATTTTGGACCATATTTGGCATCTTACTGTTCTTTATTGCAAAGCAGTTACAGTATACTGTAACAGTATACTGAAAATAACAACCTTTCCACAGATTTCTGCAGTGTTAGTGCTTCTGGTTTTGCAACCTAGCTTGGCAGTCGGGCTGTATGCCTCTCTAAAAGTGTGTGCACTAACCCTTTTACTGCAACAGACAGTCTGTCTGGACCAGGATGGAGCCGTCCAGGACAGGGACTCCAATGGGAGTGTGGGGAAAAGGAAGCTGGCAGCCGTCTGTACGAGCTCTGTGCGCTGAGGACCTCCGTTGGCTGTCTTTCACTATCAACAGTTTCAGGAGAACGGAATCCAGCCCCACATGCAGATTTGTGTGCGAGTATTCCTGGTCCACTGAAGCCAGCTGTAGTGGTGCTGCTGTACTGCAAAGTTTCTACAGTCATTGTGTGAGCACTGAGCCAGAGACTGTGGGTTTTCTAAGCAGGCACTTTCACCTCCGAAGTGAGCAGACATTAACCCGCGCTCCTCGAGAGCATTGGAAATGAGCCAGTGAAGGGTGTAATGGTGTGAAGCGCTCAGGAAGCAAGCTGTATCGAGTGACTACACTGGAAGGTGTGCAGGTAAGCTACAGTCATCACCCAGCCCAGCCTCATGCCTTGTTATTCTATGACTTGCCTAGGAAAATGCCAGAGCCCTCCAGGCCAGCTTTTTCCCACTCAGAGGTGACAGATGAAAATCAGTAGCCCAGACTTCCAGTTGCAACAGGCTCTGCTTTAAGGAAGAGTCCAGCAAAGACATGTATTTAATGTGCCTTAAAAGCAAAAGAGCCCTGCCTGTGGACAAAAGTCTGACTGTGAGTGTGGGGAAGGAACTTGACCCCAGTACTCTTTCCTGCCATGGCAGGGGGTCAAACTAGATGATCTGCTCAGGTCCCTTCTGACCCGACTAACTATAAAACTATGCAGCTAGACTAACAAAAGGATCAACTTTCAATGCTTAGAGGTGAAATGCAGCAGGTTGGAGATCGTTAGGGAATAGGTCACTCAGGAAGTAGTGGTGTTTGTTTTTGTCTACCCAGCTAGGGAACAATTAACAAAACTAGTGTTGGAATGAGAGGCCAGGAAAGGACAGTTGTGGTAACACATTTAATTTGCATGGTGAAATTACATCTTTTTTAAAAAGAATTTTCTAGTGTCAGCTGCGGGGGTTTTTTGTTGATTGGGGAGGGGGGAAGCTGGGGTCCTGCAGATTTTTGTCACGATGGCATCGTCACCCTTGCATTGAGATTTAGGTTTCCATTTAAAGTTCACTTGCATGGATTTTTGCTATTTTATGTGTGTAATAAAATGCCTAAATGGTTGCAGAGTGGGAGAGGTTCCAGGTTCCAGGATTCAGCCGCACTAAATCTGTAACTTGTCATCCATGTAACACACATCCTCTCTCTCTCCTGCCTTCGTAAAGCTGAGAGCCGCGAAGGCCTCTTGTACTCACCCTTGTGCTAACTAACAGCAGCAAACCAATTGGCTTTAAACACTGTATACAAGGGAATTGATTTTCCCCCCACCTTTAAGCCTAAATCAAACATGGGAAGATCATTGAGTACAGTATTGATTTTCTGATTCAGGTGCTCGAGTGACATCTCCTCCTTTCCCCTTCTGTCTTAGTTTACTTGAGTGAGTGTGTGGAAGACGCATCGCTGGAGAAGTCTCATTTGGGAACTCTGAATATTTCATTGGAGCCCCACCAGACCAGATTAGCAGAAAGAGTAATAGCCTGTGGCAGTGAGCGGTTTCAATCAGGCCAGGCGTGTGACTGAAGTCAGAGGATCTGGCAGGCTGAAGATGAAATGGGTTTCTCACAGGAATATTGGGAAGGGCAGGTTGAAACAAATCTTGACTTTAAAGAATGACTCTGCGTCTTTAATTTTTCACTCTCACAGTTCAGCATTACTGGATGCTAAAGGGATGGTGCCACCAGATGCTTACCCTTACTTGTGAAAGACAGGCCATGAAATATCTGAGCTTGCTGGCCTCACAGATCAAGAGATTCTTAATCCGTTTAAAAGCCTGTGCTCTGGGATCCATGATGATTGCCTCCTGGTGCAGGCGGGTGACAAAATGAGAGAGGCCTGTGGAAGGCAGGGTACCATGCATGGAGCTCCAGCACCTATTGAGCATGCACCAGAGCCCTGGCCTGAGGCAACTGAGAAATGAAATGCAGTCCCCTTCCCCCAGAGAAGCATGCTATTCCCACTATAAATAACAAAATGGAAGTGTCTTATTAAAATTCTAGGTGTATTTAGACTTTTCCTAGTGAGTTATGCCCAGGAGAAATGTTCTTCAGTAGTATCTATTCTCCACTGTAACTTAATGATACATTTTTTTAGGAAGGGTTTCTGTAGCCAGAGTCATATGATGTTCTTTGGCTCTTGGAATTGGCACCTAGTGATGAGTCAAGGTGCCTGCCAAGGAGAAAAAAAGCAATTGCTCATGTATTACTGAGAAATCTCATTTTTTGTGCCAAGCCTCACAGGAAACAGTGATGCTTTTCTGATTGCCCAAGGTCTCTCCTCTTTCTGTTCCTACCTCTTCCCAACAGCTTTGTCTTAATTTCAAAGGTAGTGTAGCCAAGATGCTTGAAGCAGCATCATTTAAAGGTTACTCCTCCCTCTTTCTGCTTGTTGGCTGTTGTTGATGCTGTTGTATCCCTCATTAGATATCTCTGGACTTTGATATGGTTTCTGAAGTTTCATTCTCCTTGTATTGCTTTCCTCTTCCTAATTAATTGGTGTGCTGCCTACTGTATGTACATCAAAGGCTGAGCATTTCCTAAAGAGTAACTAGTTAAGCATGAAAGCTAATTGAACACATGACCTAATTACTGGGTCGTCTCCAAGCCATGCTCTTCCTTTATTTCTGGAGGGTTTTTCTTTTAAAACCACAGCAAATATTAATTACTATTGCAAGAGAAATTCTGCAGAATTCCCAAGGGAGAAAATATATGGAGGAAACCTGCCCTTGATCTCTACAGTGCACATGTGGGAAAATCTGGTTTTGTTAAACAAGGTTTGCAATATATTCAACAGACCAAGACTTGTTATTTTGAAATCCTCTTGAATATAGTAAGCCCAATAAAGAACATCATCACTAGTGTAGGCTCTGGGGAAGCTTTGGTACTGGCACTTCAGTAAAGCTTGGGGTGGCGGCCTTCACTACAAAATAATGCTTTCTAGTGAAAAGCTTGCCATAGGAAGTGCAGTCAACATGTGTAATTGTTAATAGCCTCTCTAGCTTTTTCCTCCTTTCTGAAAAAAAATAAAAATTGGAACCAATAGGAACTTCTGGTTCTTCAATGCATTCTGCTTTTCTTACAAATTTCACAGTGACAGGGTTGACAGTCAGAAATGCACAAATCATGGCCAGTATATTATACATCCCGAAAGGTAACTATATGCCTCCTCCCATTTCTAGTGAATGTGTTTGAAAATGAAGGACAAATTCTGATAAATGACTATTAAGAATGGGCACAGCAATAACTGTTCACTTCCTAGCACTGCCTCAGTGCAGTATCTGGCACGTGAATACATAGTAAACACTCACAGGTGGGTTTCTGTGAGGTGTGTGCTATTGTCGCCTGTGCTTTGTGGACTTTGAATGCATAATACATGAGAATCCTTCATAAGCTTAGAAAGAATCTAGCACAGGGCAGAGCAGCCTTGTCTAAACAAAAGTTATATCACTTTAACTGAATATTTTAATCCATGCAATCGTTCCACCCTCCTTGGTGTGAAAGCATGTTATACCAGTGTAGGTTACTCTTATTCTGATTGATAGATATAGAGATATAGCTGTCTCTATATCTCTATCCATCTCTATATCTATCGATCAGAATAAGGCCACTCTTTTATATCTCTATATGCATCAATCGGAATAAGAGTGGCCTGCACGTACGTGTGTGTGTGTGTGTGTGTGTGTGTGTGTGTGTGTGTGTGTGTGTGTGTGTGTGTGTGTGTGTGTGTGTGTGTGTGTGTGTGTGTGTGTGTGTGTGTGTATACCCCAGTGCAGGTCACTCTTACTCTGATTGATATATGTATATATTTATCCCTACAAAGTAGGGGAATAAGCTATATTGGTATAAAACACCTTTATATTGATAAGTGCATCTACACTAGGGATTGTACAAAAGTTAGATGAGAGGTGTGAAACCCTTCTTAGTTGGTGGGGTCGGAAGGGACCTGAGCAGATCATCAAGTCTGACCCCCTTATAGTCTTTCCTGCTCCGAGATCAGCATTGTTTCCTTTAGCAATGCCTAACAGTTTCTGGATTCATCTACCTAAGGCCAAAGCCCATTTTTTCCCCCTGCCACAGGGCCTTCTAACCACTTGAAACTGGTTGGGGGCTGTTGTGGAGCAAGAGCTGGTATTTCAAACCTAGCAAGTGAGCCGCTTCCTAGTACCCCAGCTGTTAACAGCAGAAGGGCTCACCGACTACCTTATCATACAGGGCAGCTGGGGGCAGAGACTGGATCATTAGCGACAGAACCATTAATTCTTTTCCTTGCAATGGACAAATTAAGTGTATAATTTGCAGGCTGCCCTGGTCAAGCAAGGAAGAGGCCTTTCATATAGCATCATCAATGAAGCCTGCTGCACACTGAGCTCCAAAATTTGCTCCTCTGGGATTTTAAATGAAATAAAATAACATGGACAATGTAGAGACAAACTACAGAAATGGACCACTCTGTATGGGATTCTTGTCCTAAGCGGAATCCGCAAGTAATAACCTCGTTAACCAGATGACGATGATGGGGCAGAAGCTTTTCTCCAGTTTGTTCAGGAGCTGTGGAGACAGAGGAGCAGCGGCATTGAGCTGTTCCTGCATTCCCTAACAATGACCTGGCATTCTGGAACCAAGTCAACAAACTTGCAAAATCAGTTTAATAGGAAAATCCTTTGGGTCTTGCCATCCTGCTGACAGCTGCAAACACTGCAGGCAAAGTGACCTTGGCATGGAGGAATATGGGGAAAAGGGAGGTTGGTGCAAAAGTCTGAAGAGCCCAGGACCAATTAGAAAGCATTAACCTTCTGAACAAGCAGGAGTGGCCTTTGCTTTTTTTCCACCCCATTTTTTCCTAATTAAAATGGTAAAGATAATTGCAGTCCTGTGACTGCTGAAGCTGGAACAGCTGTTTGTAAAGTAGCAGCTAGAGAAACTACTCAAGCAGTTGTTGCCCAGTCCTGACTGTCCATAGCTGTCAGGTGCCTTTTCCTTCGGTGGCGTAGCTGAGTCACGTGCTGGAGGGCAGAGGTTCTTCGTGCGCTATTGCTCTTCCTGCCCCAACGTGAGCAGCTCCTTCCCAAAAAGCAAGGAATGCCAACAGTTTTCCAGGTGCTTGTTTTATTAAGGATGTACTTGGCAAGGAGTTGTGAAGGAAAGTGTGATTCCAGCTTGTCTGTGGTTAGTGTCTTTGTCTTCAGCGGCAATTTCAGAGCGCCTGCTCACTCACTGCCTACAACCACTCCTGGAACATTTGCAGTGTTGACAGAAGACAAAAGGAGAGGGGCATTTTGCTGGCAACCTTTTCAGCCAAGAATGTACAATAATGTTTCAGAGGTTGATAACTTGGCTGAATTTTTGGGTGGGTTTTCATAGCATCTGTAAAGAGTATCTTTTTGATTAGGGTATCCCAGCCAAACACCAAATCCCTGCTCCAAAGCACAGGGCAACTGAGAATCCTTAAGAAATACTGTAGAATTTAGCGATGGCAAATCAGATTTCCCCCCCTTACTGCTATTCTCAAAAATGGCTTGACAAGTCATTGACTTTATAAAAAGGATTCACCCTGAAGAGAGAGACCAAACATATAACATGAACGGTTCAAGTTCAGTAAAGTTATAAGGAACTGAGAGCAGGCTTATAATAGAAAGTGCTGGTGGGCCACCTTTAGATATCAGTGTCACTAGCAGCTCTGCCCCCAATAGAAGAGCTGCTGTCATGTGTTTTCTGTATGGTTTTAGATGCGGAGTGGGTGCTGGGCTTGTAGGTGAAATCTCGCACCTGTGCTGGGGCCCCGAGCTTAGACAAATAAGTTGCTTGTAGAAAAGCCAACCTTTGCCTGTCTTTGGAGAGTAGGTTCACACCTCATTCTTGACTTGTTCTAAAAGGATTCAGGTAGCAGAGTTCCCAGTCTGTAGAGGAGTTGTGATCAAAGTACGTCACTCTTTATATATAGATCACAGAATATAAATGATGGTTTGTGGTCTCTATCCTGAGGACAGTGGAAGTTCTGGCATAGTAAATAGATGTACCTGTTAGAGGTTTTTGTTTGGTTTTCTTTTGCAGGCCATAGACTACCTGATAGCTGAAAGTTGGATTGGAGTTTGGGATTGAGGGAGGAGACACACAAATGGTGCTGGAGATGTCAGACTCTTCAGGCTTGCAGCTTCAGTTTTATGAAATACAGTGCAATTTCCTCCATTTTTAATGTCTTTAAATATAGGGCTGGAAGACACCTTGGGAGATCATTTATTCTAACCCCCTTCTCAATGAGGGACCATCGCTGTCAAGGGTCTGGCCTAACTCTCTCTTAAAAACTTCCAAGGATGGAGATTCTATAACCGTGCTGGGCAGCCTGTTTCAACCCTTTCAGTTAGGAAGTTCTTGGCTTCACTTTTCCTCGCTCAAATCTTATGTTTTGGTCATGATACCAATGAGAGGCTCATATCAAATGGTTTGAGATGGCACTGGAAAAGCTTTAGACTCCTCAAAAGTTGAAATTTTCTTTCTTTATCACCTCTTTTTAAAAATTTTTTGATGTCCTTTTGAGGCTGCACCATGGTGCAGAAATGGCTGTGTTATGGAAAATGCCTTTAGATTCTTAATTATAGATTTGTGACTCTGATCCTGTAACGACATTGGCAGACGTTCGAGATTTTTTTGCATGTCAGGGCATCTCTGTCTGACCATTGCACTCTTGATGTCTGCCTCTCCTAATATGAAATGTGCAGAAAGGCCTGATATCAGAGAGACTTCTTGAAAGGGATAAGCTGCTCTGCCTGGTCAAATCTGATTAACGTGTTTCTGTAATTACCATGCAGCCTGTGGGTGACCGACCTATTTAAAAATACCCTGTCTTTGTGTTGAGTGAATTGCAGTGACCCAGTGGAGATTATAGGTAGAGAAGCCTGCTGCAGATCCACTCGCAGTGACCTGAGTGCTCTCTATCCAGTAAATAACATTGGATGTCTTCTGGACAAAGAGTTGAAGATTGTGGGCTTGGACATGCAAATAGCACTTGATTCATAGTCCTTGATTTCCCCCTGAATAGTTTCAGAAGCTTTGTACAAAATTTGAGTGACATACAGGGGACGCTAATTATAGTTGCTTTCCTGCTCATGTCCTTAGGATTGAGTGGAAAAGCCAAGATATACTTAACCCGTTCCTCCTTTTCTATTCCCCTTGCTATCATACCCTTGCCCACCTCTTTCTCCTGCCCATAGCCATTTTTCTATTTCTACGCTTGATGTGCAACCAGCAGAGTAGAGAGTAACTAGCATTGAAAGGTTAATGTTGAAACAACTTAGTTTTACCCTCCAGAAGGATTATATGCTTTCAGTATTTCCTGTTAGAACAGGACATCGTGCTTCCCAGGAGATAAGTCACCTAATGTCAAGTTGTGCTTATGCACCAAAATATGGTCCTGCAGCCTGAACTGAACCCTCAGTAATGCCTGGGTTTATATTTAAGAAATGAGAGAAAATATCCAGCATCTTTAAACTTTTAAAGAGCTCTTAAAATAGAGGTTACAAGGAAGGAGTGGACTAAAATGACATAGTTGCATGGAAGTTATGTAGTCTGAGTTAGGAGGTTTTAAAGTTGTGTCCTCATATGTACCTCAAATCCTGTTATGACAATTTGTGATAACACATTAAGGCCACCAGACTGTCAGATATGCTATCTTGTAACAATAGTCTCATCACAGAGAACTTCCTCTGCTTCTTGGGGTTTTTATAGTTTTTCTTAATTTTTGGAAAGTAAACAGATGTTTACTCATTTCAGAACATTTCTTTAATTTGTACAGACAGGGATCAGGCCTTTGTGACACACACTTGTTCTGTCAGCCTGTGTGTAAATTATTCTCACGGTATGGCATGTAGCGCAGCTACTGCAGTACAGTCCTCTTGGATGGCAATGTGGTAGGCTTTCCAAGGTGGTGTTCTCCAAGTTAGCATCTAATTCTTAGGAATAGGCTTCTCATGTCTTCTCAGCAAATGTTATATGACAATTAAATCCACACAGTGAGGCTGAAGTACTTGAGAATTAATTTCACATTGAGGTTACAAACAGGGTCAAAGGTTTTGCAGAGGAAAGCTAAAGTCACTACACTGCTGACCACAGTTGAGTAGAGACCTGTCCCCCTCTGACTTCTCAGCTTAAGTAGTGCATCTTGGCCTTGACCTACAGCAACACGTGCGGTTCAGGATGGGCTGCCCTTCAGTAGATCACCAGTCCTGAGTTGTAGAGGCAATGGGGAGGATTTTTGGGTGTATCCAGAGGTCCATAGAAGACTGACTGAGCCTTGCAAAAGCCTCATTGCCCTGAGCCACAGTCTTTAAGCCCAGGTCTCCAGACCTGAAAGAAAGAGTTGTATAGCTTCCTGTCCCACAAACTCCCCTGATTTGTGATGTCTTCAAAAATGCTGGAACCAGAAAATTATTTTTTCTTTTCTCATGTAATGTATTGGACATTTCTGTTAGTACTAATTTGTGGCTTATTTGTCACTAAATAGAACAGAGCATTAAAAAACAAATCTGCTTAGTCTCTTCCATTAACCTATATGGATTCCTACTCCTAAGGAGTGGGAAACTAAAAGTAGTCTTCCTGACTGGAGTCTGTTGCTGTATAGACAGAATCATAGAATCAGTGAGTCGGGAGGGACCTAGACAGATCATCGAGTCCGACCCCCCGCCATGGGCAAGAAGGAGCACTGGGGGTGGCAGGGGTCATAAGACCCCAGCCAGGTGCCTGTCCAGTCTCCTCTTGAGGATTTCCAGGGAAGGTGAGAGCACCACCTCTCTGGGAAGCCTCTTCCAGGCTCTGGCCACCCTTACCATGAAGTAGTTCTTCCTAATATCTAACCTAAACCTCTCCTCCCTCAGCTTGAGGCCATTGTTCCTGGTGACTCCAAGGGGGGGCCTGGTGAACAGACTTTCCACAAGTCCCTGCTGCTGGCTCCTGATAAGGTTTTAGGCAGCCACAAGATCCCCCCTCAGTCTCCTCTTGCGGAGACTGAAGAGATTCAGGTCCGTCAGCCTCTTCTCATAGGGCTGGCCACGGGGGCCCTCAACCATACGAGTGGCCTCCTCTGGACCCTCTCCAGGTTCTCCACGTCCCTCTTGAAGTGCGGCACCCAGAACTGGACACAGTACTCCAGCTGCGGCCTGACCAGTGCCACATAGAGGGGGAGCAAGACCTGTCTGGACCTGTTAGTGATGCCCCTGTTGTTGCAGGACAGGGTGTGGTTGGCTCTGCCTACTGCTTCCTCGCATTGGCGACTCATATTCATCCTGGAGTCAGTCACGACTCCAAGATCCCTCTCTGCCTCTGTGCTGCCGAGAGGGGCATCCCCTAACCTATAACCATAGTGCTGGTTCCCTCTCCCCAGGTGCAGCACCCTGCACTTGTCCTTGTTGAACATTCATCCTTGATGAATGTTGCAAAATGAAGATGTCATTCTTTTACGTCGAAAAGGTTTCATGGAACAACTTTTCCAACTATTTAGTTGATCTTAATAAAAGATATCACATTTACCCAGAGAACCTTGTCATTCTTTTATGAATCAAGCAAATGTGAGAGGGGGTATGATATCAAAGCCTCCTTAGGTCCTGCAATAGAAAGCATGTGTTTAAAAAGTCCTTGACAGTTGATGTATCACATGTTAATGAAATCTTTTTTGCTGAAATGTCTGTAATTTAGGTAAAATGAAGCTGGCCTCTGAACTGGCCAAATTGGTCTGGGTTGAGCTATCAGAAAGAGTCCTTGGAGTCTTGAGTGCAGCGACACTGTGTTATGCAACACGGGCTTGTCAGAGCCAATGAGTCCTTAACGCATTGAGTCAGTAGGAAAGCCACCTGTTACGGAGAAAGGTATTACATAAAACCTCGCCACGTTCAGAGCTCTGTGCTCACAGGTACACGAGCATGTTTTCCATGTACTGTTCATCATTTCCTGTGAAATAGTGCAGAAGTGAAGTCTGGTCTAATTCTGAACGTGACTGTTCTTCGGCTTCTGTATTTCTTCAAAGGCAGCGCAAGTTCAAGTTCCTAAACCTCTTTCTTTTGAGGCAGAGAAGAAGAGGTGTTATAACAGCTCTTGAAATTAAATTGCAATAAATCATCAAGATATTAGCCTGTGTTTTTAAGGAACTGAAGAACAAAGTATCTGAGCCATTAATGAAGTGTGTAGTTTGTCACTAAAACAGCTGCATACCAGTGGATTTGGAGGGTGGCCAGTGTTGCACCATGTCTAAAAATAAGAAGGGGTGGGGTGGCGCTAACAGCATTCCAAAAGTCCGTAGCAATCCAGTAGTTTAAAAGAAATGAGATTATCCAAAAGCACCTAGCTGGGTGCAGTAATATGAACACAAGCCAGTAGTAAAGTTTGTCAAAACAGTGATTAAAAGAGAGCTCGCTGACTATATATAGTGTCTTGGGGTGGGTATTAAGGAAGACTAAAGCCCAAGAGAGATTTACCCTGTGGATTAGTTCTAGTGGTGACTGTCTCTTTCATGGTATTAATGACTGGAAAACAAGATTAATAAAGAAGTAACTAAATTTTCTGCATAGATAACTGGATGACATGGAGCACAGAACAGCAGGAGATCTAATATGGGTAGAACGAGGGAATGTTGACCTGGTTGGGTCTGACATCTGCTATAATTTTGAGACTGGCTGTAGTCCTCTTCTGGGAAAACTATGGCAAATGCTGTGTTTTAGAACCAGCCGGTGTCCTTGGAAGCTAGCGTCACTTCTAGTTTTAACTCGGACTTCCTTTTGGCATGGGTGCTACTTTGAAAAACTAGATACTAACCACGTGGGTTGACTTTTGGCCGTGTTAGCTTGTGTTAAAGAACTGTTTCTGGCAAGCCGGTAAACCTGCTAGCATGCATTTCTTTTTTTTAAATTCTGTAACTGCTAATAAACTAGAGCAGCTCCCCTACTGTGCATGAGTCTTAACTTTCATTTCTGGTGGTGCTCCCTGTCTATAGTGGACACTTTTTAATGCTTTGGAACCTTTTTTTTCTTTTTAAATGAGGATTTTATCAATAGTTGAACTAGCGGTTTGAACATTAGTGCTAAAGATTTTTATAGTAAGAATCGAAATGGAAAGAATGCACACAAGTACAGGGAAAAGAAACTGTAAATGCAGAGTAGAGCTGTGGGATTCTTGTTGGTCACTGTGAGTGATATATGTAGTGTAGGAAATCCTTTTCTGCCATAGCTTACACCTTAAGATAGGATTTAACTTTCCCTTCTGCTTCTCACTTTCCTTTTTCATTAAACCTACCCTTTTCTTTTACATGTGTTCCCCCCGCCGCACGTGAGCTACTCAATGTCAAAATACCTTTTGGTAAAGATACCCAGAGTTTCTCATACAGACTTACAAGGATACCTTGGGAAGCCAAGGGAGAAGAAAACTGGTTTCTGTCTAGAAGAGTAAACTTCAAGAGTTGTCCATTGGTTTTTGAGCACTGGGTCCAAGGGAGTGGGATTGAAGTCTGTTCCCAGCAAGTGTAAAAGGGAGCTGGTGCAGGGTGGGGTATGCATGCTTCCTTTTCTGTCTCTTTTGAATGTGGCCTGTGTCTCTTTCAGAAGGTACCTTACATGTCTTGTTCCCTATTTTGCCCTTCCTGTATTTCATCACCATCTTCTGTAGAGCATATTTAACCCCTCCCCCAACCTTCTTATCATGGGGAAGGGTTTGTAATATTAAGTGATTTGTGACTCTTCTTACACCTCCTGTGGATGCTGCACAAACATCTGTGCTGTTGTTTCCCTACTTCTTTTTTTTACTAGTGAAAATCAGTTATTGTATTTTTTTCAAATAAAATATGCACCCCTCCCCCCCCGAAATCAGCTCCCAGAATTGGGGTGCATGTATTGGGGAAGCTGATGTTCTGCTCAGGATAGAAGTATTAAGTTTGACTCCTGTTTGACAGTGCAGCAGCTGTTGCATTACTGTTCAGGCAGGTGAGAGAGTCAAGTCAGTTGACTTACCGGCACATAATCCTTCACTCCAGAAGTGTTGACAATTATCTCCTTTTTAATGGTCTTAAATTTCCACTAATCAAGCTCACCTTTCTTAGGGCAGTTTTACTGTCTGTTAGTTGCTCCTGGTCTCTCTTTTCCTGTTTCATAGCCTTGAAGACTCTTTAGCTCTTCTTAAAATCATAGATCCACCCATGGAGATCAGCCTTGAGCAGAGGCTAGGTTTTCAGCTTTGGTTGAGCAGGAAAGGGAAGGTGAGTCAGCTGAACATCAGGGTTTATTCCTGCTTTATGTATCCATAATTCTGAAAAAATCTTTTTTCCCTTCATTCTGCCTTTCAAAAAATTAGGTGCATATTATATTCTGGGTGTGTTGTAGTGGAAAAAATATGGTATTTCTGTGGCTACAGAATGCTTTTTCTAAATTTGTTTTTATGCTGCATAATCAAGATATCCCTGTGTAGTAATTTGGTCTATTAAAAATACTAGTTTTTTTCTTCCTGAACTGCTTGTTTGTTTGTTTTTTTAATTGTCATTCTTGCGGATACTTTACTGAAGCAAGAATTCCTTCTGGCTTTGCCATCTCAAAGAATGGGTGCCTGATGAGAATTTGCTGCTAGACGGATTGGTAGGGAACTTGCTTTTCTTCTTAGAACAAGAACGCTGTAAACTGTACTGAAGGTAGTCAGAGGCAGCGATGGGTACTAGCTCTTGCATTTGGAGAAAATTCTAGAATTTCCTCTGACTCTTTTCCTAGGGTCATGCAGGAAGGTAGAGGACTCAACAGGAGGTGTCTTTAGAGGCTGCTGTTTCCATCAGTGTTGTGTTTGTCTTTTTCTTTAGTCTGATCCGATGCCTATCTACACTCTTCTGATGAAGAGCTCTTCATTTAAACTCTCTCTACTCTTTCAGGAAGACTGTTTATACTCGAGAAAATGTTCCTTCCCATGCTCCAGAATTCCAGCAGTGTTCAAGGCTCTGCGTGTTGTTCAGTGTATCGTGTTTTCTGTTGGAACACTTCAAGTCTATACGCCATTATTACCAGTACACTTGTTGTACATATTATTCCTAAGCTGGCAATTAAAACCCACTGCTTTAGTAGAGGTGCTGTTAATACATCAGAATTCAAAACAGATTGTCCATTTGAAATAGTGATGAAGTAGGGACTGAATTAAATTGGCTGGGGCAGTTCATCTGCGTGCAAAAAAATAATTTTTGCACCAGTAGCCATTTATTTCTATACCATTGTGAGAACAGTAGGGTTTATCAGGAGGTATTCTAAACCACCTGTTGTATGAACAATTATAGAAAATCATCAGGTTAATGAGATCTGGCTATTGAGACTGTTTGTTTGTTTTTACATTTGAAATTGTTCTTGCGTCAAAAAACGAGAAATGAACTACACATGCAATATGTAGCATCCGGGTGTGTTTAGTGTAATTTGACTTCCAAAATTTGTTTTCAATCCTGAGCAGTGTGTGTTATGCTTGTTGTTTGATCAGCGTTTATTATCTAAGGAAGTTATGGAAAGAAATGTACAGCTCAGGCGATGGTTAGTGGTGCTGAATTTCAGTGAAATCATTTATAAAAGATAGGGGCCCCTTGCTACTTCATTTCTCCTAGATGTACCTCTGATACCAAAATTTGGTAATTTTTATACAAAAATGAGAGTCAACTCAATAGCGAATGTGCACAGGTGTGTATGCACAGGTTTAACTTCCACAGTAACATCTGGTGTTTGATAATAATCCATATCTTCTACTTTTCTTTGGGCTTTGTCGTCTTTGGAATTACTGGTTGGAATGATCTAGTCTGGCTGGGATGATGGAGTTGGGGCTGGTCCTGCCTGGAGAGGGGTTAGACTAGATGTGACCTCCCTTCCAGCCCTCCTTGTCTGTGATTCTTTATATTCAACCATAACTCCCTAATTTCAGTAAAACCCAGATGTAAGAGCTGTGCCATCAGCTTTCCAACAACATACCTTGCTTTAGGACACTGGCATCTTCTTTTAAAATGTTTGCACTTGGTGTAGTTGGCGTCTTTAATAATTAAAAAAAAAAAACAAATCAAGAAACAGTCAGTGATGTTGCTGTACTGTATTATACAACATTTTCACCAATGTTGTGTTTGAGGAAGGGTTACTTTCTTGTTGGGATTTGTTCCCGACCCTCCTGGGGAACATGTTAAATCAAACTCTAAGTCACCCCCCAAAGTATGGAATATGAAAGTGTGCTGCAGAAATGGAGCTGAATTTGGGTCAGACAGCATCCTGTTCAGCAGCGAAAGGAGGTGATTAACAGCTCTTTCTACCCATGCCTGCTGTTGTTGCATTACCCTAAAACCTGCAGCTCTCCCCAATTCCAATATGAGTGTTGCCCTTATTAGTTTTAGGAATCTGATGTTGTAGATGTACCCACGCGGACCCTTGTAAAGTGACCTCTGCCAGGAAGCATCCAGAAGTGCAAATAATACAAAGTGCATATCCCAGTGTCCCCTGCTCCAACACAAGCAGAGACGTTCACCTTTCGTAGAAAGTATCTGATGTTTGTACTTACTTATTCTGCTTCCTTAGAACTGAGAAGGAGCTGGTACAGACTTCTTTGTGTGCTTTTCCACAGAGGTCAGCTGCACTCGGTGTCCTCCCCAGCACATTGTTATACGGGTTACAGCTCTGACTTTTAACTTTCCACAGCACTTTTATTGATCTGAGAAGAGAAGTTCTATGAGAATGTGTTTCCTCTACAAACCCCTGATTTTTTTTTTTTTTTCCCTTA